>NW_005054416.1:1985781-1988535 GCF_000277835.1 Geospiza fortis | reverse complement strand
TGCCTCACGGCCCCGCCACACCAGTCCTCGAAGACGTGCAGGTTTGCCTTCCCTTTGTACTGTGGGACAGGAGAGGGGGCTGAGTGGGGCTCCTCCTCCTCCTCCATGCCCTCCCAGGCCGCTGCCCCCACCCACCTGCTCATTCCAGGGCAAAGCCTGCTTGGTCAGGTTGAGCTTGGGGCGGGCGCTGGCTCGGCTGGAACGCTGCTGGCCTCTGGAAAACCAGGCATCCACGTCCTGCCCGTCGCTCTGCGGAGGCACAGAGGGACAGAGGGATGGGGGATCAGGGCCAGCACCTCCTGTGCTTGTGGGATGTCTCTGTGCACCCCTGGCTGCCCAGAGAAGCTGTGGCTGTCCCATCCCTGGAAAAGCTCAAGGCCAGGTTGGACAGGGCTCGGAGCAACCTGGGCTAGCAGAAGGTGTCCTTGCCCATGGCAGGGGCTGGAACTGGATGGGCTTTAAGGTCCCTTCCAACCAAAACCATTCCAGGATTCCACGATCTAAACACCTCATTTTGAGCCTTGCCTAACCAAGGCAAAAGATTTCACGGCTCAGGGCAAAGGAAAGCAGGAGGCGGCACAAAAATATTGGCAAGGTGTCCCAGGCAGCTGTTTCAAAATGTTCCAGCTAAACTTGTTTCCCTTCCTCTGCCAAAACTGCTCCAAAACAGTGAGTTTTCTGTTCATCCAAAACCTTTGGCCAGTCTTGGGGGCTGCTGGAATTTTGGGCTCTTTTTCTAAAAGCACAGAGGTAGCAGGATGCCTCTCCACTCCCCCTCTTCCTTTAAAGGGGATTAGGTTAATCCCATTGCTTGTATCTCGTAATTTAGAGATTAAGTGAGCATTTACCTGCCTCCAGCTCACTGATGGGTGACAAGGAAGAGCCCCTCCAGAGCATTCCCCTCTTCCTCAGCTTCCCCAGAGCATCATCCCCCTCTTCCTCCACCCTCCAGGGCAGGCACGGCACTGTCACCACAGCACAGCCCATTTGGATGCACAGTGCCAGGGAAATAATTAGCAAACTGCCTAAACAAACTCATTAGAGCCCCGGAGGAGGGAGCAGTGCCCTTGCAAGACCTCACGAGGAGGGAGGGTTTTGTGCCAGGCTCACTGGAAGGATTCTCCCTCCTCCCAGGAAAAGCCAGGATGCAATACCTGCTGTGCCCTCTGTCCTCACCCAGCACCAGCCTGTGCCTCCTCTGGGCACCTGAGGTTCCCCCTTTGTCCATCTGTCCCTTATTTCTGAGGAGTTGGGATAGGGCAGGGAATACCCTGTGCCTTCCCCCTTCCTCCATCCCACCTGGCTGCCCTGCTAGGAGGCCTCCTGGTGACAACAGGTTGGACAGGGACAGCAGGGCCTTGCTGACCTGCTGGACAGGGCACAGCAGGGTGTCCCATGGCTACAATTCCAAGTGCCTCCTGCTTGGAGGCTCCACCTGGGCTGTAGTGGCTCTCCAGTCCAGGACAGAGCAGAACACACAAGAGCAGGTGGCTTTGCCCAGAAAAGCAGGAACTGCAGAGCAGATGAAGCTGGGCCCTGCCCAGGGAAGCTGTGACACACATGGAGCACTGTGGGATATGGAGGGGATATCCCACCCCATTTCAACGGGATATTAGAGGGTTTATCCACTGTGAGGGCTGCTGGGCAGAACCAGAGGCTCTGATGCACCCCCAAACCCTTGGATCCCCTCAGCTGAATGAGCTCTGCCCTCAGTGACCTCCCCAGGCCCCTCCTGCCCCGTTACCATGGGATCTTCCTCGCGGCTCTCGCTGGAATCCTCGGCCTTCCTGCGCCGCGCCGGGGCCGCCGGCCGCTTCCCGGCATCCGTCACCTCCCCTGGCCTCTCTCCATCTGCCAGGGAGCAGAGGGGGGTCACACCACAGCCCCCCACCCTGCACCTCTCCTGAGGACACCCCTGTCCCTGCACCAGGAAAGGGAGGTGCTGGCACTGGGGGTCAGGGACAGGGGGCCCTGGCTGCAATTCCCCTCATTCCGTTTGCACTAAGCAGCTTTGCAGCAGCTCATCAGCAGCAGGTTTCATTACATCCCACACAGCTCCCAGCCCTTTACATAAGAGGTACTGGGATGAGCTGCTGGGGTCTTGCTCCCCTTCCATCCTCAGGGATGCATCCCTGCTTCCTGCCCTTCCAAATCCCAGCTCTCCCAAAGCATCCTGCAGCTCTGCCAAGAGCACACCAGCCCCAACCCTCCCAAATATCATCCCGTCAAACCCCATCCCTCTTCAAAATCACACATCAAAACCTTGCTCCCAGACCCATCAGCTTCGTTAATGTGCTGAGCTCATTATCCCCAAATTTTGACTCCACTCTGCAGCTCCTTTTCCTTGGGCAGGGAATTTTAAACTACCCCCACTTCCCCCCAAAACAACAGTGCAGACCTGGAAAATGTTACTTTGGGGGGGGACATCCTCTTTTTGTGCCACCCCAAAACCCAGGGGGATGCACAGGTGAATCCAGAATCAAGGGAAGCTCAAGGCAATGCTTGGAGAGGTGGGTGTCCAAGAACCACCTCCACAAACACCTGTGGCTCCCCAAAAACCAGCACCGAGGGGGAGCCCCAGGAGTGCTGAGCAGTGACCCCCACCATGGGAATTGCAGGAAAGGGGTCATGGACCCACTCCCAAGGGTATGGAAAGATGTCCCTGTCCCTCCCCACCCTCCTTCCCACCCCCAGCCAGTCCTGGGGGCTTCCACTGCCCAGAATTGAGCAGCCTCAGCGACTGCCGGGGCCACG
>NW_005054416.1:1980863-1985343 GCF_000277835.1 Geospiza fortis | reverse complement strand
CCTGGAGATGGCAGCACAAATCCCATCCCCACGGCAGGGACAGGAAATTAAGCTCTAAAGCCCCTTCTTCTGCTCCCAGCCATTCTTCAGCCCCTGGCAGCCCCAGCTGGCTCCTGGCAGCTCCCCAGGCTGCTCCCTCCCCTCGCCCAGCCTCATTCCCGCAGCCATCCATCCCTCTTCCCTGGGCAGGAGGGTGATGGGAGCGGCATTCCCACATTCCCAGCATTCTGATCCGAGCATCCATCATGGCCAGGAGGAGCTCAGCGCTCCCAGGGGACCTGCCCAGGGCTGGGAGTGGCTCTGTGGTACCCGCTCAGGGAGTCTCTCCCAGCCTTGGAGGAGATAAACCTGCCCTCCCGTGGGATCCTGTGGGATTTGCCACGGACAGAATTCCCTGGATGGCAACCTGAGCTAGAACCCTCCCTGGCTGCATCCACAGGGATGGCTGGATGTGGCCATCCTGCTTCGCTCTCCTCCATGTCAGGAGTGTGAACTGGTGGGAGATTATTTGATTTAAAGTGGGTAAAAACCAGGAGTTAATCCAAGCTGGGCAGGCTCATCCTTGGAGCTCTCAGGTCCCAGAGCCACGAGCCCCCTGCTTGCTCCCCATCCCTTCTGAGGGGCTCCCACATCCAGGGAGGAGCAAAAGCACCAGCGACATCCCAGAAAAGGCTTCTGGGCTTCCCTGGCAATTTTAATATTGGAAAGTGGCTTCTGGTCAGGCTCTGGGCACCTGGGAACCGGTGCCACAGGGATAAGGGGTGGGGATGGGCAGTGCCTGGTGCCAATGAGCATCACTGCTCCCAAAAATCCCGAGTTCCCTTGGTCCCAACCACAGCCCTGCAGGAGGAGCAGCTCAGAGGCAGGAGAAGAAGAGGAAGAAGGATTCCAGCTCCTCCCAGCATCCCAGCAGGATGCAGAGCAGCACTGCTGTGTCCATTCCCTCGGCCAGCCTCTCTCAAGGACCAGAGAGGGCAGGACAGGGACGGGGGAAGCTCTGAGGACAAGCAGGGACCTGTGGGCTGGGGATGCTCAGGGAAGGGAGGGAAGCACTAGAAGCTTTTCCCTGGAGCGACGCTGATGCTTTGGGAGCAGCGAGGAGGGAGCAGGAAGCACAAACCATGGCACAAAGCAGCTCTGAGTCACAGCAGCCTCCAGACAGGGAGCCAGGATCCTCATCCTGGGGAGGAGGCCACGGATACCAGGGACCCAGGCAGGGCACGGAGCGATGCCTCCCATGGGAGAAGCGCATCCCGTTATCCCGGCCCTGTAACTCCGCTGGGAAGCACAGAGAGCCTTTCACATCCCACCTCCCTCCTCCTCCTCCCCTGTTCCAAACACAGCTCCTTTCTTCCAGGCCGGGGTTTCTCCTGGCCCTTTTCCAAGCCCTGCGACGTGGAGGGGGGGAGGTGACATCTAAACCCCGACACAGCTGCAGCAGAGGTGGTGGCAGCAGAGGTGGTGGCAGTGCCTTCCTTAAACCCAGAGGTTGCAGTCCCAAAATTTCCCCCTGGGAGCAGGAGCATCCCTGCAGGAGCCTCCTAACGAGGTGTTAAGCAATTACAATTAGCCAGAAGGGAATCAAAACCACAAATCCCCCTGTCAGTGCCACAGAAACACCGGACAGAAATCCCAGGACAGAGGGTGGTGGCGCGGGCTGGGTGACAGCCGGTGACACCAATGGGGATGAGGGGAATGGGGTTTGTGACCACCCTGGACACCCCTGCCCTGCCTCCCTCGGACACTGCTGGCACCTGTCACTGCCTTGCTGAGGGAACTGGAGCAGGCAGGGGGATTTCTGCTGCCTCCCCCATTCCTGTGCTGCTGTTTTCCCACTCCGTGGCAGCGCTCTCAGCTGGAGCCATGGAAATCGATGCGGAATCGCTCTGGCTGCTGATGGAGGGGCCCTGAGACCACTCCAGCTGACAAACACCCACCAGCAGAGGCAGCTCCGACACTTCCACGCTCATCATCAGCATCTCAAATCCTTCCTGGGATTGGACAGCTCCCAGACTCCCTGACTGTGCATCCAGCGCCCCTCAGCCCCACCTGCTCCAGCCCCAGGGAGAGCTGGAGCCGCTCCCACAAGAGCCTGCTCCCTCCCAACAGGGATGATGCTCAACTCACAGCCCCCAGCACAAAGATTTGGCTTCCTGGGATGCAGCCTCTGGAGAAGGTCACGGTGAAATGCTGGGAATTTTAGGGTGCATTTCACCCCAGAAACATTCCAGCCTCTGAGCTCCACACTGCCTGTGGGGTCACTATCCCAGTTCCAGGTTCCCAGCCTCTTCCAGCAGCCAGCCCCCACCTGGCTCCTCACCCAGCCAGAATCCCCGTGTCCTGCCAGTGCCAAGGTCCCTGAAACCCCAGGGGGCTGCTCAGCCCTTCCCAAGGAGCAGCTCTGGAGAGCCCCAGCTGCAGGCACAGGGAAGGGATGGAGGGGAGATCCAGGGCAGATCCCAAACACCAACACAAAGAGCTCCTGGTGCTTGGGAAAAGCCATCCCTCACCTCCCCTGGATCCAAGGGATGGTTTTGGGGACCCTCCCGGTGCCAAGGGGGCCAATCACAGCCAGGCTGGGGACAGGTGCCACCCTGGGGTGTCACTCATGCCTCTGAAGAGCCACATTTTTGATTCTGAAAAACCCAAAACAGGCGGGTGCCAAAGTTTTCCTATTGGGCACCCTAGAGGAGCAGGGAATGGAGCCTTGGGCTGTCCAGAAAGGGATTCCCATGTGGAAAAAGGACCCCAGTGACACCCAAAGCAGCCTTTCCCAGCAGGGATAGGAGAGTGGGGTGATGCCAGCAGAAGAAGGAGCAGCTCCCAGCCCAGTTCCAAATCCCACTGCCCTTCATCTTCAAAGGGCTCTCTCATCCCCTCTCCTACCTGCTCCTGGCATCCCTGACAAAAAGGATGAGCCCCACAGCAGCATTCCAGGCTCCCAATTAAAATCAAAGGATCTGCAGAGATGGATCCCAGAGGGACACATTACCCCAAACCTTCTCCCTGCTGCTCTCCCCACAGACAGGCCCCTGGGGGGAGAAGAGCCAAGGACAGGACACAGAGCATCCATCCCACCGCTGCCTCGGGATCAGGGGGTTTGGGAGCCCTCTGGACCATGGCAGAGGGGTGACCCAGGCCATGCCATGCCCAGCAGGCAGAGAGAGCCCCACTCCATCCCTGAACTGGCTTTAGCCCCCCTGAGCACCCATCCCGTGCTCCCCCAATCCCCCAAAACCTCACTCCAGGCTAAATCCCAGCAAACCCCAAGCCCCACACCTCCACTGCCAGCCACTTTAGGGCTTTATTACCTTTTTCTCACAGTTCTTTTTTCCTTTTCCATCCTTTCCCCACCTGGCACATCCCCATTTCCACCCCATTGCCTCGGTGGGTTTCCAGCCGGGAGAGCTGGAAATGGCCTCATTATTTCCACTGAGGAATCCTGTGCTCAATTAGCCAGAGAAGGGTAATTATCTACTTGGAGAAGATGAGGAAAAGGGGAGGGTGTTTTATCAGGGACCAGCCCAGCCCCTGGATGCTCCAGGTGTCACCAATGGCTGGGACATGGGAGCCCTGGGATAATCCCACTGGGATGATCCTCCCATCCCCACCTGGCTGGGTCTCCCCCACTTTACACCCCCCAAAACTGCCTGAAATCCTCATGCCCTGCACCTGCAGCCTCCAGCTGCTCACTGACACCCTGCTTAATGAGTAATTAACCTTTTTCCCTGTTAATTAACCAGGCAGCACCCCTGGCACAGACAGACAGGTCCTGGCTCATGGTGGCCAAATGCAAAACTCATCTCCAAACTCCTTTTGGTGCATGGACTCTTGGGGGGATGCTCTTCCCTCAGATCCTTGCAACAAGTTTTTTCCTTAATATGGTTTATTTCCTATGACCTATTTGGGATTTTTTTGTTTGTTTTGGGGTTTTTTTCACTCCATTCCATATTTTTCCACCTAAAACACTCCCTGCCTCTCCCAGTTTGGCAGCAGCAGGATGAGGGTCCATCTGTGCATGGCCAAACCCTTTCCCAACCTCCATCCAAGCCCTTTCCACCACCTCACGTCCAAAAAGGCCAAGTGGGACCTAAACTCTGCCTTTCCCACACCTTCACCCGGGTTTTAGGAGCTCACTGGAAAATCCCAGTGCAAGGAGCATCCCAGCTGTGTCCAGCTTTCCCTGGAGAATCCCCCACCTCAGCCAGGCAAGGTGCCTGTGTTCCCCACGGCAAGGGGCAACACTTCCCCACCCAAGGTACTTTCCCATCTCTCTCCCCACCTCCCAGAGACCCCGTTCTCCACCAAAGCCCAGCTCCCCTCATTCCCACTTTGCAGCCGTTGCAAATTCCCCTCCTTTCCACAGCAAAACCTCTGGAGCATCCCAAGAGCCGGCTGGGATGCAGGGCACGCAGGGACAGCAGGGATGGCCACCTGGGAACATCCCTGTGCATCCTGCCGCCAGCAAAACCACGGCTCG
>NW_005054416.1:1979892-1980689 GCF_000277835.1 Geospiza fortis | reverse complement strand
CCGGTCCCCCCCCTCCCTCCCTCCCAGCCTCATTTCCTGCCTCGCTCATTCCCATTATCCCGATTTCACCGTGAGGCCCAAAATTTTGCAGGCTCATGCTGCCGCTCCTCTCGGAAACTTTGGGTTTTGCAGCCGGGAGGCTTTGCCAACCCCCGGGATGGCTGGGACTCCCTCGGGAAAGGTTTTCCCTCCCTCCGCAGGCGCCACATCCCGGCCCCTTGGCATTTTTTAGGACAAATTTTTTTAGGCGAGGTCGGTCCCAGCGAGAACGCCACGGCTCAAGTTTCAGCCGGCAAATATCGCGAGTGGCTTTTGTGCCTCCCCGGGCTGCCCAGGGACATCTGAGCCGGGAAAACCGGGAGCGGCTGGACACGAACCGAGCCTCGGGGCACCTGTCCCTCCGGAGCATCCCGGAATCCATCCCGGAATCCATCCCGGCCGCTACCCGGGGGAGGGAGGAAGGGGGGGAGGGAGGGAGAAAAATGGAATTTTGGTTTTTTTACAGTAGAGAAGTACAGGCTGAGAAAGTGCTGGGATGGGATGGGGAGGGTTGGGAAAGGATGGGAACGTTGCGAAGGGATGGGAAAGAAGAGATTGTCCCTTCCAGCAGGGCGAGCGCCTATAAATGGCCTCTTTGTCATCTCAGCCAAGGCAGCGGGTGGAAAAATGAGGACGGAGCGGCTCGCGGGGGGACAATGAATGTCCCGGCCGGTTTGGGGACCCTCCTGGGTGTCCCCCCCTCCCGAAGGTCCAACGCCGGGGCGCGGCGCCCACGGAGGGGCCCCGCCCGCCCCACA
>NW_005054416.1:1977614-1978628 GCF_000277835.1 Geospiza fortis | reverse complement strand
CCCCGGGGTCACGGCTCCGTGCCCCCCTCGGCCGCCTCTGCTCATCCCGGCCACAACTCGATGCACCGACGTGTGGGCTGGTTCTTCCCTCCGCAGCTCAGGGCTGGAAAATAACGGGACTTTTTCCCTCCTCCGCCATCCCACAGGTTGAGGCAGCGTCCCCTCCCTGCTGCGGCTCAGGCTAGGGGTGAAACCACGGGAGAAATCAGTCATTAAAGGAAGAAACACACTCACGGCTGGGGAAACTAGAGGGCACCAATGCGATTCCCAGAAACCAAATCCCAATTTCCAGGGCGGGGCCGTGCTCGTTTGGTTTGTTTAATCAGAAACACTCCTGAAGTTGCCAGGAAAAGATTCCAGGACGGCGTATCCTGCGGATTCCGATGCATTAACACAGTCCAAGCACACCGCGAAGCCCGAGAGGGGGATTCCTGTAAGGCTGTGCAGCCCTCTGCAGCAGCCCGAGCTTTCCAGGGATCCCAAATGGCATCCCCAAAATGTGGCACCCCCTGGCTTCGACCCTGTGTTTGTGGGACATGGAGGTGGGCTTGGGGCTCCAGCAGGATTTGGGGATTTCACAGGGATTAGGGACAGAGAAAGAATGGGAAAGGAGGGGAAAGAAAAAGGGGATAATGAAGGAGCCAAGGGAGAAAAGGGGAAATGAAGGGGGCAAAGAAAGGGAGAAAAGTGAGGGGAAAAAAGAAAGGGTGAGGAAAGAACAAGGTAAGGAAAGAAGCAGGCAAAGAAGGGACAAAGCGGGAAAAGGGAAGAAAGGGACAACACAGGTGGCCAAAAAAAAAAAAGGAGGGGGAAGAATGGAATAAAGGATGAAGGTAGGATGGGGGCAAAAAAGTGACAAAGAAAGAAAAGGGAAAGAAAACGGTGAAGCAAAAAGTGGGCAAAGAACAGATAAAGGTGGAGACAAGGAAGGAAACTGGCAATAAAGGGGCAACAAAAGAAGCGGGGAAATGAGCAAAGAGAGAGATTAAGCCAGCAACGAGGAAAAGGGGCCCG
>NW_005054416.1:1973778-1977339 GCF_000277835.1 Geospiza fortis | reverse complement strand
TCCTGCCTCGGCCTCCTGGCGTTCGTCTTCTCCGTCAAGGTGGGGAGCTCGGGGGGACACCGCGGGTGGGGGCGGCCCCGGGGACACCCACCGAGTCCCGGACCTCAGGGACACCCACCGCACCCCCAGCCCGGGATGCCGCGTGGACCCCACTGAGCTCCCGGTGCCGGGTGACCCACGGACCCCACAAACCCCAGACCAGAGGGTGCCCCAGGGACCCCACAGAGTCGCCTCTTTATGGGGACTGACCCCACAGAGTCCCGGCTGCGAGTTCTGCAGGGCTTTGGGGCAGGGAGGGCAGTGGGCACGTCAGGGTACCCCCGGTGTTTTGGGGAGGGTTCAGCCCGGTCTGGAGTTTCCAGGACCTCTCTCACAGCTCTGAGCCTCCCGGGACGCCCCCACCCCACTGCCCCTGACTCTGCCTCTGCCTGCCCCCAGTCCAGGGACCGCAAAGTGCTCGGTGACTACAGCGGGGCCCTGAGCTACGGCTCCACGGCCAAGTACCTGAACATCACGGCCCTGGTGATCAACATGGTCATCGTCGTCCTCGTCATTGTCTTCGTCTCCCTGGTCTTAGCCGGGGCCTTCAGGCCCCACTAGTACGGGGGGTACCGGTACAGCCCCGCTTAAGTGCCTGCCCTCCTTGCCGCGGGCTGTGCTTCCCTCCCCGGGGCTGCAGCCACAATCCACGACAATCCACGACAATCCACGTGCCTCACCCGGAGCCTGCTGCTCTCCTGTCCTGTCCCTCCCCACTCGGAGCTTTTGTGGAAGCTGCCCTGGCTGGACATGGCTCCTCAGAGAGCAGATGTGCACCCCAACCCTGCCACAACCTGCTTGGAGCCCCAGCTGCCTCAAAACAATTCTGAGGAGAAGCACCTGGTTCAGAGAAACCCTGCTCCCCTGAAATAAAAGTTTCTTTCACTTTTGCCGTGTCTTGGTTTCGTATCATTGAGGATATGGTTTGGGGTTTGTTCTGCAGCAGCTTGGCAGGATGAGAAACAGGGTCAGCCCGTGGGGTGTGCCCGGGAGAGGTGGTGTTTGGGGGTCCCCAGGACCAGGGGAGAGATGAGAATCTTGCCTCTGTGTTTCAGAAGGGTGATTTATTATTTTATGATATATATTATATTTTTTAAAGATGATATACTAAAGCTATACTAAAGAAAGAGAAAGGAGACATCAGAAGGTTAGCAAGGAAAGGAATGACAACAAAATCTTGTGACTGACCAGAGACACAACACAGCTGGACCTGATAGGTCATCAAGTAGAAACAATAAACGTGAGACCAATCCAAGGTGCACCTGCCACATTTCACAGCAGCAGATCATTATTGTTTACATTTCTTTTCTGAGGCTTCTCAGGAGAAAAATCCTAGCAAAAGGAGTTTCATAAAATGTGTCAGTGACACCCGAGGGAGGTGGGAAGTGTCCCCCACCACAGAAACACTGCTCAGGGGACACCCCAGGCACCCTGAACCGGGATGCTGCATCTGCACGGAGAGGCAAGCTCTTGGAAGGGTCACAGCGAGGGTGAGGGTGGAACCTGATCCCTGCTGGGTGCCACCAGGAGCACCCCATCCTCACCAGCCCTCAGGCAGCAAGGTGGCTTTGGGGGGACAGGATGTGCAAAGGGCTTGAGTAGGATGAGCTGGAATGCGATAGAGCAGGGCTGGAGAGGCTCCCAGAGGGAAAGGGCCAGTGGGTTCTGCTGCTCCATCCCCAATCACCCTGCCGGGGCTGGGTTGCCCATCTCCCCCTGCAGCCAGGGGAGCTGGGATCCTGCTGTGGGATGCTCACAGCCCCCATGCCACTTGCCTGGAGCCCGGTTTGCCTGGGCACAGCTGCCCATCTGCCCGCAGCAGGAAGCAGGGGATGAATTCCGTGTCTCGCCCGGCTGGCACGCTCATCCTTCACCTTCACTATCAACTCACCCCAGCCCGGCAGCTCCCTCGCCTTGGTGCTCCAGATTCCCTCCTCATCCCGCAGGGGAGGGAACTGTGCCCAGAGGGAGCCACACCGAGCACCAGGGCCCCCTGTCACAGGCTGGCAGGGCGGGATCCTCACGCCTCGGGGCTGCCACACGTGTCACTGCCCGGCGGAGTGACCCCGGAGGGGACGTGGGAAGCCCTGGCCCCAGCCCCTGTGGCATAGGCTCAGCTCTGCAGCTGGCCTGCCTCCCCCTTCCCCTCTGCACTCCTCGCCCCCGGCAGGGCCCGCTCCTGGGGGCTGGGGCCCCACAAGGAGGGGAACAAAAGCGCGATTTTCCCTCTCCCCACGAACATGGGGCTCCTGCCAAGACACCACTCGTAAGATGTCAGAAATCCCACTCACAAACACAGCGGATATTTGTTGCAGGATCCCTGGCACGGAGCCTCCGGTGAATCATTTTCTGCTCTGCTTTTTTCCCGGAAAACACGGGCTCCTTGCTGCAAAAGGAATCTGCTGCCTGCCCGGCCCCAGGCTTGGCCTGCCCAAAACCAGCACAGCCAATGGGAACTCAGGCCAACAAAGGCCATTACTCCAAGATCCCCATTTCCTCCTTCTCCCTGTTTTTATCAGCAGTTTCCGGCACAAATCTAAAGGGCAGCCCCACACAGGCCGAGCTGGAAAAAGTTGACCCTTTCACACCCCAAAATTGTCACCAGCAAAGCCTCCTTCCCGTGACCGCTCCAGGCTGCCATGGACAGCTCCCCGCAGCCCACCTGCTGCTGAAACTCGGGCGGAGAGTAAAAACCCTCCAGCACGATGTGTGTAGTGACAGAGAATGAAGCATTACTTTGTCCTGGCCAGGACGTGTCATGGAAAACATTCCCATCCACACCGAGTTCCTTACCTGGTGTTTCCCATGTCTGTATAGACAAAAAGCCAAAGAAATTCCCGTTCAGCAGTCTTAAATGACACTTAAGAATTACACTTAAGAATTACAATTCTTAGTATTAGATCTCCCATCAGTTCTTGATACCTTCACCTTCAAACCTCATTTTTCGGTTCTCTCGAGGATTCATTTCCCAGACAGGGAGGTGATGTTGGTTAATGGTCGCTAATGGTCGCTAATATTCGCTAATGTTCTCTAATGCTCTTATGGCAACTCCCAATCTGTGCATGTTCAGATCATCGGCCCTCTCCCGATGAACAGAATCTTTCGAAGAAAAACTTGATTTCCCCTCCTCCTTGGCACAGGCGAACAAACTCCTGATTAATGTTACATTTAAAAAATTAAAATTTGTATCATTTCAAACCTCCCCAACCCTCCCCTCCAGTCCCTTCGGAGCCCTCAGGGTTCTCCCTTTCAGCCCCCCAGGGTCCCCAGAGCTGCCCTGCACCCCCAGACTGCGTGGGCTGGGGGTCCCAGAGGGCCGTGCCCCCCCTCCCTCTGCGGGGCGGTGCGGGGCCGGTCCCCCGCCCTGAGCGAGCTCCGTTCCCGTTCCAGGCGTTCATTCCCTGTCATGGAGCCCAGGCAGGCGGACGTGTCCATCCCACTGCAGTCCTCCGGGTGGGGGGCGGCCGCCCCCGGCCCCTGCTCCGAGCCGCAGCCCCGGGACTACGCGCTCTGGGCGCTGGT
>NW_005054416.1:1971758-1972831 GCF_000277835.1 Geospiza fortis | reverse complement strand
GCTCTTCCTGGCATCTGTGACACACCTGTCGGTCACCGCTGCCACCAATGGAGTTCGTCCCCTCGCTGTCACCTCCTTCACCGCGGGACATCGCAGAGAGTCCTCGGGCATCTTTGTGGCGTCCCCCTCCTGCTCCTCTCCCTGCCTCCATCCTGCCGCGGAGCAGGGCGCTTCCAGCCCAAATCCCAGGGAAGTTTCTTCCCGACATCTGGGATGTTATAGATACATATTGTAATATTGGCTTTTCGCAAATGTTAAAATAGATTTTATATGTGTAGTGTTAAAGTAACTTTGCTATAAAGATATAGTTTTTATTTCTGTTGTTAATTAAGCTTGGACATAGCAGTAAAACAGCTAAGATAAGCATGCTTCTGTTAAAATGCCTGCTTAAATGAGATAACATCCAATAAACAAATAAAAAAGACACCTGCTTACAGATATACCAACTATCACCCCTCACCATCTAGAGACACTGTGGGCCAAACCAAAACTAAAAATAATAATAAAAAACCCTAAAGCCACAACCAAAAAATACACATACTCTAAAAAAGTAAAACCAAAAAAGAGTCATAGTAAGCAATTCTTAAAATATGCAAACTAGTTCAAGAAAAAAGTTTACTATACATCCGAGTCTATAAATATACAACAGGCTGATAGTAGAAAAAAGTGTTTAAGTGTCTCCGAAGATAACAGTGCGCTCTTCACTGAGCACCAAGGCACACCCAGGCGTAATCTTTACTCTACATTCCTTATCTCCTACTATCCTTTATTAAACTCTTTAAATTTTCACAAGACAGTAAACGTGTTTTCCACTTTGGAGATGGCAGGAAAAGGAAATTAAAGCTCCTCCGCGTGTCCTGGCTGCCCACGCCCCCCACCCTGCAGCCCCGTGGGTGCGGCTCTTCCACCTTTGCACACGAACTTCCCGTTCCACGCATCCCAGAGCCCAAAAGTGCTGCCGAGGGGGGTCAGCCGTGCCCAGCTCACCTGGAGGGTGGGGTTGGAGGTACCCGTGCCAGCCAGCGCCGCGCAGCTCCCGGGTTCCGCCTCGCCGAGCCCCTCCTGCGGGGGCG
>NW_005054416.1:1968241-1971370 GCF_000277835.1 Geospiza fortis | reverse complement strand
GGTGAATCCTCCCTGCTTTTCCTGCCACTGACTCCAGAGGCTGTGGGACAGCCGCGGGTAACCACAGCCCCCTGCCCAGCACCCGAGGAGCAGCTGCTTGGTCCTAAAACATGCCATGGGGGCCGTGATTTCACCACCACCCCCCTGGCAGGAGCAGCTCCAGCTGTGGAAAAATGGGAACAAGCAGGGACTGGGGTCAGAGAGGCTCCAGAGGAAGTGGGAGGGAAAATCCCATCTCCAGCTGGGCTAGACTGGGACAGAAAAATGGGGACAGGCAGAGGCTGGAGCCAGAGAGGCTCTGGATGAAGCAGGAAGGAAAAGACAAGTGGGAAAGAATGCAGGGCTGGAGGGGAGCCTGGGATGGATGGATGGATGGATGGATGGATGGATGGATGGATGGATTGTGGGTTGCAAGGGGAACAAAGCCCTGGAGCAGGAAGGGGCTTTGGGAAGGGGCTGTAGGAAGGGCTGTGGGAAGGATCTCTCCAAAGCGGCTGAGGGAAGGGGCCGTGGGAAGGGGCTTTGGGAAAGGGCTGAGGGAAGGGGCTTTGGGAAAGGGCTTTGGAAGGGGCTGAGGGAAGGATCTTTCCTCTGCAGCTGCAGGCTCGGGACAGGAAAGTGTCCGGGGACGTGGAAGCTGCTCGGCACTTCAGCTCCAAGGCGCGGTGCTACAACGCCCTGGCCACGGCAGGCAGCGTGGTGCTGCCCCTGCTGCTCGGGGCCCTCATTGTCACCGGTGTCATCCACCTCTCCAAGCTGGCCCAGGAGTCCGTGGGCTTCTTCACCTACCAGTTCAGCGGCAGCGACGACGAGGACCAGTGACCCAGGGCAAGGGCTGGTGGCACCTCCTCTGCATCACTGGTGGCACCTCCAAAAAGCCACCACACCCCTGCCTGCCACCCCACTCCCCAAGCCCCGTTATTTTTGGTTATCCTGTGGGATTTTTTACCTCCCGTTATCCCGTGTGGAGCCCCAGTTTCCGTGGTTGCTATTTAAATCATTAAACGCTTCACACAGCGTGAGTTTCTGCTGTGGGAAGGGGCAGGGGGGTGCTAAAGGGAAAACATAAATTGGGATTTTTGGCTCTGATGGGGCTCCTGGCAGCCAGGAGACACCACAGCCTTTAGGGCCACCTTTGGCCCCAGGAGTGAGGAGGGGAGGGAGCAGAGATGCTCCTGGGCCTCGTGGGGGCAGGGTGAAGCAAACGGGGTGTCCCCTCCCCACCCCAAATGGAGCTGAGACCTGCAAACTCATTGCAGCAACACTGACATCCCTAGCCAGGACAGGGGGGAGTTGGGAAGCACTTCCAATGCTCCCTGCTCTCTGTGCCTGGGCTGGAGACGGCTCATTTTGGGATAAAGGGCCCCTTTTTTGAGGCTGAACCCCCTTGAGTGCCAACTAGCCCTGGCTCAGAGCGGGGCTGCATCCCAGCCCCACTCTAAGCCCAGTCCCGGCGCAGTGCGCAGGGCTGGGGACAGCACGGTCCCTTTGTCGTGCCGAGAGCTGCCGCTAATTAGGGGCTGGCGGCTCTGATGAGGCTGGAGCAGGACCCGAGTAATTACAGGGCAGCGGGAAAGTCCCTGCTCCAGCCCTAAGCATTCCCAGATGCCTCGGGGCACGGAGCAGCCGCGGGGCTTTTTATAAACCGGGCCGAGATTCCTGGGGTTGGCTTGGCCAGGACAGACCCCTCGGGGCAGGGAACGCCCCCGGCATTCCCTGGATCCCAGCCAGGACCGGGACAGGGAGGGTGGGGAGGGGAGGAGGCTGTGCAGCCCAGAGCCAGGGGCTGGGAGCACCGAGCCCACCCTGTGCAGGCACGGGAATTCCTTGGGATTCGTGGGACACCAAAAACCGTGTCCCAGAGCAAACCTACAGCAGCTCTGTGCTCACCCCGAGGCTGCTCAGGCTGCTCTTGCCACCATCTGACAGGATAATACAACAGATCTCTGGTGTCCAGGCTTCCTGCAGCCCTTCAGATGCCAAGTGAGGAAGGATTTAACTCCAGAAGTGCTTGAAAAGAGTGGGAATAATGTAGATAAGGGTTTAAAAATATGCGAGGGATGTTACACACCAAATAACAGGAGTGGAGCTGTGTGCTGCCCACACGGGGTTAAAAGGCTTTCTGCTGCATATTTTGGAGTAATACTTAGTGCCAAAACATCGTTCATCTGGTGAAACAGCACTGGCTGAGCCTCCACAGCCCTTTGAGCCCACGGAGCAGCACATGGGGAAGGCGCAGGACATGCTGGAGGAGCTGGAGTCAGGATCCTGGAGTCAGGAATGGGCTTCCTTTACAAACACCAACACGTTGAGAGCATAAACAGCTCCTGGGCGTTCAGCAAACACGTTTGAAAGGGTCATTTTCAGGCTTGGTTTCCTCTCCTGTGCTGAGTAAGAGATGTGTGGAGGGACGTGGTGACAGCTCCAGCCCCTGACCCCTGGGGCCACAAGGACAGGGGGCACACACAGTCCTGGGGGGGCAAAGGGCTCCTCCCTTTCCACCCACTGTTACCTTCCCCCTGCACCAACATCCCGGATCCGCTGCTCCAGAGGGCAGCACCCGGATCAGGCAGGGTTCAGGGGGTCCTGCTGGGTGACCTCTGGATCCATCCAGGCGCTGTGGGGAAGGACACACTCTGCCCTGCAACAGAAAAGCTCTGTGTGAGGTACGGGAATAGTTTCTCCCCAAATTTTCAGGGAGCAGATGCAGGCAGGGCTGCCGTACCTTCCCTCAGGGGAAAGCGATGTCCTGACTCCAGCACAGCTTCCAGGGGAGAGGCTGGAGGCTCCCTCGAGGCCTCAGCCACTTCCATCCTCATCTCCTCCCTGGTGATGGTCACCTCCAGCCTGTTGCCCAAGTAGGAGATGCTGGAGAGTTTCAGCTTGGTGATACCCTCGGGAAAGGTGGGATCGAAGAGGAGGCTGGACCTCGTGATCCTGGAAAGGCAGGAGCAGTCAGGGAGGGAACAGCAGGAACCACAGAGGAGCCCAGCTCGGGGTCAGGGAGCAGCCACCTCTCCAGGCATCGCCACCTCACGCACACCAGAGGGGTCTGGGAGGCTCCTCAGGGCATCCAAGGATCCCAGGCACGCTGAGGGAGCACCTGGGGAGGAGCTGCTGGGGCTGTGA
>NW_005054416.1:1968026-1968231 GCF_000277835.1 Geospiza fortis | reverse complement strand
AGCCCAGTTTCACAGCTGGGGCTGGGGCTTTCCAGATTTCATATTTGAAAAACTCAGCCCAGTTCCATCTCAGAGCTTGGCTCCAGCAGCAGCTGTGCTGGCAGAGCTTGGGGAATGCCCTGCTCCTGCTCTCAGGGCAGGGAACCCTCACACACCCAGCTCAGCTCCCATTCCCACGGGATGGAGGGCTGGGAGCTCAGCAGGA
>NW_005054416.1:1949143-1968014 GCF_000277835.1 Geospiza fortis | reverse complement strand
AGCTGCCCAGGCTCAGAGACAGAGAGGGATGCAGTGCTTGACCCAAGGCCTTGGAGAAGAGGCTTGAAGGTTTAGAAAAGTGAAACAGACACAAAGAATTAAGATTTGTAGCTCCAGCGGAAATATGTTTTAAGCAAGCAGAAATATGCCTCATGGAAGTGAATAAATATGTTAAGTGAGATAGGAGAAAATTTTAAAGTCTAGCAGTAGAATTTGTTAAAGAGCTGGCAAAAAGTAGAAGATGCAGCAATAAGTGTCTGGGGAGTTGTATGGTTGGATAAAAAGAAGCACATTGCATCAGAATCCTGCAAAATGTAGCAATGATTTCCAGCAATTTGCTGTCATTTGTAGCAATGATAGCAAATTAATGACTGGGTTATGAACATCCTAGAGAGCTTTGTAGAAGTAGCTGATTAAGGAATATATAAGATACGGTAAGAAATATATGATAAGAAATATATAAAAGACATTGTAACTAAAATTAAAACGGCTTCCGATGCGATGGCACTGAATGTAGGTCTCAGCCTTCCGTGAGACTGATTTTGCAATAAATAAACCATCTTTTAATTGCCTCATCAGTTGACCCTGTCTGCTCTGTATCCCAGCAGTGCTCCATCCCCAGAAACAATGGAACAAACATCCCAACTCTCTCTCCAGCCCTGAGCCAAGGCCAAGCTGCCTGTGTGGGCGTTGGCTTTGGGTGAGGAAAAACAACGGCCCCTCTTGTCCCCGGCCCAAGTCCTGGCACACCAGAGCTCCCCACCAGCAGCTCCAGAAGGCTGAGAGGGCTTCAGGGGCTGGAGGGGGCTCAGGGGAGATTTGGGGGTCTGGGGAGCCCCAGCACTGCACAGGATCCACGTCCTATGGAGGAAAAGGCAGGACTGTGGTTGCACAATGTCACCACCACCTCTGGAATTTGGCCAGAGCCACAAAGCTGTGGCTTGAGCCTGTGCCACAAGGGCCCTGACCCAGCACACTCTGGGCACCTGGAGACCTCCCAGCTTGGCCAAAGGCCAGATTTCCAGCTGGGAATAGGGCAGCTCACACCCAGCTCCACCAGGGAATGGGGAATGGGTGGCTTTTCCAGCTGGGAATAGGGCAGCTCACACCCAGCTCTGCCAAGGCATGGGGCGGGTTTCCCAGCAGCTCTGGCCACACACATGGAGTGAAAACACATAGTTAGGGCTGGGAGTTTTCACTGGGAATCAAAAGGCTCAATCCAGCTCCAATTAAACCAGGAATAGGCTGAAGAGACAGCAGCTCTGGAAACCACCATGACTCTGAAATTACATGAACAGCTCCATGTTTTCCCAGGATATTTAAAGCTGGGGCGACGCCTGCTCAGCACTTTGCTCCAGGGAGGCTCCCCGTGTGAGCAGGGAGGCCCCAGGGAGGCTGCAGGAGATGTTTCCTCATCACATCCAAAGGAGACAGGAGGATGCTGCTGCTGAAGCAGAGATGTCCTGGATTATCGAGCAAATTGTATTCTATTTACCATCTGTATGGCAGTTGTCTTCTGTTCAGTGGGCAGTTTTCCTTATCTCTTCCATAACCACTCCGAGGAGACATCTGCTGATAACAGCTATTGAGTGCCACTGCATGGCTGATAAGAACTACAGCATCCCATTGGGAGATGCTCTGCCCAGAGGGGAGAGCCAAGCACTCCCACTGGAGATATAATCTGGAGATTCTGGAACCCCAGCACGGCTTCCCCATTGGATTTTCCCAGAGGAACATCTGCCTCTTCTTCCACTGGATCTTCAGAGGGAGACTACATCCTTTTCTACAGGATCCCAGTTCCAGCAGAACCACACCTGACAGTCCAGGAGGGCTGCAGCCACAATTCCAATGGGACTGCTACCAACACCCTGACCCACAGGGTGTCAGGTTGTATTCCCACTTTGTCAGTGTTGTTTTAGTTTACTGCATTTGTTGTTTTATATTTTTATTTTCTTCCCTATTAAAGAACTGTTTTCCTGCTCCTATATTTTTTGCCTGAGAGTCCCTTAATTTAAAATTTATAGCAATTTGGGGGGGGGGGAGGGTGTTTACATTTTCCATTTCAGGGGAGGCTCCTGCCTTTCTTGGCAGGCACCTGTCTTTCCAAACCAAGACAAGAGAACAGGCTTAGGGAATGGCATTTTGCTTCCCAAATGTGACCTGTCACGAGCCTCTTACCTGTTCCCAACCTTGCTCCAGCCAAACAGGGACATTTTAAGGGACAAGTGGTTGCTTGGGAGTTAAAAGTGACACAACAGGTCTCACCTGAACCCCGTGAAGCCGAAGAGGACGACCTGCAGGAATCCACCCATCCCTGTCAGGAAGTTCACAGCTCCCGACCCATCCGAGTTCTCCACCCAGACCTGACCAGCAGGAGACAGAGATGATGCAGGAGTTGATTTGGGATGCTCCAGGCAGTTCTGTAGATTTCAATCCCAGTGCCACCTGCCTGGGAGCAGGAGGGATCTGCAGCCCCTCCACTCACCTTGAAAGGCTCTGTGATGTTGCTGAAGCACTTTTCCAGCTGGCTCCAGGCTCTCTGCAGCTCCTTCAGCTCCAGCCAGCCCACGGCAAACATGCTCTGCCGGAGGGGGAACGGTGACAGCGCGGTGGCGCAGCACCACCTCCCGACCCCTCCATCCAGAGTGAGCCGTTCCAGGGCACATCCCAGCTCTGCACTGTGCCTTGGATGGAGCCCCCACTCCCAGGGGCGAGTCCCAGGCTGGGCTCTGCCCTCTCCTCACCCAGGTCATGGCTGGCCCAGCCGGGTCGGTGACGGGCTCATACATCTCCAGGTCATTCCTCCGCACCTCGGCACTCATGGGATGCATCAGTGGGAACCCCAGCAGGACTACATCTGCCTGTTTCACCGGCTCACCTGGGGACAGGGCTGCTCAGACAGTTCCCAAATTTCCCAAGTTTTTGAGCCCACTAATAAGAAACAATCCAGTGAGGAAGGAAAACCTCCCCTAGCCCAACTTGTTGCACTGCAGCAACAGCAGGGACCCTTCTTCTGCCATTCCCAATGGAATTCTGATCCTTCCAGGATTGAAAATGTGATCCATGGGCTGAGCCACCTCCATGGGCTGCTGCCACTGCCTCCCTGCTCACCTGGGCTGTAGCCATCGTACTCAGGGTGATATTTCCTCTCCTCATCAAAGGGCACTTTGATTTTCCTGGCACGGTCCTCCCACTCCTCTGGCACTGGGAGCAGCAGGTCCCGAGCCAAGTCAGCAGCAAAATTTAAGCTGGAAAGAAGGAGGAACAAGGTTTTATGTCAGGGATGGGGGCTGGTGAGAGGAGAGAGAGGACAGAGGGAGCTGCAAGTGAAAGCTGCTGTGGAAGAACAAGGGGCAGAGATTGAGCCAGGGGTTCCATCATGGAGCTGGGAGATCCTTTCCCTGGCTGTGGGTGTCTCCAGCTGGCCAACAGCACAGACACCCCATGGAATGCCAAGGGAGCAGCCCTGCTGTGGATGGAGATCCCTCCCAGCCCCACGTGGGCACTGAACAGGTCAGAGGAGCCAGGGGAGCCCCCACCCTTCCTGTGACTGCAGAGAGCAGGGAGCCAGGCCAGGCTCCCAGGTGAGATTCCAAACATTACCTGCGCCGGGCCACGGCGTTGGTGTAAGCAGAGTTATCCACCTGGCTGTGGTACTCGTCTGGGGGCATGACACCTGCGGGGACAGCAGGGGACACTCAGCACCCCAGCACACCCAGGGCTGCTCTGGGCCCCTCCTCGGGGACACAGCTGGGGAAGGGGACCCTGCTGCCCATCTGGATCCTGCTGGCAGGATCCCACACAGTCCCAGTGGGATGCCCAGTGGAGAACATGCACGGTGCTCTGTGGGAAATGGAAAGATAGAAACTTCCGCAGATGCAGGAAAGTTTAATTTGCAGCCTTGGAAGGAGCTTGGATTGATGTAAAAATAAAGTATGCAGACATTAAGTAGAAAAATCATAAACTTATGCTTCTACAGTTATAAGTAAGAATAAGCCTTAAGTAAGTGAGAAACTATTGCTAAGATGGTGAAGGGTTTATGAGGTAGGATTGTAACTGTATAGAATAAGCTAAGAGTTTAGATGTTACAATAGGGGGGTGTGTGTGTGTACATAAAATAACAGCCTGTTGGTTAAAAGTATCCACACTGCAGTAACAGTAAGCAAAGGTGACAGGTTAGAAAAGCAAAACATACTCTGTAGCGACAGTCCATTGGATTAGAAAGTTATACATTGTCTTGTAAAGTTATACATTGTCTTGTAAAGTTATACATTGCCTTGTAACAAAGAACTTTTGACTATCTTGAGCTATGGCTGACTTCTTGCCGTCTCAAAATCTCACGGCCTCTGATACTGATGTTTATTTAAACAATAAATTGTCCTTAGTCCTTTAAACTGATTTTAGACCAGGTGGCTCCAAGCCTCTGCTTTCCACCCCATTCCCATGGCGGAGGTACCTCTGATGTGGTAGAGCTGCTCCTCCTCACTCCACACCATCCTGCTGCACCAGTACCGAGCCACGGCTTCCACCAGCTCCCAGCCCCCGTCCTCCCGGAACAGCTTCAGGTCCTGAGGGAAAGACAGGGGCATGAGGGAGACTCCACCAGACCCAAAGTCAGCAGGAGGATGGAGAGGAGCTCTGAGGAGATGGAGGGATCAGGAGGAAAGACTGGCCTGGTTTGAGCCAACAGGATGCTGAGATACCCACAGGAGCAAGGACAGAGCAGGCAGGGCTGCAGGAGGGAGCCTGCGGAGCAGAGAGAGAAGAATTCCTCAGGGAAGGGACAGTGACAGTGTCCAGATGTCCTGCCACCGGGCCATCAGGTAGAGCACCGTCCCTTTACCTGCGTGGTGCAGTAATACTGCTCGAAGGCCATCAGGACATCCCCGGTGATGTGGATTTCCTGGGCTCCGTAGATCTCCTCAGGACACACCTCCCGGCCAGTGGCTGCGCTCTCCCACGGGAACTTCGCGCCCTGCCAGAGAAGGCATCCAAGAGCACATCGCCCTGTGCTGCACCCGCTGAAACAGCCCGGGACTGCCCTGGGGATAGGGACTGGTGCCACCCCAGCCTGGGACTGCCCTGGGGACGGGAACTGGTGCCACCCCCGCCCGGTGTCCCCTGGGCACGGGGGCAGGTGCCACCCCCGCCCGGGGTCCCTGTCGCACCTCGTAGCCCTGGTCCCGCGCGTTGCGCCTGGCGCCCTCCAGCGTGCGGATGCGGTACTGCAGGATGGCGCGGGCCGCCCCGGGATGCAGCAGCAGGATATTCGGGAACATCCAGGTGTCCGGCGGGGCCGCGCGGCGGGATTGGCTGCGGGGAAGCATCCAAATGCTCCCGCCAGCTCCGCCCTTCAAGTACACCCTCGTCCTGATGAGGATGGAGTCTTGTCCATCCCTACTGAAGGACAGCCTGCTCCATCCCCACAGAAGGATGGAGTCTGCTCCATCCCGCTCGCCTGCCAAGCCCTCAGGTCAGCACGGCCGCCTCACCTGGTCCCAGAAGACGTGTCCCCAGTAGTCCTCACCGCGGGTGCCGTTGGACAAGCCGCCGGGGCTGATGCCGTGGAAGGGGACTCCGGGGCTGTCCCGGGGCGGGAGGGCGCTCAGCAGGTAGTACAGGCAGCCGTGGAGCGCCTGGCGCAGGGCCAGGGGCCCGTCCAGCTCCACGGAGCAGCCCCGGCGCAGCGCGGCCCAGGCGCGGACGTGGGAGCGGTGCAGGGAGCCCGCGGCCGCCAGGGACAGCCCCGCGCTGTAGCTGCGCTTCGCCTCCTCCTCGCTCCCGGCCACCGCCGTCAGGAACTGCCAGCAGCGCTCCCGCTCCTCCCCGCCCAGCGTCAGCCACTGCGGGATGGGGGTCCACAGCATGTGGACAGTGGGACGGGGGCCCCCCTCCACCTCCGGAACCAGCGTCTGCCCGTAGATGTAGCTGTGGGAGACAGGAAGCAATTGAGGAAGGTGCTTCTTCCCAATACCCCATCTAACCCTACCCTCTGGCAGTGGGAAACTGTCACAAACGGTCCCTGGTCCCAGGAATCCTGTTGTAGAGGTCACCTCCTACAAATCTCCTGTTTTCCTTCTTTGGAACCACATCTAGCCTCCCTCACCTTCACCGCCCTCACACATCAGAGCGAGGGATAATTCTGGAGTTGCAAGTAATACAAATGTTTCTGTGCTTCATTTCAGTGGTTTTTTTATACACCTGCCAGGATCAAGCAGGTGTGAGAAGCCTCCACACCCTTCACCATTCCAGCCCCATGTCCCTCACCATTCCAGCCTCACCATTCCAACCCCACACCCCTCACCAGTCCAGCCCCACAGCCCTCACTATTCCAGCCCCACTCCAGCCTTACATCTGCAGTTTATTCCCAGGGGAGAGCAGGGCACTGTGCCACAGCCCACAAAAGGTGAACTCAGGGCAGGGACCCTCATTCCCCACACTCACTGTGCTCCTTGGAAGTCTGGGCCTGGCCTCAGGTGCAGGTCCTGGCTCTGTGGCACGAACAGGCTCTGGAGCTGGATGGTGATGGGATGTGTGGAGCCATCCAAGCGCTGGATGGTGACACTGGAGGCCATCAGGTGCACCAGGGAGTGGTGGGCGTACAGCTGGTGGGTGGCCCTGTAGCCAGGGGTCTGAATCGTGTGGCTGAAGGTCCCTGCAAGCACAGCCAGAGCCACCAGCCTTTGGAAACACTTGCATCCTGCCCTATCTACTGGTTCCTACTGGCCAAGGAATTGCTTTTCCCGGGATCAGATCCAGTTGTGGACTGGACAACACCAGTGACAGCGAGCCTGGCCAAGCTGCTGAGGGATGGTCTGTGCCATCAAACATGATTAAAGAGTGTGTGCCAAGCCTGGCCCCAGCAGGGATAGAGCTAGAGCCTGAAAATCACTTATTCCCACACAAAAGGGGGATTTTCTGCTTGTTGCAGAGGAGCAGCACCCCGAGGCGAACAGAGAACAAGGAGATGGAAGATGCGACTGAGCACAAGAGGCAGCAGAAGCAGAGAGAACCGAGCCCGGCAGAGCCCCGGGGGAGGTGCCGGCTCCCTGCTCCCCTGTCCAGGTGTTGAGGGTGAAGCTCGGGGCGGGGCTGCGGGCTCCGGGCGCTGCCATGCGCAGCCCCAGCGGGCTGGGGACATCGGCGCGGTGCGTGTCCCCCGCGGCGCCGCCGCGGGTCCCCGGGCAGGGCCGTGGCCGTGAACACGCCGGGGTCGCCCTCGCCATCGGCCATAGCCCACCTGCGGAGCCGCAGGGATGGGATGAGAGCTGAGGGGACAAAGTCGGCTCCCTGTCACCCCTGCGCCTGCCACCAGCGGTCTCTGCCCCTTTTAGTGTCCC
This sequence comes from Geospiza fortis, assembly GCF_000277835.1. Classification (NCBI taxonomy): domain Eukaryota; kingdom Metazoa; phylum Chordata; class Aves; order Passeriformes; family Thraupidae; genus Geospiza; species Geospiza fortis. Next base: position 1,960,674 of record NW_005054416.1, on the reverse strand, counting down.
CTCTGGTCACCTCCAGTGGTTTTCCCCCATCCCAGCTTCCTCCCTGCCCCGGGGTGCATCCCCTCCGCTCCCTCACCCCATCTCCAGCTGTCCCAATCCTGACGGATGAAGGATGAAGCTCACGGGCTTCATCACTTGTCAGCCTCCTCCCTCTTCCTCTTCTGCTGCTGGGATGGGGTTGCACCAGTTTCTCCCAACACACACAGCCACCTTCCCCAACTGGCCTCCTCTTCCTCCCAAAGCTGTTCCGTGACACTTTGAAAAGTTCCTGATACTTCCCCCTCTGTCATCTCACTGCAGCCCCTCTGTTCCCCCTCACTCCCGCATCTCCAGCTCACCGTCCTGGGGCAGGACGTTTCTATCTCACTGATTTACACATAAAACTATATTTATGTGTCATGTACAAACATATATATCATTACAGACTAAAGACATGTACAGATACAGACATGCACAAGCAGCCCCTGACAAAAGGCAGCTGCAGCTGGCTCCTGGCAATGCCGGGCACAGGAAAAACACAGGAATGACGGAATGAGGCTCGGAGAGACTCTGAGCGGAGCTGGCAATCCAGCCGGGGTGACACAGGGGCAAGGAGGGTGCCCAGCCCCCAGATCCCTTCCTGACAGCAGCCGGATGCAGGAACGCCCAAGCTCAGCTCGGTTTCCTCACCGAGGCTGAGCTGGGAGGAAAATCCTGCCTTCGGGAAAGTGAAAAATCCCGACCCAGCCCAAGCCCCAGGGTGCGGGAGGGAGGAGGTGGGTCTTGCCTTCTGTCCCGAGGCCGGGCTGAGCCTGTGCAGGCGGAGAGAGGCTGCTCCAGCGAAGGACGGAAGTTGCCCAACCGAGAAAGAAGGAAGGAAATAGCTTTTTTCCCCTCGTCTCCTTAAAAAGAAATAGTTGGAAAAATGATCCTGGACACGCAGGTGTTTGTCCAGCTGAGCTGAGTGCCCGCGGAGGGAGCACAGCACTCCTGGGGCTGCCCTGTGCCTGGGAAGGAGGAACTGAAAGAGGAAAACCGAGTCAGATGAGTTGTGATCCCAAAGCCGCTGGCAGAGCGCCGGGTTAGCAGCACACCCCACTGACCTCCCGTGCCCCCAGCCACACTCTGACCCTTCCCCTCGCCTGTTTCCAGGGAGGACAAAAATTCCACCTGGACTTTGGCTTTGGCATGTTTTTCCCAGCCCCTTCCAGCTGGTCCCGTCCTGGTGGGTCAGGGATCCAGGGCGAGCTGCAGCCTCCGGTGCTCCCCGGGATCCAGCACTTACAGGATTGGCATAACACATCTGTTCTGCACTGTAAATCCATGGCAAAGCCCCCTGGAGCCTGGCTGGGTCAGTCGTGCAGCTGCCAATGCCCCAGGGATGCCCTGGGGCATCCCAAGCCAGAGCAGCAACACTTGCTCCCAGCTCTACTCCTTTGCTATTCCAGGGTCTAACCCCAGCTGGGCCCCAGCAGGATCCATTTCCCCTTTGGTTTGTGCCTCACAACCAGCTGCTGATTCCAGCACAGGCTGAGTCCATGGCAAGGGCAGGAATATCCATCCCCTGGGCATCCATAGGGGTTCTGGGGCACTGGAATCCCCCTCCAGCAGCCACCAGCACACAGGGACAAGCAGTTCCTTCCCCAGCTGATCCCAGTGGCACGCACCCCACTTCCTTCCCTTTATCACAGGAATTTGGAAATAGCCCTTTCCAGTGAGCCCTTTCTCACTGAATGGTGCTTTGAGCCTTACAAAGTTTATAAAAACCCACAAAAGGAGGTCCAAGGAGAGAGTTCTGCTCCAAAGGAAGAGTTTTGCTCTAAGGGAAAAGGCCCCTCCAAGAGGAAGTCTCTGCTCTCCAGCAGAGCATCTCAGTGTCCCCCTGTGCTGGCTGGGGACAGTTTTTGGTCTCAGAGTCCTGGGCAGTGCTAAGAAGAAAAAAATCCAAAACCAATTAAGGGTAGAAAAATTAGGCAGAGAGCAACTTGGGCAAACCTGGCTGTGTCAGGCTGTCCCTCCCTGTGGCCCTGGAGCTGTGCCAAGGAGTGGCAGGGGGGTGGTGGCAGCAGTGACAGTGACAAGCTGGGCAGCTGCAGAGCGAGGAGGAGCAGCAGGATCACTCTGAGAGCGCCATGAGGGGTTTCCAGAGGGGCTCCCAGCTCCTGGCAGCTGCACTCCGGATCAGCCAGGTCCCCCGGGCACAGCTCCGCTCCCACCCCCCCGAGCACCCGCTCTCTCATGGTGTGAGTATTCTGGGGGGCTGAAAACGTGGCAACAGCCCACATGGAGGGGCCCAAACCCTCTGGGTCAGGGCCAAATTGTTTTGGGAGGGGGTGGAAGCAAAAGGGGAGGGGGAGGAAAAGAAGGAATGAGCCCTCAGGTTCCAGCCCACACCCCCACGGTGTCCATGCCCTGCTCCCCCCAGCTCCTGCTTCTGGTTTGGTTTTGTCCTTTCAGCCCCTTTTTAACCTTTGAGGTTTGGGGGGCCCCTGCAGCCCAGGGCAAGGGGCAGCAGTGACACTGGTGGTCCCTCAGGGCCAGATCCAGACCCTGCCCCCCTATCCTGGGACAGTCCCCATGGGACAGGAACTGCTGTCACCGCAGAGCCCAAGGTCCCTCTGACAGTCCCCCCCAAACCAGACCCTCCCAGGCCAGGTGAAACAAGCTGGGAAAAAGGAGCTTTCCACCAAAATCCTGCCTGATTCCTCCTCCACCCCTTTATTTTGGGTTTTCCCTCTGCTGCCTTTCCAAGGTCTTCAAGAAAGGAGCTGCAGGAGCCTGGAGAGGCTTTTTCCAGGCAAATAAATCAAAGGAAGGTGCCAGTGTGGGAGGTTAATGCTGTCCTGGCTGCACTGGGGAAATGAGGGGCTGCTGCTAGCAGCAATTCCCATCCCAAAGTCACCTGAAAGTCAGGAACACTGCAGGCCCCAGCCTCAAGGTCATGCACTGCTCCAGTGTCCCAGAGGAACAAACCTGGAGTGCACCAGCTCCATCCACTACCAGTGGGAACAGCTCTGCTCCCCACAGCTCCCTCCCGAGCCCCAGGGCAGGTGCCAAGGGCTGGGAAGAGCACAGGGAAGCAAGCTGGGCATGGTGTTGGATGGCAGCAGGGCAGCCATCCCGGGAGCCCTGTTCCCCATGGCCGTGGCACAGCCGTGTCACTGATTCCTGCTCCTTGTCCCCCTCAGGAACAAGCTGTGGCCCTCAGCCTGATGTTCTCGTCCTTCCTGCTGCCCACAGCCTGGGTCCTGAGCAACATCTACAACTACAGGAGCAGGCCCGAGTGAGGAGTGGCAGGAGCAGCCTGATCCCTGCTGAGAGCATCCCAAGGGAAGAGGCCTCGGGACAGAGCCTCGCCGGGATGGAATCCCCTGAACCTGCTCATTAAAATCCACCTTTGCATCCAACAAGGGCTCACTGGGTTTGCTCCATCCTGTAGGGAAGGAACCAGAGCTGTGCCCACTGCCCTGATGGCAGCACTCCCTCAAGGGCTGACAGCAGGTCCCAATGGGAAGGCACATTCCCTCTGGAGCCTCTAACACCTGCAGCACTGTGTGCACCCAGTCACCTCTCCCAGCACAAGCAAGGAAGCCATTCCAAGGTAAATTGCTGGCAGGAAAACACCCAAAGGCTGGAAGTGACATTAAAAGGGTGCCATGGGTTGGGGGCTGCATGCCTGCCCACTCCCTGCCCTGCAGGAAGGGCCTCTCCACCCACCACATCCCAAATTACCTGTGCCAGGGAAGCAGCCAGCACGTGGAAGGTTTGGGCAGCAAGGGGTACTTCCAGGTGTCTTGGAAAAGCCTCTGGAGCTGCCACAGTTCCACAGATCTGACCCTCATTCCCAGGAGCTGCTCAGAGCTTCACAGCCAGGAGAGTGCAGCCACAGCATGGGAGTTGTTGGAATGCTCCTGGGAGAAGCTGGTACTGCTTCCCACAGTGACATTCCAGGTTCTGGATGCTGATCTCAAGCAACAGCAGCCCTACAATTCAATGATTCCACTGCAGTTTCCTTTATTCCCTAAAGTGTAGTGATAGCCCTGGGAATGAGGATGAGATCTGACACAGCACTGGGAGGGAGACTGTGCTCCTTTAAGCCTTTTCCTGTCCTCAGCTATGAAAAAAAGGGAATATTTTCCTGATTGGAACACCTACTTCTTCCACACGCTCTCCTGAAATCAGTAAAAGTGGCACCAGGAGTAAGCCTTGGAAGACAGGATGCAGGAGGAATTGGGCAAGTCAAACCAAGTGGCTGGGCAGGGAAGAGGCAGGCACTGGGCACTGAACAACCCCATCCAGGAGGGAATTTCAGCCAGAAGGGCCTGGAGAGCAGCAGGAGGAGGGTGAGCAGGTACAGACTCCAGCAATTCCATTTTGTCCTGTTTTCCAAAGTTTGTCTCCCTTGTGTGAGGCATCTCTGCACCATGCTTCCCTTCTTTCTCTTGCTGGATTAACACTCTCAGTCAAGGCAGGAAAAGCACAAAAATTCCAGCAGTGCCATCTGCTAATGGCACCAGAGAACCAAACTGGTGAGGAAAGCTCCTGAATCCCATGAGTGGCAAGGCCTGACCATGGAAACAGGTTTTTAAAGGAATCAGCAGCAGCTCAGCTGCCAGGGATGGAGATGACACAGAATTCCCAAAAAGGGAAGGCAGAGACGTTTATTCCGGCAATGCCGCTGCAGCTCACCTGAGCACAAAGCGCTGGTGAAAGACACCCACCCCCTCTCGTGTATGGACACACCCACTAACCAGGAATCCCGGGAAAACTCTTGGATGGAGCAAACACTCCCTCTGCTGCAGATGAGGAGGGGTGGAGGGAAGCAGGGCCAGGGAGGAAGAGGATTTGGGGAAGAAGATTTGGGGAATGCTGCCTCAGGCTGCTGCAGGGGCAGGAGGATAGGGCAGCGGGACAGGCTGTGTGTCCCCTAAGGCCAAGACCCCTTGGATCCTGCACTAGGATCCCACCCTCCTGCAGCAGCTGGAGGCAGGAGGGATCAGGAGTGATCCATGCCCCCAGAGCCACTCCTGCCAGCAGAGGGAGAGCTTGGCTCGAGCACCAAAGGGTCACAAAGCAAAAGGCCACGTCCTCCTGCTCACCACATCCCAGGCTGCTCCTGCTCTGCCCACCCACCCCTCCAAGGATTCAGTACAGTCAGTGCTCTGAGTGCTGCTGGCCTCAGGAGCAGCAGGCATCTCTCTCTCCTCTATGTCAGGATGTCGTGGGCTTGGTGCTCCACCAGCATCTCCATGCTCCGCACGTCCGTGCACCAGAACTCCAGGCGATCCTTCATCCCCTTGATCTGCAAGGCAAGGCCACAGGGACAGAGTGCCTCAGCTCCTGGGAATGCCCACAGGCTCCTTCTCACACCTGAGAGCTCAAACCATCCCTCAGAGCCCCACACACTGAGAAAGGGAGATGCTCCATCCCTGGAAGTGGTCCAGGCCAGGCTGGATGGGGCTTGGAACAACCTGGCCCATGGATGAGTTTTAAGGTCCCTCCCAACCCAAACTCTCATGGGATTCTGGGATACCAGCAAATGAACAAGGGTTATACTGAAATGCACCAAAGGAATTGTCTGCAGCTGGAATTCCAGGCACTCATTTTTGGGTTTGAAGGTAAAGACACCCTGCACAGTCTCCTTAAGTGTTACAAGGATGAACCTGAGAAGCTCAACAGCTCCACTGTATCCTGGACTTTTCTCCTGCCAAGAGGAATGTGCCTCCTACATCCCTGAAACTCCCAGAAGTTGTTTCATGCATTTAGGAATGAGGCCTGGATCCTTCTGGAAAACACAGCCATAGCTTCTGTGTTCCATGGTGTTTGTGTGGCTTTCACAAGGGAGGTGCCCGCTCTGTCCTGTCCCATCTCCTGGAAGGTTTCTGGGTGAAACACCCCAGGGGCAAAGCCAAATCCCCAAGGAGGCTCATTCCCAAGCCATGACTCACTCCAGGTCACCTCACCCAGCCCAGCTGGAGCTGGTGGCCATTACCTGCTGCAGGTCCAGCACCCGTGGCTGCACCCATGTCATGTGCACCCTCTTGTCCACTTCATCAATGCTGCCCTTCACCAGCCCCACTGAGAGCGCCTTCATCACCAGCAGCTCCACCTGGCAACACAGACAATCCTAGGAAATGACCCAGATCACCCCATTTCCCCCTGAGATGAATAAAACTTGGCCTCTTCACATGAGATCCCCTCAGAATCCAGGGCAGCAGATCTCACAGCTGTCCCCTTTCAGGTGACAGAACCTCAGCAAAGAGGAGTTCTTCTCCCTAAAACTTGCCTCTAAAACTGGATTTTAGGGGTTATTTAGTTATTTTTCCCCCAAAAAAACTCCAGTTATTTTCTTTTCTCTGAAATCCAAAGAAGAACAAGGCAATTGGAAAAAGCCAAAAGAGCCCAACTGTTCCCAAGCAGTTGGGTGTTGGATTTGAGTTGGTCTGTTCTCCCAGGGAGCAAGTGACAGGACACGAGGAAATGGCCTCAAGCTGCACCAGGGGAGGTTCAGGTTGAACATCAGGAAGAATTCTCCATGGGAAGGGTTGTCAGGCACTGGAAGGGGCTGCCCAGGGATGCGTTGAAGTCCCCTGGAGGTGTCCAAGGAATAACTGGATGTGGCACTCAGTGCTTTGGGCACAGGTTGGACTTGACGATCTCAGAGCTTTTTTCCAGCCTAAATGATTCTGGGATTCTCTGTGGTTCTGGTCTATCCAGGCACTCTCAGAGCTCCAGAACCTGGACATTACCAAGAGTGTCTAACTCCAAACTCACCTCGTTGACGGTGACTTTGGCACTCTTGGCAATCTCCTCGAAGGTGAGCTGGCGGTGGTTGGCCGGGCGGGTGAAAGTCATCTGGATCCAGAGAAGAAAATAAAAAAAAACCAACCCCCACAGGGTTTTAGGGATTCCCACACCTCACAGAGCCTCCCCCAAACTGCCCTGCCCAGTCTCACTCTACACTGGCAACTGCATTTCTCATGTTTAATCAAAATAAGCAAGAACGTTTTACACTGGCATGGTGACAAGAGAGCCTTCCAGTGACAGGAAGGGACTGTTTCAGGCTATCCATCAGTCCTTGGGAAACAAAAATGTTGAACTCTGTTCTAAAAGTCTTTTTGTATCCTGGAACATACTGCAGACACCATTCCCTGAAGGATTGCTCTCCCCCTCCTCCATACCACAGAATGAGCATCTTCCACTATCCCAGGTTGCTCCAAACCCTGTCCAATCTGGCCTTGGACACTGCCAGGGATGGGGCAGCCACAGCTTCTCTGGGCACCTGCGCCAGGGCCTCAGCACCCTCACAGGGAAGAATTTCTTCCCAATATCCCACCTAACCTTCTGTCAGAGAAGCCATTCCCCCTTGTCCTGGCATTCCATGCAAGAGCCCCCCTGGAGTTAGGGACAAATAGCCCAGCACGAGGTGTTTTCCCTCATAGTACCTGCTTGTGGCTCCACCTACAGGCAAAATCCACACTGAACTTCCTGTATCCAGGAGTTCCTGCACGTGGGTGACCAGACACACTGAGCACATCCCAACTCACCTCCATGAGACACAACAGCTGGATCTTCTGCAGCAGGAGAGCTTCGTTGGCAGCCAGGTCAGGCTGTGAGGGGAGAAAAGGCACCACATCAGGTCAGGATTACATTTTCTCCCCATCCTGGGGCAGAACACCTTTACACACAGGAATAAATCCCTGGGAGGGTTCATTTAAGGGGAAGGAGGCCACCACAGCCCATCCACCAGGAAGCCAGGAATGGTTCCAGAAAACAATCCAAGTGCCAGTGAACTCACAAATCCACTGCTATGCAGTGATCCCTGCTGTAGCCAGTGCAGGTAACATCCAACACCACTGTTTACCCCCACACTTCCCAGAACAGGAGGGAAAACCACAGTTTTCCATGGCAAGAACTCCAGAGGGAAGCCAAAAGAAAACTAACTATGTGTATCAAGATGGAATAACCACTCCTAGGCTCCAACCAGAACTGTACCAGTGCTCCAGAGCTAGGAATGAGGCAAAGCTGGTTAAGAAAAAGCCCACAGACTCCCAGTGTCAGGTGGAACTCCCAAGCCTGGGCCTTGAGCAGCCCCAGAGCCCTCACCTGCTGCCCCCAGGCTGATTTGAGGGCCTGGAAGGTCTCCACGTTGCCGCTGTTGAAGGCGAAGAGGGTGTCAATGAGCCACTGCCGGTCTGTGCTGCGCAGGGACTCCAGCACAGGGTGCATCAGCTGCAGGGACAAGCAAGAGGCTGTCAGCAGGGGAACCCCAGCTCCTGGGGCTCCAGGGATGAAGGGATGTGGCAGCACTCACCAGCTCCCCAAAGTTGTAGACGCCTTCTCCCAGCAGCCCGGCCAGCCCCAGGGTGAAGGCTCTCTCCTGCTGCTCTGATACTGGGGAAAAAAAACAAAACAAAAATAGTTTGGATGAAAAACTACCTAAACCAAAACCACTACAGTTAAAAAAAATACCCTAACCAAAAATAATTGGGATGGGAAAAAAAGCCAAAAATTATTTGGATAAAGCACCACGTAAAGCTCCATTCAGCCCTCCCTCACCTACATTAAACTATTCCCAGCCTTCATCTTCCTCCACACCATCTGAAATTCAGGAGACTGTAGCAACCACAGCAGAAAAGAAGCTTTTTGAATCTAGAGTGAAGATTTTTGGGAATTGGAACAAACTTGTCCTTCTGGCAGGAGGATTCCCCCTTTTCCCCCAGTGCAACCCAGGAGCAGCTCCTCGGGGTCACTCCTCAGTCCAGCCACACCTCGGATCCACCACAGCACAGCCAAAACGACACAGAGGGAAAACCTCAGCCAGGGCACTTATTTGGGCTGGGGGGATGAGGCAGAGCACGGAAGGTGAGATTTCCCCTGGGGAGGGGTTACCTGGCAGGTCCTTGACCTCGATGCAGCCCAGGAAACGCAGTGCATCCTTGTAGTAGGCGGCGTGGTTGCCCACGGTCTGGTAGTACTTGCTGGAGAGGTCGTAGAAGCGGCTGTGCACGGATGTCACCCCAGGGAGGGTGTTCAGCATCTCCTCCACCTCCTCAATGGTCTCCTGGGAAGGACAAGACATGCCTCTTACAGCTCTGAGGATGGCAGCCTTCCCAAGGGATCCCTGGTGACATCCCAGGCAAAGCCACCATGGCTCCCGCACCCTTTCCTGTGGGGTCCTGGCACATGGTGCCCAGAGAAGCTGTGGCTGATCAACCCCTGGAAGTGTCCAATGCCAGGGTGGAGCAACCTGGGATAGTGGAAGGTGTCCCTGCCCATGACTGGGTGATCTTCAAGATCCTTTCCAACGCAAACGCATCCCTCAGCACTTGCTCTAAGAGAACCAAAGCTGCCTCGTGTTGCTATGATATTTTCTGAAAAATCCCTTTGCCAGGATTTTTCTCCTGAGAAGCTGAAAAGCCTCAGAGGAAAAGAAAAACAATAATTATCTGCTGCTGTGGAATGCAACAGGTGCATCTTTGATTGGTCCATGTTGGCTGTTTCTAATTAATGGCCAATCACAGTCAGCTGGCTCAGACCCTCTCAAAGTCATGAGCTTTTGTTATTTATTCTTTTCTATTCCTTTCAAGCCTTCTGACGAAATCCTTTCTTCTATTCTTTTAGTATAGTTCTAGTATTTCATTTTCTTTTAATATAATATATATAATAAAATAATAAATCAGCCTTCTGAAACACGAAGTCAAGATTCTCGTCTCTTCCCTTGTCCTAGGACCCCTGCAAACACAAACCACAGCCCTGCCTGAAAAGCACCATTTTGGGTTTAAAAGATGGTTTTAAAACCAGCCAAGGATGACAAACCCCAGGTGCTTCGCTCAGGCAACACCACCACAGGTCACCGTGAGCAGCTCCCATGTTCTGGTGAGCTCAAAAGTCCCTCAGGGCCGGGAGCTGGGATAACCAAGGAATGTCACAGCACCCCAAAAGTCCCCATATCCCAGGCCACCCCTCACCTTGGTGACCTGCAGGTCCCCGATGTTGAGCTTGAGGGCCCCGATGGCTGTTTTGCACAGGATCACGGCCTCGTCGCTGCTCTTCACCTGCAGGGACACAGGGACCTGTTCAGAGTGTCACCTGCAGCCAGGTGTGCTCTGCTCCAGGGGCTGGATAAATGTCACTTGTGACCATGTTCCTGCATTCAAATCCCCGTGGAAAGGTGCTGCTCTCCAGCACAGGTGACACACACGCCAGTGACTCCTGGGCTGAGGAGAAACTCAGCAAGAGCAACTTCCACCATACCTTTTCCCGGGTCTTCTCCAGAAAAGTCAGGGCCACATTGGGATCTGGAGTAGAGGGAAAAACAGATTTAAATGAGCAGCTCTCATGGAGCTAAACCTCACCTAACCTACCTAGCCACCTTTGACAGGATTCCTGATGGCTGGAATATGGGTTTTCCATGGTGTACCCTCAGCCTGCAGCAGCTGCTGCCAGGTAAGCTGGGCTTTTCCCCACCATCCCCCTCTCTAGGGAAGCTGTGAACTTCCTACTCCAGAAATCAACAACAACTTGAGCTTTCTAAGCCAGCGCTTTCCCTCCCCAACACAGCAGAAGCACAACAACTTCCCATCCAAGACTGACCCATCCCTGGCCACCTTCCAGAGGTCACAACAGGACAGGGAAGAGGGGAGGACACGCACCTGTCATCTGCCGGACCACGTGCAGGATAATCTCCACCAGGGACAGGGGGTTCACCCTGCAGGGAGCAGCTCAGAGTCAGCACGGCGCCCCCAAGCCCCCCAAGTGGCCCCCAAGCCCCCCAGGTGGCCCCCAATAACTCACCTGTGCTCAAACTCACTGATGAAGTTCTCGTAGAGCTGCAGGGGCAAGGACAGGGACACTCAGGGCAAAGGACACCCCAATTCCAAAGCTCTTCACCATTATTTCCCCTCTATTCCAGCTCATTTGAACATTCCTGGAAGTGCTGGACAGGGCTCTGAGCCAGCTGGGCTAGTGGAAGGTGTCCCTTCCAGTGAGGGTGGAACATGTTGACCCTTGAGATCTCTTCCAACTCACACCATTCAAATCCCTCAATCCTATGATTTTTCCAGAAAATCGGGCATCCCATACAGAAATTCCAGCACTGCTCAGAACCCAGAACTGTTTATTTTATCGAATCCTATCCCCATAGGCTTCTTCCAGTGAGCACCCATCCCGCACTTACAAATCTCTTACAAAAATATGGAACAAAAAAAAAAAATCTCCCTGCAACTCCCAAAAATAAAAATTTTAGGTGAGTGAGGTAAAGAATCACTTTGAAGCTTCTGAACCCGAGACATTTAACTTTAGTAAAATTTCCACACAGTCACCAGCGCAAATACCCCAGGAGCCGAACCCACCCAGTAACTCTCCAAAAGAATTAGGAAAGAAAGAAGCCGCAGGCTGAGTTTCTTCTGGTACAAAAAGCCAGGAAAAGTCCGCTCACCTTGATGAGCCCATCTCCCTGGGCGAAGCAGGGGTCCTGCACGAAGTCCAGCACCTGCAGAGTGAGCTGGTGCCACAGCCTGGGGACACAGAACAGCCCCGTGAGCCCAGCG
>NW_005054416.1:1944495-1948400 GCF_000277835.1 Geospiza fortis | reverse complement strand
CGGCGGAGCCGGGAGGTAGGTGGGGAATGCCAGGCTGGGGGCTGGAGCTTCCCTGCGGGAACGGGAGCACGGGAATCGGTGCTGGGATGGGATGTGCTCCCTTGATGGAGGGTGTCCCGTCCTCGTCTACATAGGGACATCACTGTGGGAGCCAGGGCTGGTCTGGGAGCCCGGAGAGCAGGGATCTGCCGCCAGGGAAAGCTCAGTGGATTTCCAAGAATGTGAGTTCAGCTCCCCGGGAACCCGGTCTGACAGGGCAGAGCCGTATCCTTGTGACAGCAGGGAAGGGCAGTGCGGTGTCACGTCCCTGGGAAAGCAGAGCCACATCCCTGTGGCAGCAGGGAAAGGCAGTGCAGGGCACCTCCCTAGGAAGTCAGTGTCACACATGCCAGGGAAGGCAGTGTTACATCCCTTGGAAGGCAGAGCCGCGTCCCTGTGACAGCAGGCTAAGGCAGTGCAGTGTCACATCCCTGGGAAAGCAATGTCATGTCCCTGCAAAGGAACTGTCACATCCCAAGGAAGGCAGAGCTGACCACTCTGGGGCCTGGAAACACTTCCAGCTCTGGCCTTGCTCTTGCCAAGCTCTCCTGGCTCTCCCCATGCCTGCTCTGGACTGTGCACAATGCACTGCTCCAGCAGCACTAATTTTCTGGGAGAAGCTGTTCCCTGCTGCTAATGACTGTTCCTGAACTGCTAATAACTGTTCCCAGATGATTATGGCTGTTCCCAGCCCAGCTGGGCACAGGGCTGTGATTCCTTTGGACAAGGACACACGGAGCCCAAGGGGGGAACAGGGACATACCAGTGTCTGTGCTCGCCTGGGCAGGGTGACACATCACCCTGAGAGAAACTTGTTGATCTCAGGACACAGCAGGGTCTCCTAAATCCCAGAGGAGTGTAAATCAACACTGAGACTGGTGATTCCCTGTGGGTCCAGCTTTGTGTCCATCCCTGTCCAAAAAAAAAACCTCACAGGAATACTGGTGACTTGGTATTTTAGATCCACACAAGGACTTGCTGAGGGAGGTGTCTGCTCCAGGGTTTGGGTCTAACAGCCAAGCTTTCTCCTAGTGAAGTCCAAGCACAATCCTGCCAAGAGAAGAGCTTTCTGTGGAATTTTGGGGTGATTTTCTCCCCTGAGCCAAAGTCACTGTCAGTTCTCTCAGTGCTGTGCTTCCCCCTGTGCTGAGCAGGATCCAAGGCTCCAGACCCTTCTGTGTGAGCGCAGCTGCCAGAGCCATTTTGGGCAGGTGGGGAGGTGACAAGGGGAAGGAGAAGCTCACCTTGAAGGACGTGGCCGAGCTGCTCCGGAAGAAGGAATGTCGGCGCGTGGTGGTGATGGCCGGCGCCGGGATCAGCACGCCCAGCGGCATCCCAGACTTCAGGTGAGGCCTCTGTGTCCTTGGAGGGCTGAGGTCATGTCCATGGAAAGGGTGATTAAACATTGGATGGGGCTGCCCAAGGAGGTGCTGGAGTCACCATCCCTGGAGGTGTCAGAAGAAGAACCAGACGTGGCACTCATGTGGACATGGCACTCACGCTCTTGTTGACAAGGTGATGATGCATCGCAGGCTGGACAGTTTGATGCTCTTGGAGGTCTCTCCCAACCTCATTGATCCTGGGATTCTGTCTCCCACCCAGGTCCCACTGCAACCCCTCTCAGCTGCCCCCCTGTCCCCGCAGGTCCCCTGGGAGCGGCCTGTACAGCAACCTGGAGCAGTACGACATCCCCTACCCCGAGGCCATCTTTGAGCTGGGCTATTTCTTCGTCAACCCCAAGCCCTTCTTCACCCTGGCCAAGGAGCTCTATCCTGGAAACTACCGCCCCAATTCCGCCCACTATTTCCTCCGGCTGCTGCACGACAAGGGGCTGCTCCTGCGCCTCTACACCCAGAACATCGACGGGCTGGAGAGAGGTGAGCTCCCTCTTCCCAGCTCCAGCAGCAGCACCAGGAGCTGAGGGGAGAAGCAGGACTGGGGAGATGCACACAGGGAGGCTCTGGCTCAGTCCTTTCCCACACGCTGTATTCCAGTGGCTGGGATCCCTCCTGACAGGCTGGTGGAAGCCCATGGCACCTTTGCCACTGCTACCTGTACGGTGTGTCAGAGGAACTTCCCCGGCGAGGACTTCAGGGTGAGTGAGCCCAGCTGGGCATCAACACAATTAACACAAGGAGGCATTAATTATTACAGCAATGGCAGATCCAAACCTGTTCTTTTGCCCTCGGGGACAAGAGGTTTGTGGAGGGGACCAGGTTTGGGGTTGGGTGTTGCTCTGAGGACAGGTGGTGGTTCTGAACCCCTGCGACAGGCAGGTTTGGGGCCTCCCCTTTCAAGGGGTCAGGCTCCCTGTGACAGGCAGTTTTGGGGTCTCTCCTTTCAGGGAGATGTCATGGGGGACAGGATCCCTCGCTGCCCTGTCTGCACCGGAGTTGTCAAGCCTGACATCGTGTTCTTCGGCGAGCAGCTCCCACAGCGCTTCCTCCTGCACCTCGCAGACTTCCCCATGGCAGACCTGCTCTTCGTCATCGGGACATCCCTGGAGGTCTGGCAATAAGGGAAACCCCTGGGAAAAACACATGGGAGGCAGGGCTTAGAGAAGGTGAGAAAATGGGTTAGGGAGGTGAAATTTGAGGTGGAGGATAAGAAATAGGGTGGAGGTACTCTGAGAGACCCTCTGGAAACCAGATGGGCACCTGGAGAGCTGAGGAAAGGCCACCAGCTAACTGGTGACACTGTGACCTGTTCAGAGCCAGGGTGGCTGAGCGAGAGTGCTGGGAGCAGGTGCCCCTGGCAGGGTGACTGTCCCTGGGTCCCCCCTCAGGTGGAGCCCTTTGCCAGCCTGGCCGGGGCCGTGCGCAGCTCCGTGCCGCGGGTGCTCATCAACCGGGAGCTGGTGGGGCCCTTCGCGTGGCAGCAGCGCCACAACGACGTGGCCCAGCTCGGGGACGTGGTTGGCGGTGTCGAGAGGCTGGTGGAGCTGCTGGGCTGGAATGAGGAGATGCAAACGCTGATCCAGAAGGAGAAAGAGAAGGTGGGAAGAGGCTCAGACCCCCAGCTCCCCCCTCAGCCCCTCTGTTCCCTGTTCTGGAGTTATGCACGGAGTGGGTTTGTGCTTGCTGGGGTCACACTGCACAGAAAAGTGCAAAAGAAGCTCCATTCCAACCCAAACCTGAGTGCTGTTCCACAACCAGCGTGCCAGGGCAGAGCCCTGTGGGCTGAACGTGTCTGTGAGAAGACATGGATCTGCCAGTCCCAGATGAGTTAGGAACATGGAAAAGGACAGGATTTGGGCTGAAAGCAGTGACCCTCTCAGGGACTGAGAAGCTTCCAGTTACATCACCTGGTGTGATTTGTTCTCAGACAAACCCTGTAGCTGGAGGTGCAGATTCCAGGGGGTGGGAGTAACCAGACAGGAAATGCCCTTGGTCAGCAGTGCTGGGCTGTGAGGCAGCAGAGCCTCAACCCAGAACTGGGATGTTCCACAGGGAGCTGGGATGTTCCTGGCTGGAAACTCTCCACTCTGTAGTCCCTTCATGGCTGTGTTTCCACTTCCAGAGGTTCCTCTGGAGCAATAAGCTGTAGGAGAAAGGGAAAGGAGGCTCCATTGTGCTGAGACCCAAACAATACTGCTGTGGCTGCTCCTGCTCCACTTGGCAGTGATGATTAAATTGACTTTTTTTCCCCACCATTCTCACATCTGTAACCTTCTGGGATCTTCAGGAGTGAGAAATTGCAGGGGAACAAGTTTGTAATTACTTGGAGCTCAGTGCTAATGTTAATTACTACATTCCTTTAGACCACTGGGAGGTTTTTTCCACATTTGCCATCAAACACAGCTGGTATTTTTTAGGCATACATTGTCCAAACGTGACTGCATAAAATCTGGCTTCAAGATTCCAATT
>NW_005054416.1:1941837-1944437 GCF_000277835.1 Geospiza fortis | reverse complement strand
CTTAGCCTTTTTGCCAGGTTTTTCATTTTTTAGTACCAACATTGTGGGGACCAGCCAACCCTTGGCTTGATGCTTGCACTGCTCTGAATCCCTGAGGGATAATGCTGATGCAACAGTGATGGAGGAAAACCAGTTGCTTGGAGCAACATGGACTAGTGGAAAGTGTCCCTGTCCATGGCCAGCAGTGGGACTGGATGAGCTTTAAGGTCCCTTCCAGGCCAAACCATCCTGTGATTCCAGGATTCTGTGGGGATGGTGCTGAGGCTGGAATGTTGGATGCTCCCTGGCAAGCACTGTGGTCTCTGTTTCCAGCTGGATGCCAAGGACAAGTAGGAGGGTGCTCCTGTCACCCCTCAGCACATCACTTGAGGATCTCCAGCCATGAGTGTCACCAGCAAGTGTCCAAGGGCCTGGGGGCTCGTGCCAGCACATCCGATGAGCTCTGTGGCTGTAGTTGGCTGTTTGGATCTCCCTCCTTCCGAGCCATCCATGCCAGAGCCCCTCAGAGGCACTGGTTCCATGGAGCAGGAGCTGGAATGCTGTGAAGGTCAGGCCAGGACAGCCTGGAGAGTGTTTTCCAGCTCCCACTGGGCTGAGCATCCAGTTCCTGTCACAGCTCCTCCCCAGCCACTGTTCCCCTGGCTGTGATCCTCAGCTGCTGCAGGCTGTGTTTAGTCTTCCATAAAATCTCTGCTAATCAGGGGACAAGCCAGGGGCAGGGGGGCTGCCCCCCATTGCCATTCCAGACCAAGCTGCTGGGGAATTTTTGAATCACTGGAGTGTTAATTATTTAATAATAAAGAGACAATTCATTTCTGGATGGCACCTGAGGGGTTTTCTGTAAAGTCACATCTGTCCCCACCACGGTTTCTTTCACCTGCTTTTTGGTACCTTTTTCCCTCTCACACAAGTGCCTTTCCCTGCTGTAGATGCCATCCTGGGGGGTGGCAGTGTCACAGGGCTGCAGCCACATCCTGCTCTGTCCCACACCTGCCACTGCACAGTGCAGAGCCTTGTGGCACATCCACGGTGGAAATGGTGGGGACTTAGTCTTTAACCATGCCCTGCTGCCTCCAAAATTGAGTTCCATGATTCTATGAACACCTCCTCCCAAAACACCCAGTGCCAAGCTCAGCCCCTGCTCCAGGGCATTCCAGGCCAGGCTTGACAGCTGTTCTTAGGGATTTAAGCACTCTGGAAAATTGAAACAATATCAGAAGCAGCTGCATTAAAAACACCAAACCCCCCTTTTCCTTTTGCACATAAAGCTTGGGAAAGCTTCAACAGCTGGGAAGGGATCGGGGTCTGTGCCTGCACGCAGAAGGGCTGGGGAGGGGGGGTTTTGCTAATTAAAAAAAAAAAAAGATGCAATTGGCCTAAAAGCTCACACTGTGACACAGCAATGCTGTCCCCAGCCCAGCAGCCTGGAATGGCACTTGGGGGTCAGTCACGAACTAAACAGAAACAGAATTATCCAGGTTGGGAAAGACCTCCAAAATCATCGAGTCCAACCTGTGACTGATCCCTACCTTGTCACCAGCCCAGAGAACTGAATGCCATGTCCAGGCCTTCCCTGGACACCTCCAGGGATAGGGACTCCACCACCTCCCTGGGCAACCCTTTCCAATGCCTGACAGCCCTTCCCATGAGGAAATTCTTACTGATGTTTAACCTGAACCACCCCTGACAGAGCTCAGGGCTGTTTCCTCTTGTCTCATCCTTTGCTCCCTGGGAGCTGCACTCTCCTGGCAGGGAGTTGTGGAGAGGCAGAAGGTCCCCCCAAGCCTCCTTTTCTCCAGACTGAGCCCCCTCAGCTCCTTGTGCTGCAGACCCTTCCCCAGCTCTGTTCCCTCCCTTGGACATCAGCCCCTCAATATCCTCCTTGCCATGAGGGGCCCAGAGCTGGACACAGCACTTGAGGGGCCTCAGCAGTGGAAACTGGAAAACCAAGCAAAGCACCCTTCCAGCTCTTCACCTGCTAGACCATGCTCAGGAACATCCCCAGCTCCTCAGGACACATGGGCAGAACATCTGGGATGTTCTGCCACAGGGATTTCCTTGCTGGGAGGAATCACTGCCACACTCCCACATGTCAGGTTGGCTTTATTCTAGCATCACTTGTGCATTCCTACTCGTGACAGGACGTTTGGGAACTTGGATACATGAGACAAATGAGAAGATTTTCTTTCCAAAGAAAACAGGAATAAAAATAAAGAGAAATCTACACCAGGCCCGACAGCAGCCCCTGGGGGACACAGCAACCTGGGCACAGCAAGGATGAGCCAAGGACAGAGCACAGGTATTGGCCTTTTGTCTGGAAAGCAGGAGATGAGGAGAGGCAAATGCCCAAACCCAGCTGGGTGGTGACAGGGACAGTGCCCAGTGCCAGGGAAGGGACATTGGAGCATTCCCAGCAGCTGCCCACATGCTCTCTCCTGCAGCCAGTGCAATGCTGGAAGCTTCCACGGCCTCACCAGCTCTGCTCTGCTCACCCACACATTCTGGGTGTGCACAGACATGGATACAGCCACCTGCACCATGCCCTGCAGATCCCACTCCCACCGGAGGCCCACACCCCTCTCTGGCAGCCCCCCTTCCCA
>NW_005054416.1:1940955-1941787 GCF_000277835.1 Geospiza fortis | reverse complement strand
ACCCTCAGCCTGGGCACACACACAGCCACAGGAGGCTCTGTGGATCACTGAACCCTGATGAAGTGGCAGGAAGAGCCTCCCCCTGACCCTTCTTCCCAAACAGCACATATTTAAAAACCAAAAATCCTACTGGAGAGTCCTGGAAGCAATTTGGAGTGTGAAATCCTCAAGGCTGCTGACAGGAGAGACCGAGGTGGAGCCAGGTCACGGAGACCTCTGGAAGGAGAGGTGGCTATGGAGCTGGGAAGGAGGCAGGTGTTCCATGTGGTGGGCTGTGAGGGGTCCAGGCTGGACCCAGATCCCACAGGGAGAGTCCTGGCGCAGTGCCAGCCCCTGGGTGCAGCACCAGTTCCGAGGGAGAGCGGCTGGAGCTGCCTCAGTCCAGCCCCAGGTCCGAGTCGGAGGACGAGCGCTCGTCAGCGATGTTGCGGATGGCGTTCTCCATGGGCGCCAGGTTGCCGCTCGGAGTGATGCCCATGGGCTGGATCACCTTCTCCCTGCAGCCAGGACGAGAGGGGAGAGGTAAGGCAGAGCTGCAGCACAGCATGGGAACAAACCAGGAATACAGCAGCAAGGTGGGGCTTGTGGAAATGGAACACCACTAAAGACCCCTTCTGGGAAATGAGGACAGTGCCAGCCCTAAAACTTCCAGCATGGCAAAACAATGGCCTGGAAGCACAATCCTATTCCCTGGAGTAGGCTCCTTTCTAGACTCCTGTTCTGTGTGGTTCAGGATTCCCAGAGGAAAACTAACATTGGTGTCCATGCTCCTTTCCCTCCAACATAGGACGGACTTCCCTCCTTTACTCTTGAAAGCCTGAACTCAGCTGGG
>NW_005054416.1:1936706-1940911 GCF_000277835.1 Geospiza fortis | reverse complement strand
CACTGGCTGGCATCTGTCCCTGCTGCCTGTCCCCAAAATGCTGCTTCCCCCTGAGCTGCATTGCCAGGACAGAGGCTGCTGTCCCTTCCCAAGCACCTGGACAAACCTAGAGAGCAGCAGGTGCTTGGGAACAGTGCAGGCACAGCAAGGAATTCCACAGTGTCCCATCACACCAAAGCTGGAGAAGCTGGCAGCGCTTCCCTTGCATGTCATGGAGCCATGCTGAGGGAAGAATTTCCCCACATATCCTCTGCCACTCCTCCTCCTCGATCCCTCCAGGCCTTGGGAACACAGCCAAAGGAAGGTTTGTGACAGATGTATCCCCTGACACAGACATGTCCCAGTACCTGGACAACTTGTCAAACATGTTGACCAATTTCATGGCTTCATGCTCCTTCTGCTCCTCCGTCATCCCTTCCATGGGGTTGGGCAGCTTCTCCTCCACACGTCCCGTCACAGGGTTGATGCTGCACAGAGAGCAGTGAGGCCAGGGTTCAGGAGGGGACAGCAGGTGACAAAGGGCTGTTTGGAATCCTTCTAAGCCTCATTGAGCAGAGGAATGGCATAGCAGGACTGGCTGTCACCGCTGCTCGTGCCCTGAGCCCCAAGTGCCATCTCAGTGCTACCGGGGATTCTGACCTACATCCTTACAAACACCTCCCTATTCTCTAACATCCCCTCCTGCCAATGCCACAGTGCCACTGGAAATGAGGGACATGAGGGCAGGTGACATTTCCTCCCTTCTCAAGGCAGGAGACAAAAGCTAATGGAGGAAATCCCAACAAACCTGACCTGCAGGGACACTGAACAGTGTGTGGGGGATGCATGGGTGGGCACAGGCCTGGATCCCCCACCCTCAAGATACTACCCACTGCAGAGGAAAAGGAGAGAAAGAGAGGGAAGGGAAAGAAAGGGAAGAGAAAGAGAGGAACCAAGAACCAGCTGGGTGTAGCAACATTGAGCCCTGGAGAGGGATAGGAACAATGTGCACTTCCACCCATGCTGCACATGGAAGAGCAGAACAGGGTGATGGCACCAGGTGCATGAAGAGGGATGAAGAGGGAAACAGCAGGAGAGGAAGGAAGGTATAGGAGAAGGGGATCTCTAGAGGAAGAGTGCATCTCTTTACTTGGGCTTTGCCTCTTTGTACTCCTCTGTGTCCGTGTCTTCATCCTCCGAGTACTCCCCCTCTTCCCGGCCGCCGGCCATGAGGCCCCGTGCCGCCAGCAGCCCCGCGGCGTTCCCGTAGCCCGTGTACTTCACAAACCGGGACACTGCCGAGAGAAGGGACAGAGATCACCCTGTGCTCCCCCACTCCTGTGTTCCCACCAGCCCCAGCAGCATGGTTTTGCCATGTCTCCCGGCCATGGAGGTGCTGACAGGGAGCAAGGCCCGTGTGTGGGAGCTGAACATGGGCCAGGCTTTGTGCAGGGTGCTGGGGTGTCCTCCAGCACAGCCTGTCCCTCACCACTGGCCTGAGGGACACCACCTTCTTCCCACAGAGCTCCTGGAGCTCTCCCCTTTTCCCCACTCAGTGGGGCTATCCCAAGGGAAGGCAGCAGCCCTGCAGAGGGTCCCCATCTCAGCATCTCCCTGTGGAAGCCCCCAGGACTCACCACTCTCCTTGCAGAGCACGAAGAGGAACTCAGCAGCGCAGTGCTTGACGTCGGTGTCAATGTGTGTCATGAGCCTCACCAGCTTGTTCCGCAGGGAATTCCCCACCTCCGGCCGGTTCCGCACGTCCCGCAGCGGCGGCAGCACCTGCAGGGCCACAGCGAGGGTGACAGGTCACTGTGGCTACCAAAGCCACAGCAGAGGTGTCTGGGGGGTGGCCACAAGCAGGGCTCTGCTGGCCTCCCCTCAGGGCAGCTCCCCTGAGCGTGGGGCTGAGCACAGCATACCCTGGCCTTCAGGAACTTCCTGGTCTGCCGGTGGACTCGGGCACTCTCCGTCAGCAGGTTCAGCACAGGGGTCAAGCTCTCCTTCAGCTTGTGGCCCTGCAGGAACATCCCCAGAAGGAGCAGCACGTCAGTCATGCTGAGCTCAGCTTGTCTGGCTCATGCTGGAGAACACGAGCACAGACCATCAGGGAGATGGATGGACACGGAGCTTCCCAATCTCTGCCACAGGCATTCAGTGCCCTCTTCCTCTCCACACCACTTGCTGTGGCACAGGCAGTGCCAGAAATATTCGGGCAGGGCATCCAGGGCAGAGAAGTGCAGTGGTAAAATCTGGAGGCCCTTTGGAACAACTCCAGAGGCTGAAAACTGTACTCAGCTTAAAAATAACATGAACTCAGGTTTCCAGAACTGCCCGCTGGATCACTGCTGAGTGAAACAGGGCTGATTTGTCAGTCACCCAGTTAATTATCAGCTAACCATCCACTGTTCTACCAATCTCACTGCCCGCAGCCCCCAAAGCAATGGCAGTCACCTTCCCAGTTCAGGGATGTTGGTTTAGTCCCACCAACCACAGCTCTGCCAAAAGCTGTCCCTCCTACAAAGGGCTAACTTCAAACCAAGCATGCTGCTCCCACCAGGCTCTTCCAGGCTGAGGCAAAGGTGCCCTGGACCCGTGGGCAGAAGCAGCCCCACCACTCACCCTGTCCAGGCGCCGCTCCAGGAAGTCCAGGAGGATGCTGACCGCATCCATGTTGACACCCATGTACTCCAGCGAGCCCGGCCGCACTTTGGGAGTCAGTAGCACATCCAGACACTTCAGGGGCAGGTTGCCCAGCAGGTTGACTGTGTGGCTGCACGTGTGAAAGAGAAGAGAAGTGAACACACAGTGATGGAGCTTTGCTCACAGAAGTTCTTCAGCTCTGCAGAAATGAAGGCCCATCATTAACTTGCAGGAGTGTGAGGACACTGCGATCCAAGCTTTCCTGGAGCATCTCAAGCTCCTCACACCACTGAAAGGGGACAATTTAAGATGCTTTTTGGTAACTATATGATGAGAGTCCAAAGATACTTAATGACATCTGAGAACCCACAGATCTTGACACAGAGCCAAGCAGGACCAATCTGGGTGGTCCAAGGTCTGTCTCTGGAGTCTCCTGTGTCACTCCTAATCCTGATGTTCCACACCAGCTCTGCTTGGGATCCCCCCAGCTATGTATTCTTGGGGACAGGGTAGTGTCACCTGCTCCAAGCTGAAACCCCTGCACCAATAATGCTTGGGAACATGACACAGCCAATTTCTCAGCATGGCTTAAGACTAATTAAGGCCACGTCATGGACATTTTAAAGCAGCACACTTCTTCTCTGGCCAGTTGCCCACTGAGGTGGATGTCACCATTAGGACAGCCTGACACAGAACACAGAACAAGATCTCAGGGTCAGGAGGCCATGGCACTCGCACGTGGCATTCCCAGGGCAGGAAAGGCTGTTTCTGAGTTCCAGCAGTG
This sequence comes from Geospiza fortis, assembly GCF_000277835.1. Lineage (NCBI taxonomy): Eukaryota > Metazoa > Chordata > Aves > Passeriformes > Thraupidae > Geospiza > Geospiza fortis. The sequence continues at coordinate 1,937,505 of NW_005054416.1, read as the reverse complement.
CGAGGGATCCCCAGGCTAAACCCAAAAGCTGCTGGTCAGTAGGGTCCCTCCCAATCACCCAGGGAGAGGCAGGATGTGCCTGAGGGAGCTGGGGAAGCTCCAGGTGAAGCTCCTCCCGACACAGACCTGTGGAACTCCTCGGTGCGGTCCTCACCGTCGGCAGAGATCATGAGGCAGTGGCGCAGGAGGGCACCCAAGTGCCTGTACAAAGCAGCATCTTCCTGGCCCCAGCATGGAGAGAGGAACACCTTGGTCAGCAAAGGGCATCCCACACATCCCAAAGCCTGCAGCCCATTCCCCCCTCCCACAGCCTGACTGTGGACTGCAGGGCATTCCAGAGAAAGCAGACTCTCAATTCTCCATTTGGGAATGCTAAAAGCACCGGCAAAGTAAGGGATAGTACTGCACTGGACAGAGGCAGTGCCCTAAGGACACCCAAGTCCCTCACCACCCTGAGGGTGCACAAGGACCAGTCTGGGACATGAGAAAATGCAAGGGAGGAGAAAACCTGCAAAGCCAGAGCTCAGAGACACATGAATGTCACAGGCCCAAGGAGCTCACCTCATCCACCTCCCTCTTGCTGGAATCAAAGGTGATATTGAAGAGCACTTTGAGGATCTCCATGGCTCGCTCTGTCTCCTGCCGAGGCAAAGGTGGGAGCAGTCCCTCCTCGGTGGCGACCTCGTAGGGGTCCAACCACTTGACCCCGAGGGTCAGCTCCAGGGTGTCTGTCATGAGGCTGATTCCCCGGAGCTCCTGGGCGAGCTGCTGCCGGATGTCCACCCTGAGGGCCGGCAGC
>NW_005054416.1:1930471-1936689 GCF_000277835.1 Geospiza fortis | reverse complement strand
AGAACTTGATGTCGTGAGGAAGACTCCGCTCGTTGTAGAGCTTGATGCGCCGTGCCAGCCCCACCACCAGCCGCCCCTCCGCCGTCAGCTCCTGCGCCATGGCGCTGCTGAACACGATGTTGCACAGGCATTTCAGGGATTCCAGGATTACATCCAAGTCTGGCACCTCCCGGATGAGCTCCTCGGAGTAATCGATGCCGGCGTGCCTGGAGAGGGTCTTCAGGCCCTCCTTGGTGGTGAAGGGGTCGAGGCAGTGCTTGTCCCGGGACAGGATGCGGATGCTCTCCAGGCAGGTGACCTGGCAGGATGGCTGCAGCTCCCTTTCCAAGAACTTGATCAGCAGCTGGGCCATTTTCTGTGCAGTTGGAAACAAGCAATGCCTTGGATACTGACTCTTCCCAGGGCTCCCTACAGCACTGGCATGCTCTGCTGTGAACAACAGCAGTGTCCCCTGGGCCTGCTCAGGTGTGCACTCAGGAAGTGCCTGGCTCTAGCATTGATCCTGACCAGTCTGGGCAAGAACAACCAGGAAAAAATGTCTTGCAGAGGGTGTTGGGTGTAAAGGGAGAGCACAAACAGGGCACTGTTGTAGCTCTGCCCTGGTGAGGATGGTTCAGGCTGACAGGGCCAACCTGCCCACTGCACAAGGGAGGGACATGGGACACAAGGGACATGAGGAGAGCACCTGATGCCTTGGGAAAAGAGGTGAAGAGACCTCAGGAGATTCAAATAAGCAGTATCTCCTTAATTTCAGTGCTGTCTGGAGACCTACTGGCCCAGATCTTCCATGGGTACAGACTGGCAGAGCCCCACTAACACAATTCACAGGAGCTGCAAAGCTCATGGGGAACAGTGAGTCATGGAGCAGCACGAGAGCACAGGTAAGGCCTCACAGACACAGGCAGCTCAGGCTGAACCACGTGTGGCAGCACTTCACATCACACCAGTAACCCACACACACTGCTGGGGGAGCCCACCAGGCCTCAAACACAACACAGCTCAGAGCATGGGTCTTTCTGTGGTGTTACAAGAGTTAAAGAACCCAAAAAATGGGGTTTGTAACTGGCTTAACAGACCCATTGCTTACACTTCAAAATAATCAGAGAGTCATCCAGGTTGGAAAAGACCTCCAAGACCATCAAGTCCAACCTGTGATCAATCAGTACCTTCACAATCAGACCAGAGCATGGAACAGTCATTCCCTGAATACCTCCAGAGGTGGATGATGGCTACATCACCTCCCTGGGCAGCCTCTTCCAAAGCCTGACCACCCTTTCCATGAAGAAATTCCTCCTGATATCCCACCTGACTCTCCCCTGGTGAAATGAAACTGCTGAGGGAAGGAATGAAGAAAAACTGAACTTCAGTCCTTAATGTGAGGCTCATGGTGTGCCCCACACTCACATCCTGGGGAAGTTATGAAGTACAGCTGTTCCTCTTCTCCTTCCTCACAGGGAGACAAAGTTTCAGATACAGTCCCAGCAACCAAAGCCTCAGGCTGGCTCAGGGGAAAGGGATCTCAGGGTATGTGCCTGAAGCTGAACAACCTGAACACCCAAGCACCAGGAACTAGTGATGATGTTCATCTCATATTTCATGGCAGACACCCCACAAATGGGACACTGTGCCTGAAGCCACCGTGTGACTGTCCCAGCTCACACAGCGGGTCAGTGCAAGGCAAAAGAGCTCAGATCTCATCAGATGCAGTCACACATTTCGGGCTGTGCCTGGAACTCTCCATGTGGCAGCAGCTGGACCTGGCACAGCCAAAGGAGGTCCTGCTCTCCACCCAGGCCACCTGGCCTGCACTTGCTGTGCTAACAGGCATTGGCACCATCCACCAGTGAACTGACCAGAGAACTGAGCCAGCTGGAAAACAACCCAGGGAAAACAGTCATTTTTTATGGCAGAACAGCCAGGCTGAGGCCTGCCCTGTCACAAAGTGCTGCAGGAGCAGGAATGAGCAGGCAGAGTGTCCTTCCCTCCAAGTGCCAGATTACACCAGCTCAAAGGATTTGCTAATACACAGCTCCTGGTAAATCCCACTGCTGGCTCCCAGGGGAGCCCCTCACCCTCCCCGAGAGCCAGCATTGCTGTGATCCCTGTCCAGAGGCACCAGAGATCATATCCATGGCTGGGACTAAATGAACCATGGAACCATTGCTAGGGTCAGAAGGATACACACCTTTATCCAAAACCACCAACTATGTTTGGTTTGGATAAACTGTTTTTTCCACTGATGGAAAAAACAGAGCCAGACACTACAAGCACACAATTCCCTAACCAAGTTAATGGAAAACTCTCAGTTCTTCTCCTGTGGGAGCTGCTTGCCAAGCCCAGCTGGACATGAGCACAGAGCAGCAGATTTACACACTGACCAGAGGAGGAAAGCAAGCAGCCTGTGCTTACCTTCCTTTCTTCCCGCTCCTCATCCTCGAAGATGAAGCACTGAGATTTCTGTGGGAAAAACAAAATCAGTCAGAAAGAGGAATAGGTTAAAGCTCCATGGGACCAGAGCAGAGTCATTCAGCTGGAAAGCAGCAGGTCCAAAACATGCGGCAACAGCAAACACACCATCTCCTGACAGTCCCCCCCACATCATGGGCACCACCCCTGGACGCACAGCACCAGTGCAGTGCCACAGGCCAGCTGACAGATGGATTTAGTTTAAATACTGCAGCAGCACAGTGGGTACTCATCCCAATCCCAATATCCTATAAGAGCCGGTAATTCCCCTGCTCACTGATACCACTGAGCTGTGCCTACACGTCCTCCCCTTGATATTTATTATTCCTTTTCCTAACCCAAAGAAGTCCTGTCTCCTTGGTACATGGGAATGGATCCTTCTGGTTACCCAGGCTGTTCTTTAAACACAAAGGACTTGACCTCCGCACTCCATCCTGTCCCTGTGCTAACAAACATTCCTGATCTACATTCATTGTGTTTCTCTTGCTGTTTTGTTTGTCCTTCACTGCCAGTCTCCTTCCTGACCAAACCTGCTTCCATGGAACCAGAGACCACAGGTGCCTGGGGAAAAGCAGCACCTCCCAGTCATTGAGGCAATCCTTGTTCAGACCAAGAGAGCATTTGATGCCAGCTTGGAGAACAAAAACATTGAAAATACATAAAACACTGATTATGTGTGTGCAGTCATCAAGAGCCCAGGGTTCTGTCCAGCCTGGAAGCAGCGATGGACACAGTGCCTGGAGCAGCCCCAGGTGTGGGGGCAGGACAGGTGTCCTCTGGCCAGGCTGTGTGTGAGCTGATCCAGCCACACTGCTAGGAGCTGATGGCTCAGGGCTGGCACCGCTGTGTTCCACAAGCAGGCTGCTTGTTCTTCCCTCAGCACATCCTCTTTTCAGGCTGTAATCCCATTTGCGGATATTTTGGCCAGACCTGGGGTTTTGCTTTAGCTGTAGTATATTCCCAGCAAGCAAAAACTGCACGCACAACAGTGAATTAAAACAAATCCGCAGGAAAAGCATACAGAACCATCAGCCTTGCAGCACAAGCAATGCCAGGCCATGCCAGGTTTATCTGCAGTTTCATAATCCTCTTTGACTGCTCCATTTCCTCCAGACGGGCCAGCAAACCCTGTGCTTGCAGTTCCCTAGGCTTGATACCCCAGGAAGGACCCAGCTGGGGGAATCCAACAGGAAATATGGTTTGGGGGCACACAGACACTGTTTGCAGCCCGAGGATGCTGGTGCTGCACCTGCTGCTGGTGCTGTTAATCCTCAGTGCTGTCCTTAACAGACACCTGCTCCTTCTTGGCCAATATCTCTCCCCATTCCAAATCTGACTGTCAGGAATAGTTCCACACGCGCTCTCTCTCTCTCTCTCACACACTCTTGCAAAATATTCCTCAGGTTTTCCCTCCTGGCTTCCACCTACTCCAGCCTGGTGCAGAGTGAGTCAGAGTGATCCACAGGGCCAGCCCCTCTCAGGGGAAACCTCCAAAGGAAATTTCCCTGACAACCAGAGCCTGTTTCAAACAAGATTTCAGAGAGCCATAGAATATCCTGAGCTGGAAGGAACCCACACAATCCATTCAGTCCAGCTCCTGGCCCTGTGCAGACACCACAACAATCCCACCCTATGCCTGAGAGCGTTGTCCAAACACTCCTGGAGCTCTGGCAGCTTTGGGGCTGTGCCCACTCCCTGGGGAGCCTGCTCAGTGCCCAACCACCCTCTGGGGGAAAGAACCTTTTCCTAATACGCAACCTAAACCTCTCCAGCTGTTCCCTTGGGTCCTGTCACTGGTCAGAGAGCAGAGATTGGAGCTGCTCCTCCACTCAGGAGGAAGCTGTAAAAGGCTGAGGTCTCCCCTCAGTCTCCTCTCTCCAAGCAGAGATTTATCACCATGGATAATCTTTTCCTGCTTTAAGGCTAGAAATGCTCCCCTCTCTGCTTCCAGATCATTGGGGTTTGATGTTCTACATTCATTATTTACTGCTTTCAGAGCCATGCCCATACGAGATCCCAGCAGTCACCTGCAACCATCTTTTGACTTGCAAATCCCAACATCCTTTCACCTGCAGCTCCTCCCTGGGCTCTCTCAGCGCCTCCAAAACTGCCTTAACAAAAAAGCTCCTCCTAACTCAGTCCTCACCCTGACTCTTATTTCCTGGCCAGGCTTTCTTGGGATCTGGATAATAATTTTTTCAGGAGTCCCTGAGCTGAGGGAAGCATTGATGCTCACTCACCTCTTGGTTGTAGACCTGGAGCACCTTGAGAACCGTGTCCTGCTCCCCACTTTCCAGCGTGGATACCACAGCCTGGAGCTCCATTATCCCAACAGCTCAGCTACGGCACAGCCCGGAGAAAGGGGAACGAGGGGATTTCCAGGGTGATGGAAAAGCAGCTCAGCACACAGACCTCTGAGAGGGAAGAGAGAAAGGGGGTGGAGAGAGTGAGGAGGGAAAAAACGCAACACAAAAAAATCCCAAGTGATATTTCTCACACTGCTGCATCCATAAAAGTGGAGCAGATGGATAACCTGAGCAAAGCCAGCAACCAGCTTCCTCTCTCTCCTGCTAATCCTCTTCTTCCTCGCTTTGCTTTTCAATGTTTAATATATGCCCTCCCGGGAAAGCACTCAGGGAAAACCTTCCCCCCACCAGCTGGGGATTAACGTGGAGCAGATAACAGCAGCTCCCTGAAATAGCTCCCTGCCTCCTCCTCCTCCCCGCCTGCCCTGAATTCTGCTGCCGCACGGGGGGAAAATAACAAATAAAGCCAGAAACATTCCCGTGGAGTGACAAGGGATGGAGCGGCGAGGCAGCCGGGCGGGAGAGCATCCTCCGGCTGCAGGCAGAGCTACCTTGGCCGGTGGTGGGAAGCAGATCGGGGAGGGTTTGGTGGCGGCTTGGATGATGGCCGGTCCCTGCAGGCGCGGCCAAAAGGCGCGTCCGGAGCCGCCGGGAGAGGCTGTCCCTGCCGACACTGCCGGCGAGCAGATGCGCAGCTCCGCGGGATTATTTTGGACACGGCACCGGGTTAGCGGCTCACGGAGCCCACGGTGCTGGGACGTGGCTCGCAGTGGGGGGAAATCCAGCAGATTTGGGCTCGGACATGTGTTCGGCTTCCGTGTTGCCATGAGGATGGGCTGAGCTGGTCACACCAAGCTCAACAAACCGGGATCCCAGGCCCAGGGCGCCCGGGGCTTGGGAATCACACGGGCTGTCCCCTCCTGCCCACGCAGCCCTAGAGAGGCTTTTCGAGCGACCAAAAGAGGCAGATCCTGCATTTTGGAAGGCAGAAAGCTGCGGATACAGGAGGCTGGGTTGGCCCGGGGCAGGGACACAGCATCCCCATGCACAGGGGCTGGGATGCAGGGGATCCACCTCTGCTTTTGGGGGATGACATGAACCAATGGACCATAGGGCACATCCCATTTCCATACTCCTACTGCTTCCTCACACTGACACCTCCTTCCCCCACCATCTGGGTAAACCCCAAACCCCCTTTTTTGTCTCCATAACCCTGTTTATGTCCCTAAACCCCTACATTCCTCCCCCCCCAACATCTATTTTCATCTCAAGCCCCTATTTTTCCCCCAAACCTCTATTTTTATCCCAAGCCCCTATTTTACCGCCAAACCTCTATTTCCTCCCCTCCAAACCTCCTAATTATTTCCCCAAAACTTATTTTCGTCCCTAGCCCCCTATTCTTGTCCCCAAAGCCCCATTTTTGTCCCCAATTCTCCCTCCGTATTT
>NW_005054416.1:1926336-1930073 GCF_000277835.1 Geospiza fortis | reverse complement strand
CTTTTGAGCCCCCATAGCCCATAACTGCCCCCGAATTCCTAATCCCCCCCGGACCCCCCCTGCCCCACAATGGGGGCAATGCCGAGAGACCCCAACACGGCCGAGGGCCAAAGGGCCCCGGATTTGCCGGGTTTCACCCAAATCTCACCCCTGGGTATCACTGGCCATAGAACCCCCGCAGCTGCTGCTGGGCCATGGTGGCAATCCAGGGTGCAAGTCTGGGTTCTCGCCCTGGCATGTTTGGGGGAAGTCTGTGGTGTTTTGGTCACATTTTCAGAGGGTTCCACGGCGCCAACCATGCGAGGAGGGGGGGCTGTGACAGGAACAGAGCCATGCTGTGGCAGGGCAGGGATGATGTGGGCTCCTCATTCTTCTCCCCAGGGCAGAGTCCGAGCGCCATGGAGGACCTGCTGGACATGGAGAACAAGCGGATGGCCGACAGCCTGGCCAGCAAGGTCACCAGGCTGAAGTCGGTGAGTGCCGAGGTCACAGCAGGTGTTGAGCTGAAGGACAGGCTCTGATCACCTGGGAGTCCTGCAAAGGATCACAGAACCATGGAAAGGTCTGGGTTGGAAGGGACCTTAAGGCTCATATAGTCCCACCCCTTCCCACAGGCAGGGGCACCTTCCACTAGACCAGGTTGCTCCAAGCCCAGTCAGACCTGAACACAGAGGAGTTGCTAAGCTCACCTCCTTGGGGAAATATTAATGAAAATAAGGCAGGTAGATTAATTTTGGAAAATATCTGTGTCTCTGTGTGGCTGTTCTTAAAGCTGGCTTGCTCCTACTAACATCAAACACTTGGATTTAAGCTTGAAGCTGTAAATTATTATTAAAAGTTTAGTACAAGCCATGAAAGAAGGCAACGACTCACTGTTGCCATCTTATTGCAGGGGTTCCATACTGTTGTCTCCTTATCACAAAAGTTTCATACCCTCTTGGTGTTTCTCGTGGGCAGCTCCTCTGAGCCCTGACCCTTTCTTCTTCACAAAGCAACCAACCAATACCAGTTCCCTTCTCACCCAGCCACCCCACTCTTTTATAGCACTCTTCTTCTCATTGCTTACACCTGTGGCCTGTTAAAGTCAGGCCTGTTCCTAATCTTTGATAATTGGCCCAGCTGCAACTCCTTAGGGCTAAGATTACTTTCTACACTATCTTTATTTTCTTATATTCTGTCCCCCTACAGTTTGCTCCTATTAACATCAAACACTTTGATTTGCAGCTTTAATTTCTAAATTATTATTAAAAGTTTAGTACAAACCATGAAATAAGTTGATGACTCACTGTGTAAAAGGGCAGGCTGAATTCCTGCCATTGTGTCCCAGGGTTTAAGCTCCTCTCTCTAGCTGGCAGATTTGGACAGCCAGGCTTTATTTTCAGAGCTGGAAAACTTCACCTGCCTGACAGGGAAATTCTATTTTCCTTGTTCCTGCATCAGACAAGCCCCTGTGTGTCTGTTGGAGCTGGGAATGCAGCACCTTGTTTAAATACTTTGCATTTCAGATTTTAGAGGTTCTCTGGACATTAAAAGCTCATTAATGCCCATTTCCTGCCTTGCCCTGCAGCTGGCTCTGGATATTGACAAGGATGCTGAGGAACAGAACCGCTACCTGGATGGCATGGTAAGGACCTGGGAGACAGGACACAGGGCTTTCTGTGCAAATCAGGGAATTGGGATGAGAGGTGGGACAGCAAAAGTCCTTGAGGGAGAAACCCTAAATCAGCACCGGGAATGTTGGGGTGTCCCGTGCAGGGCTTGGAGCTGGACTGGCTCGTCCCTTTGAATCCCTTGGGACTCGGGATGTTCCCTTGGGAAACTCGGGAAATTCTGTGATTCTACAAGGCCTCCAAGGTGTCCTTTCCTGCCATCCAGGACTCGGATTTCCTGAGCGTGACAGGGCTGCTGACGGGCAGCGTGAAGCGCTTCTCGGGCATGGCGCGCTCCGGCCGCGACAACCGCCGGCTGCTCCTGGCCGTGTCCGTGGCCCTCGTCCTCATCTTCTTCATCCTCTACTACCTGGTGTCCCAGGCAGGGACCTGAGCCCGGCCTGGGACGTGCCACAGGCCACACCCCACCGTCCACAGACCTGCCCACACGTTTTCCAGAGGAGCCTCCAGCCACACCTCCACCTTCCCAGTGATTTTCCTCCCTCGTTGCTCCAGCTGGGCCCAGACAGCTCTTCCAAAACAAGTTTGGCTCCAAAGGGATCTTCGTGTCTAACGGGATTTTGGGGTCATGGCTTGCCTGTGACCTCCTGCCTTGTCCACATCCCGTGGGCTGTTCCTAAGGGCCACTTCCACATCACTTCCTTCCATGAAACCCAGGAACTAACAAATCCAGGGACTTGTGGATACTCCATAAGCCAGCTGAGCTCTGCGAGCTGTAGAATTTAGGATGCTGACTTACGGGATTTGGGAGTACCAGTGTGTGACTGACATTCCGTGTGGCCACTCTCCATTTCCCTGGGCTGAAATGAAACCTGTGCTGTGCTGCTTTCGGGTGGAATTGGCATTGGATCTGGGCCTGGATACTCTCAGATTGTGGCAGGGAAGAGATGCAGGGGAGCAGGACTTTCATTAAATCCTGGCTTGGTTTTCTTCATCATCCTTGTGGGCAAACTGGGCTGGACCCTGTGGGAAGGGAGGGCCACAGTCCATAACCACAGGGATTTGCACTTGTGTGCAACCTTCCAGAACCTTCCCACACATGTGCAAATTTGGTTACTAAATCAGGGTAAAGAAATCCGGTGGCAGAAGGTCCAGTTAATTGTGGTTACTGTGCCACCCTGGTTTTAGAGCACTTTGTGGACATGTAGTGCCAATAAAACAAGAGGTTGAGGTGAAGTGGAATTCCCCTCTCAGTGCCGTCAGGAGTGGGGGGGAAATCAAGGAGGGATTTGCTGATTTGTTTATGCATTTAGAAGGTACAAAAGGAACCCCTGCCTTGCTTATTTCCTTCTCTCTTCCTGTAACAGCCAGGGCTCAGCCATTCCTCCTCCTCTGATTTAGACTCTCCAGCAAACCCTCTTCCTGGATGGATGGCTGGGTGTTCCTTTGCTTTCTCCCTGTTCCCACTGGGAATTCCTTTGCCCTTGGCCTGACTGGGGTCCGCAGCTATGAAGGGAATGTTGTCCCACGTACTAAACTGCTCACAAAACACACCCTGGCTGGATTAGGTGTGCTCTTTTCCATGTTTGGGAAAAAACGTGCAGGAAAGGCAAGGAGCAAGGAGGCAGCAGGAACTTCCTCTGGCTCTTCCTGCTTTCCTGGTGCAACGTGGCAGCTCTGGGCTCTTTCCTTTGGGAAGAATCGATGTCCTGTGATTCCTGGAGTAGGTGACTCCCGATGAAAGGATCCTGGAGCAGCCCGGCCCTCACTCTGGCGGGGTTTCTTTTGCCTTTTCTGCTGTAAATAAAGCCGATTTTAGACCTTTTAGCCCAGATGTTTGTTCCTTGTGCAAGGTGCAATGTCAGTCACCTGGTTGTACCTGTGGCCTCACAGCCCAATTCCAGCGTCACGTGGAGCCACCCTGGGGCTGCAGTGGGACCCTCGGGTGGGGTGGGGGACTCGCGGGGACTCACAGGGACACTGGGGAGGCCTGCGGACAGGTGGACAGTGGTGAAAAGGGACGGTGAGAGCCACAGGCCCCGGGTTGGGGGCGCCAGCGGCCTCTCATCCTTCGGGGGTCGGTGTCTCCACCCGTCTGCGTCTTCACGGCAGGCGCCCCCCGCCCCC
>NW_005054416.1:1925115-1926172 GCF_000277835.1 Geospiza fortis | reverse complement strand
GGCCCGTCCACTGCCGAGGCGGCTGAGGCGCCCCCGGACCCCACCGACATCAACGGGCCCCACTTCGACCCGGAGGTGTTCATGACCAAGGTGGGCACGGAGACCCCTCCCGCGGGCACCGCCACCTTGGCGAGGGCTCCCAGGGGCCTCGGGAGGTCCCCGCGGGACCACGTCACGACAGATCTCGATGGGTGGCCCCGACCTTGGCGGGGGAGAACGCCAGGGCCCCCAGAACCTTCGGGGCCCCAGGATCATGAGGGGATCCCATAAAGGGCCTGTTCGAGCACCGTATGGATATGCTTCCCTGGGGACACTGATTCCGTGCGGGATTGGTGCTGAGGTGCTCGGCAGCAGCTGGATTGGGGCAGTTAGCACTGCGCGGGGGGCAGCCCTGCAGGGCAGGGGAGGCTCCTGGGGAACACTTCCATATCCTAGGAGGAATCCAGGGGGGACAGTCAGGGATCCTGCAGGGCAGCTGAGGGTCTCAGATGTACTATGGTGGGCAGTTGATCTCAACTGGGGGGCTCCAGAGGGGGCAGCGGAGGGAAGCAGGGGCAGATGTGTGTCTGTTGTCCCCTCAGGTGCGCAGCGAGTGTCCCCTGGGGCAGCTCCTGGCCCGCGAGGCCACACTGAGCCGGGAGATCCGCGCCCTGGACAGCGACATGCAGACCCTGCTCTACGAGAATTACAACAAGTTCATCTCTGCCACTGGTGAGCTGTTCGCTCTGGAGCCTGCTTGATGGCAGCAATGGGAAATGGGGATTTGGGGATGTTCCCTCTGGAGCCTACTGATGGCAGTGATGGGAAATGGGGATTTGGGGGTGCTCAATCTGGAGCCTACTGATGGCAGCAATGGGAAATGGGAGTTTGGGAGGGTTCACTCTGGAGCCTACTGATGGCAGTGATGGGAAAAGGGGATTTGGGAGGGTTCACTCTGGAGCCGACTGATGGCAGTGATGGGAAAAGGGGATTTGGGGGTGTTCCCTCTGGCAGCGCTGGGAAGCTGCCCTGGGGCTTGTGGTGGTTCACTCTGGGGGCCACTGACAGCCAGTGCAGT
>NW_005054416.1:1924292-1924651 GCF_000277835.1 Geospiza fortis | reverse complement strand
TGCCACGCCCGCGCCCGCGCCGTGCTGCGCCACTACCGGCACCTGCCCTCCTTCCGCGCCATCGAGGACGAGAGCCACGCCATCATGGCCGAGCTGGCCCAGCGCCTCCGCACGCGCCTCCGGTGCGTTCACCCAGAGCCTGCTGATGGCAGCGCTGGGAAATGCAGGTTTGGGGTTGCTCACTCCAGAGCCTGCTGATGACTCCTGTTGCTTATTCCCTGTTTTCTGCCATGCCGCTGTTAACCCTCCCGGCCACCAGGGAGGAGACGCTGGACCCCAAGGAACTCACAGAGTGTGTGGAGATGCTGCTGCAGCTGGAGGAGCCGGCCGAGGAGCTGAGCGAGGAGTTCCTGAGCCAG
>NW_005054416.1:1922962-1923815 GCF_000277835.1 Geospiza fortis | reverse complement strand
CCCGGCCTGCCCGACCTGCTGGCCACGCTGGCCGCCTCCGTGCTGGGTCAGCTCAAGGCCGTGCTGGCCTATGTGCAGCTCTTCACCGCCAGGGATGTCGCCTTCGCCAGCCTGCCCTACTTCAAGGTGAGTGACACGGGGTGGGGCACTTTGCGGGGACAGGCTGAGGGGGCTAGGGGTATTTTAGGGGTCACTGGAGCAATCTGTGGCACAGGGTAGGTTGGAGGTCATACAGGACGGTTTGAAGCCTGTACAGGCCAGTTTTGGGGTGTGACCTGCCCCCCATTTGTGGCACAGGGGGAGTTCTGTGTGACAGCAGTGCGTGAGGGACTGGTGGTGGCCTTCGTGCGCTGGCTGTGCCGCACCGCCCGTGGCTTTGCTGATGGCCTGGCTGAGCAGGGAGCTCCTGCTGCCCCCCCGGCCCTGCTGCTCTTCCTTGCCCGTCTCTGCCTGGACTACGAGAACTCCACCATCAGCTACATCCTCACCCTCACTGATGAGCAGTTCCCACCCCAGGTGAGCGTCTAAATGGCCCTAAGGGCATCCTGCATGTCTGGGAGGGATTTTCAGGGGGGTTCTGCATGGCCTCAAGAGCTCCTGAAGCCCCAAGGACCTGTAAGAGCAGCAGTGATGCTGCTTCAGGCAGAATGTCCCACCTGTCCCCAGTGTGCTCCCAGCACATCAAATGTAGACTCACAGGGAGGGCAGGCATCTCCATGTGTCCCCATGCCCCTCCTGTTGCCAGCGGTGGCAGTGCAGGAGAGGAGGCGTGGGGCTAATGCTGCCTCTGTGTGTGTCCCCAGGACTCGGGGCCGGCGGTGACGCCGGGGCCGGCGCTGTGTGCGGAGGCGCG
>NW_005054416.1:1907178-1922764 GCF_000277835.1 Geospiza fortis | reverse complement strand
GGACATCACCGCCATCGACGTGCAGGTCGGCCGACACCCCGGCTGAGGGGGTTGCCCAAGGTCCTTGTGTGGCACTTTGGGGATTCTGGAAGGATGTGGGAGGCTCACAAAGACCTGGAAGGATGCTGGGTGGTTTGGGGGGCGCGCGCAGAGCGCCGATTCCAGCCGGCGCGCCTTCTCTGTCTACAGCAGCTCGCGGGCACCCGGCCGCTATGCCCCCAGCTACACCCCCAGGTCAGCCCCGCCACCCCTGGGTCACCCTGGCACCCCCGGGCTCCCTATCACTCCTTGAGTATCCACTGCATCTCCCCTGTCACCCTCTTCATGATCCCAGACTGTCCCAGGCATTCTTGACAGCCCTTAGCTGTTCCCATATCCCCAGACTGTCCTAATCACAATCCCTGTTTGTCCCAACAATCCCCGTGTTCCTTACAACTGTCCCAGAATCCCCTGGTGATCCCCATCATCCCTGTATCCCTCAGTTGCCTTGTCCCTCCATGTCCTGGGACCATCCTCACATTCCCCTGCCTTTCTGTTCCCAAAAGTATCCCTGCATCCTCTGACCCTCTCCGTGGCCCCTAACAGTCCCTGTGTCCCTGTCCCCACATCCCTGGCTCTGTCAAGTCCCTGACTGTCCCTGTGTCCATGTCCTCAGTGCCCCCATGGACACCCACCTGCTCAGCAACATCCAGAAGCTGTTCTCTGAGCGCATTGACATCTTCAGCCCTGTTGAGTTCAACAAGGTGAGATCATGGGGACACCGCCATGTCCCTAAACATCCCCAGAGGTCCCAAAGTGCCCACCTTCCCACTGGGCACATGTCCCTGGTGTCAGGGCTCAGGGAATTGCTGGGAGCTGATGTCCAGGACAAGGGTGTCCCCAGTGTCCCCTGCCCTAGGACTCTGGGGGGAGGAAAGGGATCACTGTGGGATCAGTGCAGCGACCAGGCCAAGGGTGTCCATGTGCCACACGTCCCCATGCTCAGGAGTTCCCTGGGGAGTGGCAGCCAGGACAAGGGTCCAACATGCCACGTGGACACCATCCCTGCGCCCACGTGCCATGTATGCCTGCTGTCCCCTGCCACAGGTGTCGGTGCTGACAGGGATCATCAAGATCAGCCTGAAGACGCTGCTGGAGTGCGTGCGGCTGCGCACGCTGGGGCGCTTCGGGCTGCAGCAGGTGCAGGTGGACGGGCACTACCTGCAGCTCTACCTGTGGCGCTTCGCCTCTGACGAGCGCGTGGTGCAGGGGCTGCTGGACGAGGTGGCCGCCAGCGCCGCCCACCGCTGCCTCGACCCCGTCCCCATGGAGCACAGCGTCGTCGAGCTCATCTGCGAGCGCGGGTAGGATCAGGGACAGGGCCGTGCCACACCCGGGGCCTGTTACACCTCTGGGGACACACCTGGGCCCTCTGAGTCCCTGCACATACATGAGGGCACTCTGTGTGTCCTTCCCAACATGAGTGTCCTCACAAGGATGTCCTTGTCACACCATGTTGTTCAAACCCCCCCTTCCCCACTGCTTCCCCAGCCCAGTGACACAGTGTCATCCCCTCACCCTGGTGACATCCCCTCGTGCCTGGAGACAGCCCCTTTGTCACTAATAAATTATGTGTGAGTTGAATTGTGTCCCTGTTTGTGCCTGGAGGGTGGGAGCTGGCCCTGCACACAGTGGGGTCCCACCTGCAGCTGGGCTGACAGCACAGAGACAGGGGCTGGGCACTGAGCAATGTCCCCAATGGACCCACAGCCACGAGGGCCCCAAACTTTAAAAATCAGCCTCCAAAAATCAGCAGCCTCCATGGATGCTACAAAGTGCTGGGGAACCCATAGGGACTAAGATCTTCCATAGGAGATCAGAAGTTCTCCCCAGATAGGACATTCTTGCCTCAAGGAATCAGCACAAAAGAGACAGACTCCAAACCCTCAATTTCTGTAACAAAAAGCTGAGAGGAGCCCAGAGATGATTAAACTCACTTTATCCAACAGTGTTTGGCCAACTCAGAAGCTTTTGTACAAGAAATCGCGGTCGCACGGATACAGACCTGGATACACAGGGCAGCCAATGGAAACACAGGCACTCCATGGGTACAGACAGCAATAACCAGACCTGGATCTACAGAGCAACCCTAGCAGCACAGACACTCCACAGATACAGATCTGCACATACAGAGCAGCCCCAGCATACAGACACCAGTGTATTAAAATACAAAACTTTTAAAATTTAATTTAAAAACAAAATTTAATATTCTTTTTCTTTTGAAGAAGATCTGCTGGCAAACAGTGCGTTGGCTACAAACACACAGAGAGGATCATGTCCCCTCACACAAAGCACAGTATCTACTGGGTTTTTACAGGGCTGGGCTGGGTGCAGAAGGAATGACTGAACCACCACGGACTCCTGGAATGGGAAGGCTGAGCTGGAATTTTTGGTTCAATGAAATTGGGTTGGCCAGAGTCCAGTTAGCAGTGGCTCATTGAACAGGAAGTGCTGCACAGGCCGAGACAACGAGCTGATGCTGAGCCACAGCCAAGGGTGAACAAGAGGGATTAAGTTTAAAAACATCCTCTCAAATCCCATCAGGCCTCACAGATGGAATTTCACTGAGAAACAAAAAAAATCTGCCAAAACCCTTGCAGAGTTTCTCCTATTAAGGCCTAGAGCTGGCTCACACACTTGCAGGTCCTTGGGGACATGGTCACACCTTGGTCACCTCTCTCCACAGCTGGCAGAACATCACTGAGACCCTCATGGTGTTCCTGCCCCAGCTGTGCCAACGTCAGCCATGCCCAGCTGATGGACACCACCACACAGGTGGGGACAGAGCAACAAATCCCTTTGGGATTGCAGGAGATGAAGAGCACACCTGGGAACACCTTCCTGAGAAGAGCAGTGAAGCAGGCCAGACTGTGCCCTGGTGCAGTGGTCCCTGGCTGTCACTGACCTCGAGAGCAGCACAGACGTACAACTGAGGAATGGCAGGGCCTGCCAGGCCTGTGTGACAGAGAGGGGGAGAATCCCATAGCTTCAGGTGACACCCCTCCCGCGCTGAAGGTCTGAGTCCATGCCAGCTCCAAGCTAAGGGTACGAGAGAGGCACTTCCTGGGGCAGCACCTTGTGGCTTGGCCTGACAGAAACCAGCCCCGCAAACCAAGGCGCAGGAACCCAGGAAAAGCTGCCATTTATTCAATGCTAGAACCTAAATATTAAAGTGAAGAGTGACTCCTTCCTCACCTGGACACAGGAAGGCACACCTGCTGCACACCTGCGCTCACCTCAGGGCTTCTTGAGGCCACAGGGCAGCCCCAGGGCTGGCTTGGCCGCCACGGAGGGCGGGGAGTGCCACACGGCCGAGCTCGTGCGCTTGAAGTAGCGGGGTTTGTTCTTGTAGAAGATGTCCTCCAGCTTGGGGCTGGAGATGGCCCCAAACAGCGTGTCCAGGTCAGGGGGGTTGTAGTACTGCCGGATCACAGCCTGGCTGAGCAGATTCCCTGCAGGAACAGATGAGGCTTGTGTTAATTTTGTTCACTGGGATTGCTGTGTAGGCTGTTGTATGCGGCGTGTCCCCACTCAGCTCATCTCTCACCACCCCAAGGCAGCTTAGCAGTGTATTTGTCCCCCATCACGTTGTGACAAGATCCCCAAGTAGTGGAGGAGCCCCTGATTCCACACAGAATCATAGAATGGTTTGAGTTGGAAGGGATTTTAAAACTCATCTAATTTTCAACACCCTGCCATGGGCAGGGACACTTTCCACTAGACCAGGTTGCTCCAAGCCCCTGTCCAGTCTTGGACACAGCAGGACTCATTTCATGCTCCTCCAGGCAGGAGGAGCTGGGCAAAACCCCACAGCAGCTCCCACAGTCTGCTGGGGGTCCTGGACACACAGGACCCCCCACACCCCCCCCATACACATACCAGTGGCCCAGGCAGGGACAGGCTTGCGTGGCTGGCTCTCGTCATCTGTCGAGTCGTCGCTGTTCAGGTCCATCCCATAGTCATTGGAACTTGTCAAAGGCACCTTGAATTCTTTTCTGCTCTGAGGAGTCATCTCGTATGAGTTGCAGGCAGGGGAGTTCTAGAAGGGAAATACATTCCACAGGTGTTGGGTGCAGCAGCATCATCAGGCTCCAAGCTACAGCAGAACCAGCTTGTTCCCCCCACCTCCTGCTCTGTCACCTCAGAGCAAACCCTGAGTCTGGCAGGTCTCAAGTTTGGACCTGAGAGCTTGACCCAAGTTCCAAAGCTGTGACCCAATGGTGGCTGTGCATGGCCTTCTCCTGTTTAATTAGGCTGATTAATTTGCCATCTGTGGCACGAGCACACAGCAGTAGATGAAGCTAGTGGGTCTAATAGAACAGAGCTCCACTCCAGCCAAGCCAAGGTTAGCTGGAGGTTTTATGTCGCTGGAGCAGAGTCACATGCTCTAAACACTCTGCAACCCAACTTCTGGGCTTGATTAATGATATAAAACTGCTAATTGCTGTACAGAGAACCTGCCCATCAGCTCAGCCAAATCGAGCTCACGCTAATGGGAGCTGCATGGGCACAAAGTGTAAGGGCAGGAGAAAACCTTCAACTGCAAATTTCAGGTTTTTTCAACTGGAAATTTTCAGCAGAAATTCTATTTGCATTCAATAAATGAGTCTCTGGAGAGTTGGACACAGTTGTCCTTCCCCACCAGAGACCTGCTTGATGGCTTTGTGTCCAGTGACATAAACTCCCACCCACTGGGCCTGCACTTTAAGACCCTGAGCACTGCAAGGAGACAAGAGCCTCCTGTTTGTTGTCAATGTTCAGGACATGAACATGCACCCGCAGGATTCTCCAGAGCCAAACCACCACCATTGCACATGGCTCTGCTGCCACCTTGTGGCTATTTCCAAATTTGACCTGAAATAAAACTTGCAGCACTTTCTGCCCCTGAGGTCCTTCCAGTATTTAAGAGGCATTTAAGACAGCTCCAACACTTGCTGTCTTATCCAAAGCCAGGAATCCTGTCCAATCCCTCCTACTTCCCTTCCCTCTGTCATTGAAATATGCACAGTCAACCCTAGATAACCAGGATTTAAAGAATTCCTGTGTTATTGGAAAGGCAGATAAAAGCAGAGGGTGGAACTGCCCGAGGCAAGAGTGGGTCAGTGTTGGGACTGAACTCTGCTGTCACCCCTAAGGACCCATCCCCAGTTACCTCCTTGTTCTCCTGGAGTGGTGCCCGGGCATTGTCTTTGGCCTTTTGCTCCTCTGACAGTTTCTTCTGCTCTTCCTCCTGCCTCTTCTTCTCAGCCAGCATCTTCTGCTCCCTCTGCCAGGTGATACCCACAGGATTACCCTTGGGGACTACACTGCCAACCCAGCCGCTCATCTTTGTGACAGGCAAAATATTCAAGCACCTCATTCTAGCTGTTCCTCATGCTGCTGAGGAGCACTTGGGACACGGTGCAGCTTCCTCAGAAGGACACAAACACACTGACGCCCATGCCAGAGCATCAGCTGCCTTTCCCTGACAAAGCCAGGGTTCCCACCTTGGAAAACTTGCTGCTGACTTTATCTTGGGGCTATGAAAGCCAGAATCCAGGTGACCACCTGCAGAAGTCTGTGTTACTGATCTTGGCCTCCTTCTAGACTAGTAAACAGTATTTTTAGAGGCCAAGTCTCCCCATGGTACTGTAACCGTGCCACACAGGTCTGACTTCCTGCTCAGAAGTGCCCCAGAAGGGTCTTCAGGGCTCCCCACAGCATCCCAGCTGAGCTGCTCCAACAGCAACAGCTGCCAAGGCTGGACTGTGTGGCTCTATCCCTTCCCAGAAATCAATCACTCACCTCCTTCTTCTCCATCTCCATCCGGAGCCGCTCCTTAGCAGCCGCTTCTTCCTTCTGCAGGCGGGCGGCCCTCTCCTGCTGCTCCCGGAGCCTGGGAAGCACAGCACAGGCCCTCACTCCCAGAGCCACACCAGGGCCCTCCCTCACTCGCAGTTCTTCAGGCACTCCCCACCACAGCCCTGACATCCCTGAGCCCAGAGTTCCTCCTTGGCAGCTCAGCACCAGCAACAGCCCAGAGCTGTGCTGCCAGGTCACTGCAGCTCCCTGCTGCTCCAGCCTTCCACTCCTGCCCTCTGCTCTGGCTGTGTTTCAATCCCATCCCAGAATTTGGTACATAAATGGGGATTTTGCCTTACTTTTCTGCCTGGATCCGCTCCTGCTCCCTTTTCCTCTCCAGTTCTCTCTCTGCAGCCAGTTGTCTCTCCCGCTCCTGTTCCGCCTGCCTCTGCTCAGCGATCCTCCGGGCACGCTCCTGCTCCTCTTCCCTCTTCCTCTGCATCAGCTCCCTGCGCCGCCGTTCCTCCTCCTCCTGGAAGCACAGGCAGGAGTCACTCACCTGACAGGCGCAGGCTCCAGGGAAGCACCAGGAACCTCTCACTTGACCCAAATCCCCATCACTACATGGCAGGGAAACATCTTGGGGGTAAATTCCCAGTGCCCAAGGCAGATGGATGCCCTGTCCAGCTCTGCCTGTGGGACAGAACAGGCACACAGACACACACACACACACCTGCTGCAGAGCTCTTTGTCTCCTGGCCTCCTCCTCTTGTCTGCGCCGGGCCTCAGCTTCCTCCATTTTCCTGGCAGCCACTCTCTTCTTGATCTTCTCCTCTGCCAGCCTTTCTTCCCTCACCTGGAGCACACACAGACCCAGTCTCAGGTAGGACAGCACAGCAGGACCTCTCACAGGGCAAACCCTCCCTCCTTTTCCCTCAGCAACCTGTGAGGGGGCCTGTGCTCTGTTTTAAAAAGGTCATATTTAGGGCAATGACCTTGTTTTGCATCTTCCCAGGAAGAGCTGACCATTAGAATATAACCTCAGAGCCATGCAACCAGACAGGCAGCTGGGGATAATGAAAGCAGACAAATGACCACTAGGCCCCTGCACAAATTGCCTGGAAGTCTGGGATCTGAGGAAGGCTCTGGAGGAAGGATGCTTGCTTTCCCCTGTCCAGCTAGCTATTAGTCAGCTGGGAAAAGCAGCAAATAAAACCTTGGGGCCATTAGGCCATCTTTATCTACTGCAAGTCTTTCTCCCATCTACCAGAGCATTAATAAAGCCCATTTAGATTCCTGATTATAGAAAAACAGGAGTTCAGCTGCCATTTGCTGTAGCCAAAGAAAGGCTGTCCCTAGGATTATCAAGGCTCTAGAAAGTTCTTTATTCAACTACTCTTTGGTTCAGCCTCTGTGCCCCTTTCCAGAGAGCACATTTCTGTGGTGCCAACTGCCTCAGTGGCTACTGATTGTCCCAAATAAGCTCTGCAGGGGCTTTACCTTCTCAGTCTTCTCATCAAACAGCGCAATCTTCTGCTCGATCCTCCTCTTCCTCTCCTTCTCCATCTCCTCCGCCCGCTCCCGGGCTTGCAGCACCTTGCGCAGGCGTTCCTCGCGCTTCCTGAGGACACAGCCCGGGAAGGTGAGCTCCCCCCAGCTCAGCACAAGCCCAAAGAGACACAGCAGGAAATTCAATGGCCCAAATTCCACATTCATTTAAGCACCAGCCGTGTTTAAGCTCTGTCAGAAAGTGGGGGCTCAAAACAAAAAGCTGCACCAGTGGGCAGCAAGGACAGTCAATGCTTTGTATCAGCATTCCAGGGATACCCCAAGGACAAACACTGCCTGTGTCCACAAGAGTTTCTGCTGCTTGCACAGTTCCCGCAAGATGAAACACCTGGACTCAGGAACCTACAGGTGGCCAAGAGCAGTGTGACCACATCTACTCACAGCTTTGCCTCTCCGAGTCGCCGTTTCCTCTCCTCCTCCACCTTTTGCCTTCTCAGCTGCTCAGCTTCTTGCTTCTTCCGCAGAGTCTCCAGCTTCTGCCTCTCCTTCTCCTGAGGGGAATTGAATACCACTGTACCCACTGGCCAGAGCTCTATCCCACCTCAGCTGCTTTGGGCAAGGGCCCAGAGGTGATAGCCAGGAGCTGCAGGCAGGAATACAGGATGGTGACAGCCCTGGAGCAGAGCTCAGGCAGCCTGTGACCTGGTCACGAATGGACACAGGCAAGGAAAACACTGGTGTGAATCTCAGGGAGCAAAAGGAGAAGCTGAAGTGTTGAAACAGGAGCACACACAGCTCTGGAAGCCCAGGCAGCATCCTCAGGGACTGCAGGCAGGCAGCCCCGTGCTTTCTTTTGGTGCAAAGGAGCCACCAAGCAGCGCTAATGGCTGGCACGGCTCCCGCTCCCTGCGGCGAGCGCGGGGACAGATGGTGCTCCAGGAAACACCTTGAGCTCCTGCTGGCGCCTGCACCTCCCACCAGGCTCGCTCTGGGGGTGAACCACGAGCACTCCCAGAGCTCCCAGCATTCTCTGGCATGCAGCCAGACCCGTGTGCCAGCCAGAACCAGGGGCTTTCTCCTCTTTCTCCTGACCCAGCCCAGGCACGCTGTCAGCCAGGCGAGCGAGATCCAGCCACCATTACAACCACAGCAAATGGACTGACATCAACCCACTCCGTGCCAAAGCAGGCCTGGTCTCAGCACAAACCCACAGATCTGCATGGGCTTTATCCATGGGAATCCTTACACTGGGCTCCATGCTGTAAGTGCTTGGTGTTGTCAGCATCCAAACTGGTTAATATAAAACTAACAATTATATCTTATTGCTCTGCTGCTATTTAGTTATGTTTAGCTCCCACATGGAAAATCTCCCGAGGGGGAGCTGCCTGCACTGGAATGAAACCTAAATCATTCCACAAACTGACAGCAGCAGAGGAAGCACTCTCTAGCCACAAGACTTTTTTCTCATCCTATTAACTCCTTTGTAGCACTGACACTAACATCAGCAGGGGCGCAGCGAGATTGAAGCTGGAATCTTTCACTGCTTCCCAGTGACCTCCCCTGACCTGCTGGAGCACAGCCAGCCTCTGAGCAGAGCTCTAGGAAGCTCTGCTAGATGCAGGAATACCAATTCCTGCATCTTGCCCCCCTCTTTCTCCCTCTCAGCTCTCCTGCAAGGGGAAACCAGCCCCAGAGCTGCCTACTTTGCAGGTGAGTTGTTGGGTATCAGAAGTATGAGCAATTCCTGCTTGGCACACGGCTTCCAGCATGGCTCTGAGTGAATCCAGGAAGCTGCACCCCTGTCTAGAACCAGCTCTCAAATCCCTCCCTCCCAAACTGATCCTGGCTTGGAAAACCAGGGCCTTGGAAAGCTCCCTGGGGTAGTGCAGGAGCACCTGTCTGCAGCCAGCCAAGGTGTGCTGCTGGTCCCAACAGGATCCATCAGTGATATTGATGCCTGCTCAATCTGGACATCAGCAGTTGTCTGACTGGCCCCACATCCAGGACAGCCTGATGTTTTCTCCTGCCTCAAGGGTTTGGAAAACCTCCAAAGTTTGAATATAAGAGGCATTTGCTCAATCTCACTCCTAGAAAGGAGACCTGGGATCAGGCCAGACCTTAGAAAAGGAGACCTGGCTTCAGTTATCAATACAATTCAACATTCACAATCCACTCAACTTCCGTTTCACAGTTTTCATCTCTGACTGTTACTTGCCAATAGCTCAGGAGAATGATGCAGGAATAAAGCTTGGAGTTCAAACTGGAATTCTTCACTAAGCTGACTAACCACAATTTTATTTATTTACGTGTAAACAGAGCCCTTCAAATCACTCAGTTTCAAATGGGTTGCAAAGCTCCTCTCATAGCTGTGCTTTAAGTTAGGCACTTAATGAAACCACCATGTACTGGCTTAGAGCAGAGCCTCCTCTTACCTTGGCATCAGCCTGGAGAGGGGTGTTGTACCTGATGAAGGATTTTATGACTCCATTCCTCCCCACAGAGCTCGGTGTCATGAGGAGCTGGTTCTTCTGCACAGTGTGCAGGAACGTTTTGAATGGACGCACCACCTGGGGGAGGAACACCAAAGTGTGAGTGAAGCTGGGTAAAAAAGGGTCTTGGTGAGGCATTCCAGGGTTACAAGGATCTCACCCTGCTGGCTGGGAGGACTGGGGATGGGGTCTTCTTCCTGAGAGGCGACAGCCCTCCCTCCTCTGCCTGCAGGTGGTCGTAGCGCTCGTCCACGGCTCTCTTGTAGCTTGGCTTCCTCCTGTGAGACAGCACAGGCTGTGAGACACACCAGGCAAATCCTCCTCATGCCTCCAAGTCAGAGCTGGAAAGGGCCATGAACTATCCTGGCCTTGAGAGAGATTCCAGTGTGGGCAAGCCCTGGCACAGGGTGCCCAGGGAAGCTGTGGCTGCCCCATGCCTCAAAGTGTCCAAGGCCAGATTGGTTGGGGCTCGGAGCAACCTGGGATAGTTGAAGGTGTCCCTGCCTAGGGCAGAGGGTGGCACTGGATGGGCTTTAATGTCCCTTCCAATCCAAATCAGTCTGTAATTCTAAGATCGTGCACGCACAGTTAGCCAATAAATAAAATCCTAATGCAATAGAAAATAAAAATGAAATCATACAATCATGGAGGCAGGAAAAACTTATTTGCAGAAGTTTCACAAATACTGAAGGCCAGTGAACAACATCCCAGCACTGAACCTGTCTGGAACAGGGCCACAGCCTGCCTGAGACACTTCCAACTAGGACATACCTGGCACTCTGGGGTGGCTCCAGGGTCCCCCCATTCTTATTTAAGTTGTTTTCTGAAAGAGAACAGTTACACGGTGAGTTCTAGCAGGAAAAATCCCCCCAGCACAGGTTTGACAGCAGAGAAGGGATGTAGCAGCTCACTGAACAGCAAAACCACCTGCAGGAGTGGGCACAGCAGGACCTGGCCCACATGGCACCGTTCCCACCTGGAAACTCCAGACAAAGCAGAGCTGCCTAAAGCTGTCTGGGTTCTGCACAGCTTCAGCAACAGAGCTCAACTGGGCCTCCCACAACCCTCCAGCCTCATTACAACCATCTCCATGTGCTTGCCAGGATGGAAATAACTCCAGCACAGAGTTTTCTCACTGCTAATTGCCTGAAACAAATCCCTGCTCATCAAACATTAATTAATCTTTCAAACTGAGCTCTCAAATTAACCAGTCAATCTTTCCAGCTTCCCAGCCAGCCTCCCAAAATGATAACTTCCCAAAGTGCTGCCCCCAAACCCTCTGGAATTACCACTGCTATGCTGCTCCTGGGGCTGCCCGTGTTTGCTGACTGTGTGGGAGCGAAGGGACATCCGAGGGTTTTGGGATTCCTGTGGGAAAAGCAAAGGGGTTTCAGAACAATCACACATGGAAACTGTTCCTGGTTCAGATTGTGGGGTGGCTCTGACACGGGTACGGACAGTGGCATTACCAGGGAATGCCAAACCAGCTCCTGGCAAAGCCCTGGATGCTGCATCACCAGGAGAGGCAGGGACATTAACACGAGCATCTGCGCTGCTTAAACTCAACCAGCTCATCAACTATTAAGGCCAGGAGCCTTCCAAGCTGTGCTGCTGGAGCTCTGGCCAGAGCAAGCATGCCCATATCCCTGAGCAGGGACGAGCGGGGAGCCTGGAGACAGCAGGCAAATGGCTCACTTCCATGATTTATCTGTTTGTTATGGGATACCCATCGCTGCTCTGCCTCTGCACTTAGGCTCTGCTGGGATAATGGGTTGTGGTTCTGGAATTGCTCTCTCCTAGCAGCACCAGCATTACCTCCTGGTCAGCACTTCACAGTGCTGCACTGGGAAGAGAAGAAAAGGGATTGATGGAGAATTCATCCTCCCCAATTGCTTCTGCAGGGCCTAGAAAAACTGACTTTGAGTTTCTGCACACCCATAACAGCTCTCCTTGTTTTCACAAGCGCTTCAGGTCACTGCTCTGCTCCATTAATTCAGGCTCTGCTCATTGAAATTTATTCTGGACAAAACACTGACATGATCCCAGGATTACTTCCTTAGTGAGGATTGTGGAGAAAAAGGTTTTGACCCTAATAATACTAAAAAGTTTACATGTGTGTCCAAACTAAAAAGCGTTGAACTACCTGCAGGATTAACCAAAAGGTCAAAAGAAGCTTAAAAAATACAGTGTGCAAACCATGACACCAGCTGAACCAAATTCCCTGAACTCTAAGTTTTTTTATCCGTAAAGATTGGGGACTGAATCTTCACACAATGATCTCTAGCAAGAGGTTAAAAAAGAAGAGCCAAGCAGGACTCAATCCTGAGGTCAGGCTCAGGGTGGTGTGCAACAATTTCAACAGATTTAGGAAAGAGTAAAGTCAGAGAATCTTGCAAACATCTGAGCTTGTAACACCCTTCTGACAGAGCACCTGTACCCAAAGCCATGGGTCACATGCGCTCATTTCCCAAAGAAAACATTGCTGGTTTTGGTTTTGCTGGTTCTGAAATGTTGTGATTAAGACTTTCCCTAGTCTGAGTACCAGAACCACAGAGGCTTGGATGGGCTCGTGCACCTCTAAGCCAGATGTTCTGTGCCTTCCTCACTCTCTGCCATGGGGACAGGTTACAAAGTCTGACAACCCCCAGCCAGAACTCCCCCATTTCCCAGTAAGGTGTAATTCTGCACATTTTTCTCCCAGATCCACACAGGCACAAATGCTTTTAATCCCTGTCCAAGTCTTACCAGCTTGGAGGGGGTGGAGGGTCCAGGAGGAGGCCTAGGAAAAAAAAGAAAGATGAAAGGGGCTGTGCTTAGCAAAACTGAGGAAGCTGGGAAGCCACTTGGATTTTACACCAAGAATGGCAGTGAGAAAGTCCTGCAAGCAGGGTAGTGAGGATAAATAATTAAATAAATAACTGAGAGCATTCTCACCCAGTTTTGACAACAGTTTCCTCATCCTCTGGCACACTTATGGAGCTGGAGGCTGTGGGAGAGGAAAAAACACACCTGAGCTGTAAGGCTGGGCTGCAGCCAAGGATCTGGAGAGACAAGGAGCTCCAGACACTGCAGAAGGGTTTGTCCTGCCCTGGGGCAGGGTGGGGCACGGGAGCACACCCAGGTGGCACTGCAGGAACATGGCCAGCAGTTCCAGTGCAGGAAAGCAGTCTTCAATTATGGATGAGTTCAGGGTGATATTCCACGAGCTGGCATTAATGGGCTTGGGCTTATCTGCAGGGACCTGACTGGACATCAACAGCAGTTAGAGCCAGCCTTATTTACAGTGGGAATGCTACTTCCCAAGCCAGCATTTCAGCTGGCTCTGCTGCACTGAGCTCAGGAGCTCTGTCACAGCCAGAACCTGCCATGAATAACCACAGACTGGTTGGGGTGGGAAAGGACCTTAAAGCTCATCCAGTCCCACCCCCTGCCTTGAACAGAAACACCTTGCACTAGCCCAAGTTGCTCCAAGCCCTGTCCAACCTGGCCTTGGACACTTCCAGGGATGGGGCAGCCACAGCTTCTCCATCAACACATGCCAGGACCTCGCCTCCATCAAATGGAGGAATTCTTTCCATATATCCCATCTAAATTTCCCCTTTTTCAGTTTGAACCCATTTCCCCTTGTCCTGTCACTCCAGTTCCTGATGCAGAGTCTCTCTCCAGCTTGTTTGTTTAATAATTCCAGCAGTTTAGATGAGACTGTCCTAGCCTAAACCTGCCTCTACCACCAACTGTAAAATTGTGGGAGACTTTTAGTCTACAAAGTCCAGCCTCAAAATTCCCTTCTCAAGCAAACTCTAGAACCAGCAGCCAGATCCTGCTAAGGAGAAGGGAACTGGTGGGAATTTCACCTTGTAGGAAACAGGAAGGACTTTAGGAGAATCCATTACCCCTTTTGGCTCCCCAAATCCTTCTCAGCTTGGCCAGCTGTTCCCACAGAAATGGGAAGACCAGCAGACCAGAGGAGCTGTGGCTGCTCCATCTCTGGAAGCATTCAAGGCCAGGTTAGATGCAGCTTGGAGTGACCTGGGTAATCTTTAAGGTCCTTCCAACCCAAACCATCCTGGGATTCCAAGATTAACAACTTCTCACAGCAAATCAGCAATGGTTAAAGCTACATTGAAACAGAAACACTGAAGCTGATCTCCCAGGTGATTTACAAGGCTGAAGTCAGTTACCTGGGTTTCTATGCTCATGGGGGGTTCCAGAAAGCCAGGGAGGACTTCCATGAGGAATTGCAGCCCTGGAAGATCAGCTGCCACCCCCACACTGAAGACCCAGGAAGCAGAATCCCCTCCATGACGCCCAAACTCACCATCCACAGAGCTGGAGAACACGGATCTCTTCTGAGTCGCCCTCTTCTTGCCCGCTGCCCTGGCGGTGGATGCCCGGATCATGCTCTCCCTCTTGCTGGCCAAGGAGTATTTCTCTGCCAGGGAGGTTCTGCGGCTCAGGGAGGGTTTCCCCATCAGGCTCCGGCGCACGGAGCGGCGGCTGGGCCTGGAGCCGGTCGGAGTCCCTGGGCTGCTCCTCAGGGGCTGGGAGGGCTCCTGAGCCTGGCTGTGTTCCCGTGGGAAGCCATCCCCCTCCTTCGGTCCAGCCCCTGGGCTCAGGAAGAAGGTGACATTGGCTGCCCTGGCTGGCTGTGGCTCGGGAGTACAGGGCACCACCAGCTCAGGGGCTGTGGGCATCAGAGGCGATTTGGGAGCACCGTGTTCCTCGGGAGAGCAGTTCCCTGAGTTCGTGGGGAGCAGCTTTGTCCCACTCCTCTGGAGAGGCACTGCAGTACCAATGTGGTCAGCTTCCACCCAAGGATCCTTCCCTGCTGCCTGCAGGGCAGTAGGGGTCTCAGGAACCACCTTGGAGCTTATGGCAGAGGCTGCAGCCCGGGACCGTGTCACACGCAGTGGTGGAGAGTCTTCCTTGGCCTCGGCCCTGCTGAGTTCCAGGTTTTCTTTGTTCTTGAGCCGCTGAGAAGATCGAACGGAAGGTCTGCTGCTGCCGTTCCTCCTCCTCCTGGAGAGGCTGATCACAGGAACAGTGGGTGAGATGGGAACAGCACGAGTCCTTCCAGGCACACACAGGTGTGGAGCCAAAACACCTGGGCTGGGCCCAGGAGACACAGAGCTGCACAAAGCAGCTAACGCAGACAACAATCAAAGGATGAAATGGCTTTAAGCAGAAAGATAATAGACAGAGACACGGGGACATAGAACCAAGCAACAATAAAAGCACTTCTCATGAGAACCAAAATCCAATGTTTTTCGGCCAACAGTGCCCCAAGCACAGGGTCTGACCAGACCTTTAACACCAGCGGGACGAAGGAAGGGGAGCTCCCCCTGAACAAAGCAGGGCATCGCCAGGACATGCTCTGTGGAGGGTATTGTTTCCCTGAACCCTTGGCAGCAGTTCTGTTCAGCCTCGTACGGGCTCCCTCCCTTCTCCAGACCCCGAGGACACCCTCTGCGCTCCCCCTTTCCACAGGGGCTCCCCCATCCCCGCTCCCGCCGCCCCTCACCGCTTCCTGCCGGGCTCCTGCTCTTCCTGTAAGACCGACAGCCGCTTCCTCCGCTGCCGTTTCTTCTGCGACGGCGTCTTGGGCATCAGCTCGAGCTCCTCGCTGTAGTTGCTAGAGAGGAAGAGGAGATCAAAGCGGGATCAGCGCGAAGGGCGGCCGGTAGGGGCCGGGGCCTAGCGGGGTATGCAGGTACCTGACAAACATCTTGACCGCCTCCTCGTAGATCTCATCCAGCCACACCATATCG
>NW_005054416.1:1905690-1906678 GCF_000277835.1 Geospiza fortis | reverse complement strand
TTCCCACATTGGGGGATGTCGAGGCTGCCCCCCCCCTCCCCCCCCCCCAATCTTGTCATTTCTCTCTGTGTTCCAGGCGAGGCGATGGCAGAGGGTCCCCAGCAGCTGCTGGAAGTGTGCGGGCAGAGACTGTCCCGCTTCCTCTCCGACGCCCAGCACAAGCACCTGGCCTGGCTGCGGGAGGTGGAGGATCAGGGCATGAGGATGCTCAAGAGGTAAGGGCCACCCTGAGGGGACCTCGCTGTGCCACACCAGCTGGGTGTGAGGGGTTTGATGCGGGCAGTGGGGGAAGCCATCTGTGCTCTGCTTCTTCTGCCTTACAGCAGCTTCAGGGATGAGCCCATGCTCTTGCCCAAAACGCCATCGCAGAGGAGGAAGCTCAGGAAAAGGCAGTCCTCCTGGATGAGGGAGGAAAACAAGGAGCTGAGCAGGAGGAGGTAGGTGGGTCAGCTTGCTCCGGCTCCGCCTCATGGTGTTTGGATGAAATAAAACAGTGCCTGCGTTCCCTGAGTTATCAAAGGGGTACATTGGGATTGCTCACTGTTTGATTCTGGTGAGAGTGTGGGATAAAGTTGGCCACTTTCCTTCACTATTTTTTTTCTGGTCATAGTTGAAGAATAATAAACACTCTATTTTCTTGTCTGTTAACATTTGTGTTTTGTCTCACTGGGTTCGTCTTTTGGGCTCAGGTTGCTGCTCCTGGTCTTCACTCCCTAAGCCTCTGCGTCAGTGCCTGGAAAACTTGGGAAAGGGATGTGTTGCCAGCACTGTGTCTTGAGTTGGCAGGCAGGGAGACTCCAAGGGTTTATGGAGGGGCTGAAATGGAAATTCCAAGTGATTTGCTTAGAGCCCACGCCACTTTTAAAGCTGCCCAAACCTGATCCATTGGTGTTTTAGGGCACTAAAATCGTGCTGACTGTGGTGAGAAGCCCACAGGAGGAAGAGTTAGAGGTGGGAGACTGTCAGGAAGCAGACATGGAGGGTGGGG
>NW_005054416.1:1905533-1905680 GCF_000277835.1 Geospiza fortis | reverse complement strand
AGGAATAGCGGGAGCGTGGGAGGTTTGTGTGTGTGCAAGGGAGAGCAGGAAAAGCAGCACTGCGGATCAGAGCAGGGAGAGCTCCAGGCCCTGCTCTGGGTGCTCAGGTCATGCCTTCTCCAGGGGGGGCAGCCTAGCTAACTCCTG
>NW_005054416.1:1904320-1905460 GCF_000277835.1 Geospiza fortis | reverse complement strand
GGGCTGTTCCCTGCCATGTGCTGCTCCTAGGGCAGGGTTTAAACCCAGCTCTTGATGTAGGGCTGGGTGCACCTTTCCCACTGCCACTTCTCCACACCTGACTGACTGTGTGGCACAGGCCTTGTGTGTGAGCTCCCATCGGGGCTGTATCCATGTGCCTCTCCCCAGGGATAGGAAGGGCTGTGAGAGGGAATGGTGGAGTGGAGAAGCAGCTGCAGCTTCACTTTTACTCCATTTGCTTTTCCCTCCCACTGTGTTTGTTTGGCAGTGGATGACTCCTTCATAGTTTCCTTCAAAATTCTTTTCCCTTAAGGTTATCCAGAAGGAGGAGTGGTGTCAAGCTGCAGTCTCCCAGCCTGAACTCCCAGCAGTGCCTGAGCCAGGAGCAGCCCCAGAGCCCTGGCTGTGAGGGGCAGGATGTGTCTGTGCCCAGCTGTGCTCCGGGATCTCAGGCTGGCATCACACCCCAGCTCCCAGCTCTGCCCGGGAAGCAGACTGAGGAATCACGTGTTCCCATGGCAGATTTAGATTGCCAGGAGTGTCCCCAGGCTGCTGGTGGGGGTGATGCCGCCCCTCTAGCAGTTTTGGGGGAGCAGCTGCCTGAGGTGGAGGCAGCAGCCAGGCTCCAGGACATCCCTGGCATCCCTGGGATCCCGGCTGAACAGCCAGGAAGGGATGGGGAGCAGGACCCCAGGAGAGCCAGCACCTCCACTCCCAAGGCTGCTCAGAATGGTGATCCTGCTGCACTCCAAGGAGATGGATGTCCTCAGGGCCTCGAGGCACTGCTCTTCCAGGACTCCCCCAGTAAAAGTGCGGCACAGAAATCCAGGACGCGCCGCCGGAGCGGGCTGGGCGCCCCCCGCAAGAGCCACAGGGCTTCCCTGGCAGAAAAGTGCTCCCTGGCCAGCAGGAGGGAGAACATGATCCGGAGATCCGTCAGCAGGGCCAGGAAGGCAGCAGCTCGAGAATCCTCCTCGGCCTCCAGCAGAGTGAGCTGTGAGTCCCTGTGCTGCTTCCATGTGGGAATGGAGCGGTGTGGAGAGGCTCGGCCCTGCCTCCAGCTCCCCCCAAGTCTCCTGTCCTTGTGAGCTCCTGGAGTGCAGCTTCAAACCAGGGTGTTGCTGCAGCAGGGGGAGTTGG
>NW_005054416.1:1902666-1904228 GCF_000277835.1 Geospiza fortis | reverse complement strand
ATGGGAGAGACTGCTGCATTCCCTGGGGAAGGGCTTTAATTTATGGTATCTGCCAACTCTCCAAAAAATCAATAAGGCTGAAAGTGCAGCCCTGAAGTTAGGCTGCAGTGGGCAAAGGAGCTCAAATGCTTTTTGGGCAAGGATAGAAGAGACTCAAACTAGCTGTGTCACCAGAGGAACAGGGGTCATGGAGCCCAGGCTATTCCCAGTAGCTCCAAATCCCTTGTATCAGCTCTTCCTGCTGCTCCTGACAGGGTTTGGCTCTTTGGACTTTCCAAAACCATTGCTGCTGCAGGCAAACGGGCTGTGGTGGAGCATGGAGGCCTCTGGAATTCAGCTTTGTCAGCCTTGAGTCACGCTGTATCCAGGCATTTGTTCTAACACTTGGAGCGAAGGGGTGTGATGGGGGGGTGGAATGAGCCAGGAATCAGCCCAAACCCCCTGGATCCCTGCACCAGAGCGTGCAGGGAGGCAGGAGCTGCAGCCAATGGCCTGGGAATGCTGGCTGTGACACAGGCAGCTGGAGCAGGCTGCAGGCAGCAGAGCTGCTGCCTCAGTGCTCTGCCTCCCCAGCCCACTCCAGATTCAGTGGCACTCGAGGGAGGTGTGGTGCTGGTGGGGAAAGCAGAGCAATCCATGTTCCTGGGAGGAATCCTGAGCTCTTCCATGTGCACCCTGT
Source organism: Geospiza fortis (assembly GCF_000277835.1). Classification (NCBI taxonomy): domain Eukaryota; kingdom Metazoa; phylum Chordata; class Aves; order Passeriformes; family Thraupidae; genus Geospiza; species Geospiza fortis. Next base: position 1,903,549 of record NW_005054416.1, on the reverse strand, counting down.
GGCTGTTGGGAGCCTGGGAGTGAAGTCCCAGCTCCACTTGTGCTTTCCTCTGCAGGTCAGAGCTCCTTGGAGGCTTTTGTGGAAGAAGATGTGACCAGTGGCACAAGGTGAGGCTGCCATGTAAGGCAGGTGGGAAGGGATCCCAGCATTCCCTGTGGGCACACTCTGGGTGGCTTTTCTGTCAGACTTTGTCAGGGACTGCTCAGATGTTGTCACCCGGGGCTGGGTGAGATTTCAGGTTGTGCTGTTCAGGCACAGTGAGATTAAGTCCTTCACTGGGGGTGGCTGGTGGTGTGTCCTGGGGTTCCTGGAATTCCTGGCTGCTACTAGCCCTGGAATGCTGGTGGCCAGTCAGGTCTGCTCTGGGAAGGGACAGCCCAAGGCTGTCGGAGTTCCCTCCTTTCCTGCTCCTGGGGCCCAAGGTGGTTATGGGGTGTTCAGCAGCACAGTGGGACAGTCTCTGAGAGGAATTTACAGCCCAGCCTTGATGTGCCTGGCTGGAACAGGCTCTGGATGTGCTTAGGAACCTGCACCTTCCTCCGAGTCCCGTACACTGCTTCCATCACCTATAACTCGCCTTCAGAGAGAATTTAAATTATTAAAATAGCTTTTCCTTCACAGGCCTGAGCTGGAGCCAAATTCCCCGAGGGAGAAGGTGAGTTCCAAGGAACAACCTCAGACTATGTGGATGCCTTCTTGCTGAGTGAGCACCTTTGCTGAGGTTGTCACTGGATGCAGGGGTGTGGCTGATGTCCCAAAATGAGCCAGCACAGCCCTCACTGGAAGGGAAGCAGACCCCAGCTGAGCTAGCAGCTGGCTTTTCCAGGGCAGCAGGTCCCTGCTAGCCTTGTTCTTTGGAGCAGCTGTGCTAAGGGAATGTTTG
>NW_005054416.1:1894340-1902632 GCF_000277835.1 Geospiza fortis | reverse complement strand
CGCTTTCCCTGCAGGCTCCTGGAGATATCTTTGTTCCAAGCACAAGTCCCCGAGCTGCCAGCCCTCCTGCACAGCACCTGTCCCCTCTGGAGCAGCAGGCAGGGAATGCTGCAGGTAACTTCTGGGTGGTCTTGCTTTCCTTGCATGAAACCCTGAGAATACACAGACCTCGGGATCAGTGGGAGCATTCCTGGGAAATAAGGGGTTTGTGTTGAAACGGAGCCACTTCTGACCAGCCAAGGAAGTTTTCCAGGTAAAGTTTGGACCTCCTGAAGAGGTGAGACATCAGTTAGGTGGGCAAGGACATGTAAATGTGTCCAAGCTGTGAGACAAACACTGCCCTGTCCAGCTTCAGTCTGTGCAAGGGGTGAGTGGAGGCATTTGGGAAGGAGCTCCTGGAGCTGGAGTCTTCCACAGTGTCATGTCCTTTCCCTCTGGGATCGCATTATGTGAAGATTTAGAGGTCCTGATTATTTTCCATGCCTCTGAGTAAGAAGGAGGAGTTGGGGTGGGGGATTTTGTTCTCTGTAAACTGGAGGATGTGATAAGCTGCTGGGGCTGGAATGGAGGAAACAGTCCCTGGAGGGAGCTGGATGCCTCACATGTGATACTGACTGTAGGTTTCTCCACAGGAAGCCATGTAAATCCCAGGAGTGAGCCCCAGAAGAGGCAGGAACAGCCCCAGTGTGCCAAGCCCCTGGAGAGTTCCTCCCGCATGTGGTAGGAGACACTGCAAGGAGCAGGGATGAGCCTGGGGTCTGGAAGGACTCAGGTTTAGCATTTTAAGTCATTTGTGCTGAAAAGGGGTGGGGGGGGCTTCTTTCCCTGCCTTCCTCTCCCAAATTCCGGTAGCTCTGAAATCTCCTTTGGCCAGATCCTGTGTCTTGGAAGTCCCTTGTGGCTTTTGGAGCCTTGTTTGGGTCTGGCATGGGAGGAGCACCTGAGGTCCTGCACAAACCAGCAGAGGTGCCCTAGCACAGTTAGCTCAGAGCTGGGAGGTGACTTCAAGGGCTCCTGAGGTGCAAGTGACTGACCTGGTTATTTTGGTCTGTGTGAGTGTCTGGAATACCTGACCTGACTCCTGGAATACCTGATGTGTCTCCTCACTATGTGTTGCTGGGGAGGTTTTGGGAGAAAGATGTAATGGCCAGTGAATCCCTGTGGGGAGTGTGCCAGCCACTTCACTTCCCTCCTGCTGATGCCACCAGGATGAAAGGCTGCAAGCAAGCCCTGGGTGTCCTGTGGCACGGGCAGCAGATGGGGGGCCGGGTCCTTTCCCCTTTGGATGAGAAGCACAAGACCTCGGCAAACCAGGCTCCAGCATCCCCCTCTCCAGCCAGCAAGGTGAGTGGTGCCACAGCCCTGTGCCCCCTGTCCCAGGCAGGCCCTGAGCTCCCTCCCTCTCTCCCCTCAGGCTGTCAGGCCACTGAAGAACTTCCTGCAGGGACAAGGGGGTGGCATCAAGGACTTCATCAAGCGCAAGACTCCCACTCGGTCCCACCTGAAGGTGCGTCATGTCTGAGGGGTGTGAGGAGAATGGGCTGCATGTGTTGGGAAGGGGAGTTCTGGTGTTACTTCCAGACTTTTAATTGTGTTTTTATGCCCTTTCTCTGCAGGGAGACTTTGTTGTAAGTATGGCACCTTATCCATGGGGCTGACACGCTGACCACACTCTCCCCTCACGCCGATGTCCAGCAGCCCTCTGGCCACACCAGTGGTGAGGTGACAGGATCTTTGTGTAGGTGTGTTCTGCTGGGACTGGGGACAGCTGGGAGCTTCTGGCCTCTGAGCCAGGCTGCACTGTGCTGCCTCTCCACCATTTTCCTGGCTCCTGGGACAGGTGTTCACCTACAGCAGGGGTGTGCTGTTCTTTTCTAAAGATATTCTCTGCAGCTGAATGACTGAGGTTGTTCCTTCTGTACCTCTGCTTGCATTGGATAATCCCTGTTGCCAAATATGTGTTGTCTCCCCATCCCAGTGTCCAGGTGAATGACTCCAACAGTGACTGCATGTACCAGGCTGCCTGAGGGGAGACACAGCCCCCAGCACCTGGTACAGTCTGAGCTCTTCTCCCCTCAGGAGAAGGAGAGGCAGAGACTGGAGAACCTCCGGAAGAAGCAGGAGGCTGAGGAACAGAGGAAGAAGAAAGTGGAGGAGGAGAAGAGACAGCGTCAGGCAGAAATGAAGCAGTGAGTTGGGCTCCTTTCCCCTGCTCTTTCCTTGGTCAGCACAGGCTTGTCTTGTCCTTCCCCCTTGGAATGAGTGCTTTGGGAGCAGGCAGGGCTGATGGGCCCCTCTTGCCCACGCTGCCCAGGAAGAGGGAAGAGCGCCTGAGGAAGGCCCTGCAGGCACGAGAGCGTGCGGAACAGATGGAGGAAAAGAAGAAAAAGCGGATGGAGCAGAAGATCCTGCAGAGTGATGAGAAGGTGAGAAGGCTGAGTGGGCTTTGGGCCTCTGTGAGAGCTATGAGACCAGGAGGTGTGAGTAAGGCCCTGACAAGCTCCATGCATACCAGAGTTCCTTCTGACAAGGGGAGGCTTTTGTTCTCCATCCCTCTGCACATTCCTGTTGGGACAGGCCCTGTTCATGCCGCTCTGCGTTCAGGGAATGCGGCACAGCCCTGCAGGTGACAGCCTCACCTGGCCCACGTGCTTGGACTGGAGCGTGTGACTCAGTAGGGGGGTGCATTTGGGTCAGGTTTGGGTTTCAGAGCCTGACCTGGCCCTTTTTGGGGGGGCAGGCTGGCCTGGTGGCAGTGCTGCTGCTGTGTAATGGCTTTGAAGGGCTGAGGGAGCTGTGCCTGAGGGCCCAGAGCCTGAGCAGCCTCTGGGTGAAGCCTGGCTGCTCATTTTGGGCTGGACTGAAGGGACCTCTGGAAAGGTCAGCTTTGGAAAACAAGGAGTCATGTTCCTTTCAGCCCTTCCCAAACCCTGAGTGGACAAATGCGCACTCACTGCTGGGCCCTCAGTCTCCTTAGGATCTGGGATATCCCAAGCTGCAGACCTCCCTCCAAGGCTGTGAAGTGTGTCCTTGGAGCACTGGAGCTGACAGGTTTGGCTTTCCCAGTTGCACACCTCACAGGTGAGGGAAGAGAAGGTGGCAGAGGAGCGGAGCAAGAGGAAAGGGTCCAAGAAACACGGGGAAGCAGAGGCACAGAAGCAGAAAGCCCTGAGAGGGGTAAGAGCAACTCAGGACCCTCCTGCGCATGGGAAAGGACAGGGACAGCAGGGACCTGCTGTATTGGTGTGGCTGGTGGGATAGGGACAGGTCACTGCCTGCTTCTGCAGAGATTTTGGGGTCTGGTCTGGGCTGCCAGATTTCTGTCCAGGCACCTGATGTTGGGTTGGGGCACAAGGGAGAAACATTCCAACTGCTGGAGCCTTGCAGGGTTTTCCCCTTGTTTCTTCAGGAGGAAAATGAGCAGCAAGAACCGCTGCAGAAAAGAAGAGAGGATGAAGTGAAGGAAAGAGGGAAAACAGTTTTGGAACTGAAGAACCTTCTGGAGCAGAAACAGCTGGGACAAGCAAAGGAGAGGTGCGAGCTGGTGCCTGTCCTGGAGAAGGGAATTGGCCACAGCTGTGGGGAAGCAGTGGATGTAAATGTGATGTTGCACCTGGGCTCTGGGGCTGCCTGGAGGTTGGGGGAGGAGGCTGTGAGAGGGTGAGGGACAGCTAGGTGTGCTTCCCTCTCTAAGTCCTTTCTTTTCCCCCAGGCATCCCAAACAGCGAGGGAAGGAGAAGCGCCCCCAAGCACAGCAGGAGCCAGCAGCATTGGCTGGCAAGGCCACCAAGGTGGGGTTGGAGTGTTCTGGGGGCAGCTTCTCTACACACAGCACACAGACTGGGCTCAGCATTAGGTGTTTTGCAAGTGCTGCGTTGCTGGGATGTTGTTTAGAGGATCAAATACAATAAAACTAATGATAGTTATTGTACTGAGGTGCTGTGCAGGAACAAGCCATGGGCTGGGGCTTCCCTGGCTCACAGGTGAGCCCTCAGCCCTATCATGGTATGGGGACAGTCATGAAATGGCACTTGGAAGAACACTTCAAAGAACACTCACTGATCCTGAAACCAGTGGTGAGAAGGCTCACCATTAGAGATTTTAGGAAATCTCTAGTGGAAATTAGAGATTTATTAATGTTTTACTGCCACATTTCTTCATTGTGCCCAAAGGATGTGACCCCCAAACCTCGGGTGCCACATGGCTCTGTGTCACTTCATTTGCACTCACACAAAGAACACCGGAGCTTTAAGTCAGGGTTGTTGGTCTTGAAATATCACATTAACATTTGCTTTCACTCTCTACTCTTAAATTCATTGCTTCATTAGTGAAAAATCAATGCCCCAAATGGTTCTTCCTCTTCAGGATCAATTCTTCCTCCTGTGTGGGCTCCTGCTGCACCTTCCCTCAGTCCCTGGCACTTGGACTCTTTTGTGCTGTATAAATTTAATTTAAGGTCTGAATCCTTCCTGTGCTGCCAGCAGGAGGACCAGAATGAGTCTGGCAAAGCTTTTCCAGGCAGGAGAAAATGGATGAGCTGCACAGGAAGGGAAACTCTTGGAGAAATGGTTTGGGTCAAAAAGAAAAATCAGCAGTTAATTTTTTCCTCTTTACTAGGGGAAAGAAAGTTCCAAAAAGCTGCCTCTCTGGCCTGGGCTGGAGAAAAGATATGAGCCACCAGAATCCTTTTTCCCAGCTCTTAACGTCTGGCTCCAAGCAGAGAGGGTGAGTGTGGGCTCCAAAGAGCCAGGCTGGACCTGAGCAGAGACAGGTTTGGCTTTATCTGGCAGTCTTGGATTTGGGGTTATTTCTGCAGAAGAAGCCACAGAGGCACTGAGGGGTGTATGTTGCCAGAGCTGCTGCCGAGAACACAGCTCTGTGTCAGAGCTTGTTCTGTGTGCGTGAGGAATGACTTCATTCCCGTGTCTTACAGGAGGCTGACGGTCAGCAGCAGCCGAGAGAGGAGAAAAAACCCATTCCACCAGCAGCCCCTGGGACGTGGCCGAACAAGACCGTCAAGGTGAGCCCTGGCCCCGGCACAACCCTCGGGTGGCTCCCGCCTGCTGTGGCTACTGTCCCCCGCGGCACAGCCATGGCACGGAGGAGCAGCTGGAAAAACAAGTGGCTGGAGGCGGAAAAGATGCTGGAAGCGGCCACGGGAGGGCAGCAGGGCCTGAGGCGACGTCCCGGTGGGAGCGGCCCTGGGCAGCCAGGCTTGTGCCAGCGGCAGATGCGGAGCCTTCTTCCATGGGCAGAGCGGCAGGAGAGGCTGCTCGGAGCTGGGATGCAACGCTGTCTCTGCCGGGAATCTGCTGTGGGCTCCGTCCCGGCTGTGTCAGAGCTCCGGCGAGGGAAAACCGAAGGGTTTAGGTGGAAAGTTGAGTGCTGGGACATGCACAGTGTGCCTTTCCCAGGTTTTTCCACAGAAAGCAGGAGGGGAGAGAGTGTTAGGAGCAGGTGTCAAGGCACGGAGCCCAGTGATGGTTTTGTGTTGGTTCAGGATTTGAGCACTTTGGGGCTCTGGTGGCCATCCCAGCCGTGGAAGTGCTGCTCCCCTTGCTCGTCACTGCTTTCTGTGGTTTCAGAAATCCCTCTCCACATCCTGCCTCGGGTCCCTGGAGGGTGCTCAGGAACCGGCATCGCCCCCGGCCAATGAGAACAGCTACGGGCTGGATCTGAACAGCGACGACTCCACAGATGATGAGAGCAACCCTCGGAAGCCCATCCCTGCCTGGGCTGATGGTAGGTGCCAGCTCTGGGCTAGCTTCCTTTCCCTCCTGCCCTGGAGCTTTCCAGCCTTGCTTGGAGCCATCCCAGAGTGCGGTCCAGGAGTGTGTGCCCCTCTGGCAGCTCCCAGCTCTGTGTGCTGAGGGGATCAGCACCGCTTCCTGTGAGCTCTCATGGGCTGAGGTGAAACCAGAGCCCTCTGAGAGGGGGCACAGCCCCAGCTCCTGAGGAGAAGCGGGGTGTGGTGGCAGTGGGATGTGTCCCACCCCTCCTGCCCGGCCGGTGGCTCTCAGAGGGGACGGGGAGTGCCGCTCCCGCGGGCCTGCAGCCGTGCGCTGTTCCCCTTGTTCCCGCAGGGGCGCAGCTCCAGCAGGCCATCGTGCACCAGTACTACCACCCGGTGGACCTGGACGCGCTGTTCGGGGCCATCCCCAGCCCCAAGCTGGAGGACATCTTCTACAAGAGCAAACCCCGCTACTTCAAGCGCACCAGCTCGGCTGTGTGGCACTCCCCGCCCGGCCCCTCCTGCTCCTTCCAGAGCTGAACCAAGGTGGTTTCCAGGCTCTGTGTTCTACTTGCCCTGTATTGACAATTTTAACTTTGTATTCTTCTTTTGTACAGAAATAAAGTTGTTTATTCAAGCCCAGCAGTCAATGGGTGTGTCTCCTTCCCCGTACCTTGGTGACTGTTGCTTTTGCCTTGCAGAAATCACAGTTGCTAATCTGCAACCAGAGCCATTTCCTAGTCTGCCTCATTTCCTATTCACTTAGGATATTCCCTTGCACAAGGAAGCTTGGAAATTGCTTTAAGGAAGATCAGGTTTTTAAATCGCTGAGAGGATAATGTTTTTGTAACCCTTTTTTATATATTTAGTGTATTTATGTATTTGTCTATACTGTCTTAATTTTCTGCAATTCCTTTTTCTTCAACAATTCCTGTGCACTCATCTTCTTCCTGCTGTTGGAAAAAAATCTCTCTGGACAATTTAAGCAGTGGCTAATGCCTCCTCACCTTTTTTTTTTTCCTAATGGGAAAAGGAAGCTCAGGCTCAGCTCTGGATCCTGTTGTGGCAGGATCAGTGGGACAGCCTGTCTTGAGCAGGAGCTGGGTTGATTTGGGAAGGGTGAGGAAGGGGGGATGGTTTCCCAGGGAGCTGTCAGTGTGGCAGCTTTGACCCTCGCCACCCTCAGCAGCAGCGCTGCACCCATCCCACTCCTTCCTTCTTCCTTTCCCAAGCCTGAATGCACATGGATTGACGGGAGCAGAGATGGATTGAAACAGAAAAGGCTCTGGCTCTAAGGTAGAGCTGTCCTGCCACTCGTCCACAGAAAGGGACTGGAAGTGCTTGGAGTGCTCGGTCCCAGAGCCAGTGCTCGCCCAAGGGGACTTTTGTCCCAGGAATGCTTTTTGGATGGGATTAGGCAGGGAGTCCATGGGTAAGGGGGAGAGGACATCCAGGCTGCTTCCCACCCCAGAGGACAGCATTTGTCCCCTGGCTTCCTCAGGGACAATGCCCCACAAGCACCATGTCCCCATGGCCACCTCCACAGGGGATTGGGTGAGGAGGACATGAGCTCTGCTGCAGCCCAGCACCAGTCAGGACCATTTCCCAGTTTCTTTGGTGCCAGTGGAGCCCGGAACAGTGGGGGAGTGGAAAAAACCCTCGGCGCCAACAGCTGCTGGCAGGGATGCGCTGCCAGGCTCCGGGCTGAGCGCTAATGAGGTGTCTGTGCTGCCGCTGGCTCTGCTCGGCTCCTGGAGCCCGCTGGGAGCCCGGGCCTCGCGCTCCAGGAGCTTGCAGGGAGCTGGGAGCAGTGCTGGTTAATGCCACCCCAGGAGAGGCGGCTGTGCCGTCTGTCTGCCAGCTCCGCACCAGGGAGGATCCATCCCATGGGATGTGGGGAGCAAAAGGCCCCCCAGCACCGGCATCGAGCTCCAGTGCCAGCTGGAAAAAGGAGCAGCTCCATGAAATCAGCAGGAGAGAATCGAGCAGGGATCCCCCAGACGTGGGCGGGCTGGATGTGGAAGTGCCTCCTTCCTAGAAATGCTGGAGCCATGGTGTTGCACCATTCCAGGAGCAAACCGTGGGCATCCCTGTGATCCCAAAGGGCCCTTCTCAGGTGGGAGGGGGCAGGTGGCTGACCCCACTGTGTCCCTCCAAACGGAGAAGGGAAAGGGAATGTTTCAGCTTGCATGAAGCAAAATAATCCACGTCAACCTGAGGCATTTTCCAGGGCTGTGAGCACAGCAGGAGCACAGGAGGGTGACAGTGCCCCTTGAATCCCAGCAGTCCCTTTGGATCCTAGAGCTCCCCTTAGATCCCTGCTGCCTCGTTTCTCCCCTCTGCCGCCACGTCATCTGTTTCTGTTTTCAGTGCCTGGGAACCCCTGATTCACCCCATCCCACGAGGATGCTTCCCGGGGCTGGGAGAGAGTGGGAGGGCTGGGGATCGGGGCAGGGGAGCAGGATGGAGCCCTCTTCCTGCTCCATCCCTGCCGGGTGCCTGGGCCGGGCGGGTGCGGGTCTCCCGGCCTGGGCAGGGGGTCCCTGAGGCGGGGGCACCTC
>NW_005054416.1:1891055-1892369 GCF_000277835.1 Geospiza fortis | reverse complement strand
GTCCCCCATGCCGGGGTGGCCCTGGGGACGCTGGGGACACCAGGGGACAGCCCTGCTTCCTTTTGCCCCAAAGTGGGGAGTTTTTGCACCCCCCATCACCATGAGCTTGGACCCCCTCCTGTGCTGTTCCCACTGCCCAGGACTGGTTGAGGCAGCGATTTGGGAATCCCCTGGGGACCCCCCCACCTCTGCCTGGGAGAGACAGAGGACAAAGTGTGTGTTTCTTGGGAACCACGGCCACTCTCCTGGAGTCATGGAGGAAATCCTTGGTTTCAGCCCCAAAGCAGCACCGCTGGAGCCCCCCAAATCCTGCACACTCTCCAACCTCCCCAAAAATCCAGGGGGGCAGGAAGCGTTGCTGACACCCAGCTCGTCACCACCATTCCAGGGCATGCCTGCACCTTGCTGGTGACATCAGGATGTGCTGGAACAGCCCTGGGACCACCAAGCCTGGCAGTGGGATGGGCTCTGACATCTCCAGGGGATGGGATCTCCCAAGGATGGCACCTTCCAGGGACTGCATCTCCCACAGATGACATCTGCCTCCTCTTCGGGGCCAACCCGGGCACCAGCACTGCCCACCCTGGGGGAGGTTTGGGAGGTGGAAGGAGCTCTAAAAAAGGGCAAAAAAAAAAAAAAGAAAAAAGCAGAAAGCCAACGACCCTCTGTCTAGCCGGGACAGCCATGTCCCCAGTGCCTGTGTCACCTGTCCCTGGTGTCTGTGTCACCCTGTCACTGTGGGAGCACATCAGTGGGGAGCGGGGCTGGAGTCACCTGGGGGCTGCTTTGTCCCTTCCCCTGTCCCCCATGGAGGCTGAGTGCATGGGGAGGGGGGTTTGGTTTAACCCCAGCCCACCCCAAAAGGGCTCCTGTTGCACCCCAGCCCCAGCACTGCCCCCAGGAAAGGGAACTTGGCCTCTGCCTTCTCTATTTTGTCTGGGGTTTTATTATTTTCCTTTCAGTGAGTCCAAGAACACCCCTGCTCCACACCCCCTGCACCTCCCACAACTCCTGCACCCCAGGACCAACCACATGGGCATGGAGCATCCACCTGCATCCCACCAGCTCCTTCCTCTGCCTCACCTCATCCTTTTCTTTTTGTATTTATATTTATGTTTCATTTTCCTTCTCTTTTGTTTCTCCTTGTCTTTTGATTTTGTTGTTTCTCTATCCCTTTCCTTTCCTTTCCTTTCCTTTCCTTTCCTTTCCTTTCCTTTCCTTTCCTTTCCTTTCCTTTCCTTTCCTTTCCTTTCCTTTCCTTTCCTTTCCTTTCCTTTCCTTTCTCTTCTCTTCTTTTTCTTTCTCTTTTCTTTT
>NW_005054416.1:1890035-1890304 GCF_000277835.1 Geospiza fortis | reverse complement strand
TCGTTCCCTTCCTCCGATCCATCCATCCATCCATCCATCCATCCATCCATCCATCCATCCATCCATCCATCCATCCATCCATCCATCCACATAATACAATCCCACCTCCCATCCCAAAGCTCCCCCACCCACCAAAACTGACCCCCCATCTTTTCCACCCCTTTTCCTCTCTCTGTCCTCCCTCTCTGTCCCCTCCTCAGTCCTGCAGGGTCACACGGGGCCCACCAGACCTTCGGCGGTCCCCTCACATTGCGGGCCCAAATGCCACC
>NW_005054416.1:1887726-1889874 GCF_000277835.1 Geospiza fortis | reverse complement strand
AAGCGGGGGGGGGGAGAGCTGCAGTTGGGGCGGGGGCCTGTCCCCATCCTTGCCCCAATTCCTGTCACTGGTGCATCCATCTTCCCCGGAGCCCACTTTTACTCCGTGTGCAGAATAATGTGTTTTCCCAGCGTCACATTCCCACAACCACAGTTTGGGGAACACTGGCCGTGGTCCCCGGCCCTGCAGCGTCCCCAAGGCATCGCATTGCGGGGTTTGAGGGCTCCCCGAGGATCACACCACCCTCCACTCCCCAGCCATCCTTTCCAAGGATGCTCCCCATCCCCCCGTGCCTGCTGTCCCCCTCTATCTTCCCTCCTCATCTTCCCCAGGCACTCTCAGGAAGGCAACACCTTCCTTATCTTCTTCCGACGGGTGGTCCGGCCTTGCTGCCCCTCACCCCCAGCTCCGGCCTTGTTATTTTCTGGAGTGTCCCTGCATTTCTCCCCAGGGACTCCTCAACCAAACATTTCCCTCCTGGAAGGGAAAGGGAAATCTCCAAGACGCGGATAGAAAGTCGGCAGCTCCGTCTCCGCTGGCCGGGTGCCTGCGGCCATTTCCGCGCCTGGCGGCTGAGCCAGACGGGGGGAGGCAGCAAAGCCGACACCCCCACAGGGCTGGGGTGTCTGGGGGTCGTGGAGGGATGGAGGGAGAGGAGGAGGGTGGGATGGAGGGATGGGCAAAGGGAGGGAGACAAGGGAAAAATAGTAGAATCACAAAGGTTGGAAGACCTTTATGATGAAGTCCAACCATCAAGCCAGACACGCCCCTGTAACCCCAAAGCCATTAACCCACGGATGGATGGATGGATGGATGGATGGATGGATGGATGGATGGATGGATGGATGGATGGATGGATGGATGGAGGAGGGGACTGTTGGACTGATGGATGTACAGCTGGATCGACAGATGGATGAGAGATATCCAGGGGTCTCTCCAGGCTGAGGGAGCCCGGATGGCACTGGAATGTAAACACACTTTGGGACATGTCCCTGGATGCAACATTCCCGCCCCTCAAGCCCCCACAACCCTTAGACCAAACCAGATCCATCTGGAAAGTCCCCAAAACCCTCAGGGAGGCTCCCACCCCTCCAGCTGGGAGGTTGTGCAGTCCCCAGCCCCAGGCCACCCCCTCTGTTCCCTCTCTCTGGACAAAGGACTGTCCCCACACGGGGAGACCCAAGGCGGTGGCCCCCAAACACGGTGGGGGCCGGCAGGAAGGCGGAGGCAGCTCCCCTGACGGGAAGCATCCCAAGGAACCCAGTAATGATGCCGCATCCTTTCCAAGAGAGAACAAAGGCTGAGGAGATAGCATAGTTCATCACCGATAAATGAAGGATGTAAATAGCAAATAGGGGGAAGATTTATTTCGAGCAGAGCCTCAGGAAATGGCGGGGGCTGGGAGGGGGGAAATGGGACAGGAGCCATTTGCTGGCTTATCCAAATCTTGGTTGGGGTGAGCCAGGGTCCTGTCCAGTGCCCAAACCTCCCATCAATGCCCAGAGGGTCCTGTGTCCCTCTTCATACCCTGAGGGTCCCCATCTGCACCCGGGGGTGGTCCCATGTCCCATCCCTCAGGTTAGGATGTTTCACAGCACCAGGTCCCGTTTGCATACCCGCGTGAGTCACCCGCGGCTCGTCCCGGCCTCAGATAAGGAAAAAAGCCCCAAAATGGGATTTGGGATTTCAGGCTGCCGCCTGATACAATCACGGCTGGGGGGCTGGGGCAGGCAGGTGCCCACCCCACGGGGTCATACACCCCCACCCCGGTGCTGCAATGCCCCGAAGGGTTGGGATGGAGGTTTTCCTGCGTTTCCCAAAGTGTTGCTGAAGAAGAGACCAAGAGAATCCATCCCAGGCAGAGACGCCCCGTACTGCACACACCCCACACACACACACTGCGCCCTCGCTCACAGACACCCTCCATCCTCCACACCCCCACCCCTCCATCCTCCCTTCCACCACATCCCCCCAGCCCCCCGAGGGAAATGCGCACACCCTGCTCCTTTTTATTAACCAAAAATTCATTTATTTGTCACAAAACACAAAGCCTTGGGGGTGCCGGGAGAGCCGCCCCCTCCTGAGCCCCCCAGGGGCTCCTCCCCGGCTGTGCCTCAGTTTCCCCTTCCCGCGAGCAGGACTTTCCAG
>NW_005054416.1:1884973-1885942 GCF_000277835.1 Geospiza fortis | reverse complement strand
GCTCTCGGTGTGTCCCAGCTCCGCGGGTTGCTGATGGAGCAGCAACGCGGAGCCGAGAGGGAACAAACTTCCCCCCACCCCAAAAATAAACACTGGGGGGAGGAGGGAAGCCCCCCGAGGCGGTCTGAGATTGTCCCGCTGGGACTGAATTCTCACAGTTCCAGCTCTGGGGAAAATAAACGAAGAAGCCGAGCGGGACTTTGCAGAGTGAGGTCTGAAGAGCCCCAAATCCCCCGGGACACGCAGAGGGGGCTGGGCTGTGGCTGTAGGGGGGGATTAAGCACGGGATGGGCTGTGGGAAGGGGCAGGTTTAACACCCCAGTGCAGGGATGGAGGTTGGTGGGGGGACACAGAGCCCCCGGGACCCCCCACCGGCTCAGTGGAGCCCTTCTACCAGCAAAGAGGTGTGAAGGAGGGGCTGTGGGGGGAATTCAGTGGCTGAAATAGGGCCGGGGGAGAGCTCACAGGAGCCTCCAAAATGAGACAGAGTGATGTAGGGGGGAAAGGGCTCAGTAAATGGGGGTGCAAATTCGGGGACCCCGGGGGTGGGGGCACCAAACCAGACACCCGGGGGTTTGGTCGCCCACCACGGCGGCGTTCGGGGCTGGGATCCGGCTCTGGGGAGCTCGGGACCGGGGGGGCTCCGGCCAGCATTTGGGGTTTCGCCTCGGGGTGCCGCATTCAGCGCCGGGGTGTCGCACATCGGGGCTGCATTTCGCACGGGCAGTGTCACATCGGGCACCTGGCGGCCGGGGGGTCGCTCTGGGGGTTGGTGTCACATTGGAGGGAGTGGCACTGCGGGGGGAGGGTGTGCATTTGGCATTTGGCATTTTGCATCAGGCATTTTGCATTTGGCACTCGGGATTCCCCGTTTTGCTGCCAGCTTTGCACACAGCGGTGGCTCCGGGGGGGGCCCCAGCGCCGGGGCCCCACTTTGAGCACAACGTGCCGAGGAGATTTATACATTTA
>NW_005054416.1:1880212-1884502 GCF_000277835.1 Geospiza fortis | reverse complement strand
CCGGCTCAGTGGAGCCCTTCTACCAGCAAAGAGGTGTGAAGGAGGGGCTGTGGGGGGAATTCAGTGGCTGAAATAGGGCCGGGGGAGAGCTCACAGGAGCCTCCAAAATGAGACAGAGTGATGTAGGGGGGAAAGGGCTCAGTAAATGGGGGTGCAAATTCGGGGACCCCGGGGGTGGGGGCACCAAACCAGACACCCAGAGCTGCAGCGTCAGCCGGGAGAGCAAACCAGGCTGGAGATAAGGAGCGATCCCGTATCTCAGTGCCGGGACAGCTGGCATGCGGGGAGAGAGGTATGAAAGCCAGGAACTGCTGAGACTGATGGCAGAACAGCGAGGGTGCCCAGTTCCGGCTCACATCCCAAGCTGGAATGAAGAAGGGCCGGAACCCCGCAGTCCCCAGCACAGACGCGGCTCGAGCCTTTCCTCTAATTAGCATCATTAACGGGGAAACACCGGCGCTGCTAATGAGCCCCCCGGGATCGCAGCGAGGCTCCCCGGGCCGCTCCCGCCCTGGCCGGAGCCCCGTTAATGAGCAGGACCGCTAATGAGCAGTTCTATTAATGACTATTAGTAACACACCCAGCTATCTGTGTCCTAATTGGAACACGGCGCAAGTATCCATTTCCAGCCGCCGCTCACGAATCCGTTTCCAGTCTCTTTCCTTTCCAAAAACTGCGGGTTGAGCGTCCCGCTGACCCCTTCGCTGTCCTGGAAGCTGGGGTGCCTCGCCCTCGGTGCCACCCAGCGGGTCCCTTGGTCTCGGCGCCGGGGACAGAGCCCCCCCAGGCTGGATTTGTGGTGGTGGGTGGCCAGGGCTGGGCTGATAAGGAATCCGTGGGGCTGATAAGGAGCCCCGCTATCTGCAGCGGGGGGAGGGCAGGAGCCGCTCTCCCTGCGGGGCGGGGGCTGCCCTGGGCACCAGCGAGGGGCTCCGGGACCCTCGTTTGGCATTCCCAGGAATGAACCCCAGGACTTGGCACCAGCGGCTCCATTGGGAACAAGCCAGGCTCACGGCGTCCCTCGACCCTGGCTCTCTGGAATTGGGGTGGGAGCCCCCACGGGGCGGGATGAGGAGCCAGAGCTCATCCCCCTCACCCCATCCCGAGCAGGATGGGCAGAGCTGGGCCCTGCTCGAGGAGGGATTCGGGAGCTTCCTCTGAACCCACAGAGTTACTCACATCCGACCGGGGCAGTGACAGCCCTAGGGCACAGCTCCTGTCCCTCTGTGCCCCCTTCCCTTCCACAGGCGCTCCTCCTGTTGGCAGCTCCCCCCGCGGTGTCCCCCGTCCCAGGGACAGCACCCTGAGCCTCTTCCCTCTGCTCCTGCACTCCAACCCTGCCCGTCAGCCCCCCAAAAACCGCCCCGCGCCCCCCCAAGGCTGGACACGGGTGGGTGCTGCGAGCCACGGGTTTATTGGGGGGCATGGGGTGGCAAGGACAGGGACGTGCTGCGGGAGGGGCACTCTGGGGGCAAGGGACAGGGCTGGGGCACCTCGTATGGACACTGGGGACACTGGGATGTACCCGGGGTGGGCACTGGGGACAGTCAGATGCTGATGGGGCTCACAGGGGACTGGGCGGGCAATAGGAGCCCGACGGGGGTTCCGGCAAGCCCCTCGCTAGACCGTGGGCTGCCCCACACATGGCGGACAGGCGGGGACTGCCCCATGACCCCCGGGGCTAGAGGCCGAGGGAGAAGGTGCCCGAGTCGGTGGATTGCTTGTCCCGGGAGCAGGTCCCCAGCGCCCCGGGGGGACACGCTGAGGGGGTGGCGGGCACGCTGGCCTCTGACACCTGTGGGACAGGGGATGGGCGCTGGCTGAGTCTCGGCAGCCGGGGGGGGCCGATCGAGCCCTCAGAGGTGTCCCCATCCCCAGGGCACCCCGGCCCCATGTCTGACCTCCTCGAACTTGCGGGCCTTGTAGTGCTCAGCGCCCTTGAGGAAGTTGAGCAGGATGATGTCGCACAGCACCGTGCCCTGGGGGCGGCAGCGTTGGGGTGGGGGGCCCCGCGCTGTGGAGCACCCCTGTACCCCCACAGAGCCAGGCCGCTGTCACCCTGCGGCTGTGCTGTGCCCCCACGCCCCGTGGCCATGGGATTTCCCCCTTGTGGCCTGGGAGGTGTCACCACTCCGGGGCTGAGGATGTCCCAAACTCACCACACCGATGGAGGTGAAAGCAGCCACCGTGTTGATGAGGGTGGGGACGATGCCGAACTTCCCAGCCTGGGGGAGCAGAGCCCTTGTTGGCCAGAGTCCCCAGGCCCCCGTGACCCCACGAGTCCCCGGCCCCACACATACATTGCCATACACCAGGACATCGAAGCGGATCCCAAAGGCCTTGATGAGGGTGCGGCGCTCGGAGCCGTCGGGCCAGCGGTAGTACCTGGCATGCCTGCGGTGATACGGGGACATGGGGACAGGAGCCGTGCCAGGCAGCGCACAGCCCTGCGCCATGTGTGTCCTGGCCATACCTGAAGTTGTATCCGGGGGCAGGGGTCCGGGCCAGGCTGTCTAGGCGGGTGAAGGAGTAGCGGGGCAGGCAGCGCTCCCAGGCCCGGGCCAGGTCGCACACCCACCCCATCTTGATCCCCAGCACCCCCCCCTGCCCCAGCCCTGCATCAGCACCACGGACCCTGGCCCCATGGCGCCAAGGCCCCACAGTTTCACAGTCCTGCATCCCACGGCCCTGTGCTCCATGTCCTATGAACCCACATCCCACATTCTCATCTCCCCAAGATCCACATCCCCCTGCACCCCGTGTCTCGAATCTCCATGTCTGTACACCTCATGTCCCCATGTCCACATCCCAAACCCCATCCATGTCCCTGTGTCAAGCCCGACATCATCACTCTGTCCCGTGTTCCTGTATCCCCATGTCCTGTTCCCAACATCCTTATCCCTGCATCCCATGTCCCCATGTTATGCAAGCCCATGCATCTTCCATGTCCACATCCCACCACCCTATATCCCCCCATCCCATGTCCCCATGTTCCACATCCCATATTTGTGTCCCCAAATCCCATGTCCCTATGCCCTTCCATCCCACGCACTTGTACCCCTGTCCCCACACCCACGCCATTGTCCCCCCGTGCCTCCCGTGTCCCCTGTGTCCCCGCTCACGGTGGCAGCCAGGGCAGGGAAGTCCTGCCCAGCCAGACGTGCCACGTCCCCCAGGCGCAGGATGGGGCACAGGGGCTGCAGCTGTGGGTGGAAGCGGCACCGGCCCAGCTCCACCCCACTGCCAGGGGGTGGCAGGTTGGTCCTGGGGACACAGGGGGACACGGGGGTCACAGAGGGATGTGCCGTCAGGCAGCAGTCTGGGGTTCATGGACACCCATCCCAGTATCTCCCCACCATCTTGTGCCTTTGTCCCCATGTCGCCTGTCCCCATGTCCCTGTGTTACCCCACGCCCTGTCCTCATGTCCCCCTGTGTCCCCCCGTGGCTTGTGTCACTCACTTCTCAAAGCCAAAGAGCGGGAAGCGGATGCTGTTCTTGATGAGGAGGGTGAAGTTCTCAGCTTCCAGCATGACGGGGCTGGAGGAAGGGGGGTGACACTGAGGCCATGGCAGGAGGCATGTCCCCTGCTCCTCCCTGCGTCCCCCCAGCCCCACTTACACATCAACGGTGTCCACCTCGGGCGGGCACCAGCCCTGGATCTCGCAGGTGCGCAGGGTCGCGTTGTAGGGGACGCAGCGCCCTGTCAGCAGCCCTGGGACCCCCAATCCTGTCAGCACCCCTGGCACCTTGGCCCCTGAACTCTGCCAGCACCCCTGGGACCCCTCTACTCCTGCCAGTACCCTCGGGGGCTTATCTGAGACCCCAGACCCCCGTCAGTACCCCTGGGACCCCTGGACCACTGCCAGTACCCCTGGGAGCACCCCTGAGACCCCAGATCTCTGTCAACACCCCAGGGATCTGCATACCCCTGCCAGTACCCTCGGGAACACCCCTGAGACCCCAGACCCCAATCAGCACCCCTGGGACCCCAGATCCCCGTCAGCACCCCTGGGACCCCCGGACCACTGCCAGTACCCCTGGGAGCACCCCTGAGACCCCAGATCTCTGTCAACACCCCAGGGATCCGTGTACCCCTGTCAGTACCCTCGGGAGCACCCCTGAGACCCCAGACCCCCGTCAGCACCCCAGGGATCCCCGGGCCCCCTTTGGCACCCCTGGGACCCTGAAACCCCGGCTCCCCCAGACCTCCAGCTCCCTCATCACAGCCCCGGGCCCCCCCACACTCCCCCGAGCCCACCGAGGGTCCCTCACTCCCGCCCGTGGCGGCT
>NW_005054416.1:1878675-1879635 GCF_000277835.1 Geospiza fortis | reverse complement strand
TGTCATCCCCCCGCCGGTGGCTGCTGTCACCCCCGGGAGCACTCGGGGACAGGGACCCCAACGCGGGTCATTTCCTTCTGTCATCCCCTGGGGCCGAGCGGCTTCTCTGCCCCTCGGTGTCACCCACGTTGTCCCCTTCCCGTCATCCACCCGAGATGCTCTCCTGGCTGTCCCCTTTGTGTCACCCGTAACGACACCTTGCTGTCCCCATCATGTCACCTGCGCTGCCACCCTCCTGTCACCCGCACCGGCACGCTCTCTGGCTGTCCCCCTTGTGTCACCCGTACCGACATCCTCTGTCCTGCCTTGTCAACCGGCACACTCTCCTGGCTGTCCCCATCGTGTCACCTGCTCCGGCACACCTGAATTCCCGGCACTGACACACTGTCACCCGCTCTCCCGTCCCTCCTCTGCTCCCGGCCTGGCCACCCCCTCACCCCGCGCCGCCTCCCGGTGTCCCCTCGCTGTGACCCCATGCCACACGCCGTCACCCCCGGGTGTCACCTGCAGCAGTAAGGGGCTGTCACCGCGCTGTCGCGGTGCCGGGAAGGGCTCGGGGGTGTGTCCCGGGGGATGTCCCGGGACGGGCTGTCCCGGAGGTGCCCGGGGGTTGTCCCGGCGGCTGCCAGGGGGGCTCACCCGACGAAGTAGGAGAGGATGAGGAGCTGGACGCAGCGGTTGACGACGCCCACCACCCAGCTCTTCACCACCACCGACTTGGTGGTCTCGTAGGAGAAGAAGTCGCTCACCCAGCGGGTGCGGGAGCACGGGAGGGACATGGGCAGCGCGGGGGCGGCCGGAGACGGGGCTGCGGGCAGGGCAAGGCAGGGCTGCAGGCAGGGCTGCGGGAACCGAGGGGGATGCGGGAAGGGCAGGGCAGGGCAGGGGTGCGGGCCGTGAGCGGGGATGCGCGCAGGGCAGGGCAGGGCAGGGCGGGCGCCGGGGCAGGGAGGGGGAACG
>NW_005054416.1:1877816-1877941 GCF_000277835.1 Geospiza fortis | reverse complement strand
GTTGGGGGTGCGGAGAGGCCGCAGCAGGGACAGGAAGGGCAGGGGTGGGGGGAGTCGAGAGGTGCGATGACACAGCGGTGGCCGAGGGCTGCAGGAAGGGGCGGCCCTCGGGGCCGGGCACCACT
>NW_005054416.1:1871298-1877586 GCF_000277835.1 Geospiza fortis | reverse complement strand
CTCTGAGTTCGTCCCCGTCCCCTCCCACACCCCGCAGCCGCCATGGCCGACACGCTGGAGTTCAACGAGATCTACCAGGAGGTGAAGGGGTCCATGGTGAGTGAGGGGACGTGAGGATGGCCCCAGGGGCACTCCCAGCGTTGGGGTGTGGATGGGCAGAGCGAATGCTGTGCAGTGAGGAGGATGAAGCTGTGGCTGGTTTGAGGGGGGTTGGTGCTGTGGGTGCCTGGAGCACCCAGCGGGGCCGTGGTTCCTCCATGGGGCCGAGTCCCCTCATGCCCAGCTGTCCCACAGAATGATGGGCGGCTGCGGCTGAGCCGACAGGGCGTCATCTTCAAGAACAGCAAGACGGGGAAGGTGGACAACATCCAGGCCTCAGAGCTGGCCGAGGGCGTGTGGCGACGCGTGGCGCTGGGGCACGGCCTCAAGCTGCTCACCAAGAACGGCCACGTCTACAAGTATGACGGCTTCCGGGAGTCGGTGAGTCCCTGTTCCCTGCTCCTGCTGCCTTGGCCCTGTCCCAGATCCGGCTGTGCTCCCTGCCAGCCCCAGAGTAGCTCTGCTCCCTGCATCTCCATGCCCAGGGGATGTGTGTCACCTGGGCACTGCTGGTTCCTGATGGTGTTGCCTCCCTCTTGCCCAACCAGGAGTTTGACAAGCTCTCAGATTTCTTCAAGGCCCACTATTGCCTGGAGCTCGCGGAGAAGGATCTGTGTGTGAAGGGCTGGAACTGGGGCACAGTGAGGTTTGGAGGTGAGTGCCAGTGTTAGCATGAGGCCTTGGAGTGAGATGCTCCCACCAGTGCGGCTGTTCTGCTGCCACAGCCATTCCCTTAGGAGCAGCTGCTTTCTAGGGATGTCCTCAGGGACAGTGAGGACATTTGTCATCTCAGGAGAGCAGGAGGGCCTGAATCCCAGTGGGCGTGCTTGATGTGGAATCTGCACATGTGTGCCATTCATCAGGGAGCCAGGGGAGCTGGTGGATGTGCCTCCAGCTCATGGACACGTGGGATCAGATAGTTCCTTTTTGTGTGTTTCTGATTAGTGTCTTCCAGGGATGCAGCCAGAAGGGAAAAAGCCTGGACATTTTGGAGGGTGGGAATGCAGTGATGAGAGCAGAGGCACTGCTGGACTTTGGGAGAGGATTGAGACTGTGGCTGGAGATGGGATTTGTGGGGCGCAGCTCTGAGCTGGCTGTGACGTCCCCACAGGGCAGCTGCTGTCCTTCGACATCGGAGAGCAGCCGGTGTTCGAGATCCCACTCAGCAACGTGTCCCAGTGCACCACGGGCAAGAACGAGGTGACGCTGGAGTTCCACCAGAACGACGACGCCGAGGTCTCCCTCATGGAGGTCCGGTTCTACGTGCCCCCCACCCAGGAGGACGGCGTGGACCCCGTGGAGGTGCGTGGGGCCGGCAGGAGGGCGGGGGCTGGCGGCGAGGGACCCTTTGTGACCGCTCCCCCGGCAGGCCTTCGCCCAGAACGTGCTGTCCAAGGCGGACGTGATCCAGGCCACCGGAGATGCCATCTGCATCTTCCGGGAGCTGCAGTGCCTGACGCCACGTGGGCGCTACGACATCCGCATCTACCCCACCTTCCTGCACCTGCACGGCAAGACCTTCGACTACAAGATCCCCTACACCACCGTGCTGCGCCTCTTCCTGCTCCCGCACAAGGACCAGCGCCAGATGTTCTTTGTGGTGAGTGGGAATGGCTCAGCCCTCCCCTGGAAGGGCATTGGGGGCGCTCTGGAGGGGTTTTGTGTCTTCACCTCCTCTTCTCTTTCCAGATCAGCCTGGACCCCCCAATAAAGCAAGGCCAGACCCGCTACCACTTCCTGATCCTGCTCTTCTCTAAGGATGAGGACATCTCCCTGACCCTCAACATGAATGAGTGAGCTCCCCGATGCCATGCTGCCCTCCCTGGTTCCTGAGGGAGCTCCTTACACCCCAGACCCTGTTCTCACCTCTGCCCTCCTTCCCTCCACCAGGGAGGAGGTGGAGAAGCGCTTTGAGGGGCGGCTCACCAAGAACATGTCAGGCTCCCTCTATGAGATGGTCAGCCGGGTGATGAAGGCACTGGTGAACCGCAAAATCACTGTGCCTGGAAACTTCCAGGGGTGAGCAGCTGCCTGGCCAGTCCCTCTCTTTCCACCTCATTCCCATGGCCAGGAGGAAGGGGCTCTCTGTGTGATTCATGCTGGGGAGCAGGGCCTGTCTGCCAGGGCTGGGCATGGGGAGGATCTTTGTCCCCATGGATAGCACTGTTTGTCCTGCAGACACTCTGGAGCCCAGTGCATCACCTGCTCCTACAAGGCCAGCTCAGGGCTGCTGTACCCGCTGGAGAGGGGCTTCATCTACGTGCACAAGCCCCCCGTGCACATCCGCTTCGACGAGATCTCCTTCGTCAACTTCGCCCGCGGCACCACCACCACCCGCTCCTTCGACTTCGAGATTGAGACCAAGCAGGGCACCCAGTACACCTTCAGCAGCATCGAGAGGTGGGTGTGGGCTGTGGGGCCAGCCTGGCTGTGCCCACCAGGGCTGCCTGGCACCCCCGGCCCGACCGTGCCCTCTCCCACAGGGAGGAGTACGGGAAGCTCTTCGACTTCGTCAATGCCAAGAAGCTGAACATCAAGAACCGGGGCCTGAAGGAGGTATCAGCACACAGGGCTGGGCTTGTGCCCACTGGTGCTGCCCTCTCCCAGAATCCAGCTGCTTTTCCCGCCTTTTTTCACCTCTCTTTTCTCTCCTTGCCCTTGTAGAGGAAAAAGGTCCGTGCGATATCCCTTCCTCTTTCTCCTCCTCCTCCTCCTGGTGCAGGTTTCCTGTGCATGGCTGTGGTGGTCTCTGACTAACCCAGTAACCCTAGTGTGGTGTGCAGGGGCCCCCCTAACCCTCATAACTGCTCTGCCCCTCTCTCTCCGGGGCCCTGAGGGGGGAAGGAGGGGACATAGCTGTGTCTGTGCCCTGGCCTGTGCATGCCCAGGGCTGTGCTCACCCAGGGCTGTGCTCCAGAGGGGAGCACAGGGAGCAGCAATCATCCCGCCTCTCTGCAGGGAATGAAGCAGAGCTATGATGAATATGCTGACTCTGACGAGGACCAGCACGATGCCTACTTGGAGAGGATGAAAGAGGAGGGCAAAATCCGGGAGGAGAATGCCAATGACAGCAGTGATGGCTCTGGGGAGGAGACAGGTGAGGCCTGGGGCTGTGAGGGACTGCCATGGTGCTTCAGCTCCTGCTCCCCATGATGATCTGTAACACTGAGCCCTCACTTTCTCCTCCAGATTCATCCTTCAACCCTGGAGAAGAGGATGATGACGTGGCTGAAGAGTGAGTAGAGGCCAGGCAGGGCGTTATCCAAAAGCCCCATAGGAAGGTGCTGTTCTAGGGCTGTGTGAGTGCTGAGTGATGCTCACAGCATGACTGGGATCGCCTGGATTTGGGAATGTACAGCCCTGGATTTGGGAGTATTGGGCAGCTGGGGCAGTTCTGGGCTCACTTCATTGTAATGACATCAGGCAGTATGAGAAAGTTCTGGAAGGGCTGCAGGGGAAGACTTGGCTGCACTTTTTGGGAAAGAGAACAGTTGGGAGGCAGGTTAAAGCTCCAGGCTGGGGTGAGGATGGGTGAGAGTTGTGAAGCTGAGCCCTGGCGCCAGGAGAGCTCCGAATGTCCAGGAAGCAGAACACAATGAGCCGTGTTCGTAGATGGCCACTCCCCCAAGGGCTGTTAACGGGAGCAGGGCAGCTCCAGCCCGGGCAGCCTCAGGGCTCTGGTGTCTGGGGGCAGCTCTGAAGCTGGTGCCCCCACACAGGTTCGACAGCAACGCCTCGGCCAGTTCCTCCAGCGGCGACGGCGACAGCGACCGGGATGACAAGAAACCGGCCAAGAAGGCCAAGATCGTCAAGGACCGCAAGCCCCGCAAGAAACAGCCCGAGGTGAGGCTGCTGTGGGAGCAGGACCAGCTCCTGGAGCAGGGTCAGGCCAGTCACAGCCCCACCTGAGCTGCCTGACCTCAGCCTCTGCAGCATTCACCAGTGCCCTGGCCAGAGCTGGTGTCTGGCCTGGTGTTGCTGCCTCCAGCTGGGTCCAGGGTGAGCCTCTCCCAAGGGCACATTGTTGCCATGCCCAGCCTATCCTGGTTCTTGACGGGCTGTTCTCCAGCAGCCTGACCCCCAGCTGTGACCCTTCAGCCCCACTCCCCAGCTGGATTGCTGGGGGGTGCAGAGGCAAGCAGAGCCTGGTCCCGAGGTGTTGGGTGAGGGGTGCATTGGGCTTCCACGGGTGTTCTCCACCTCACAGAGCAAGAAGGGGAAGGACCCCAATGCTCCCAAGCGCCCGATGTCGGCCTACATGCTCTGGCTGAATGCCAGCCGCGAGAAGATCAAGTCGGACCACCCTGGCATCAGCATCACCGATCTGTCCAAGAAGGCTGGGGAGCTCTGGAAGGCCATGTCCAAGGAGAAGAAGGAGGTGAGGGTAGAGCTGGGCCTGGTACAGGAGGGGAGGCTGGCTATGGAAGGCCCTTCCTTGCTCCTGGGAGCCAGGAGTTGCACAGATGGGGAGTTGGGAAGGGGTGGGGACATCCTTGGGCTGGTGAGCTGGGTGATGAGAAGTGGGAGCAGGGTGGGGTGCAGGTGGATGGTGTAGGAGGATGGGGGGCCTCGCTGACCCTGGGCTCTGACTGCAGGAGTGGGATCGGAAGGCGGAAGATGCCAGGCGGGATTATGAGAAGGCCATGAAGGAATACAGTGTGGGCAGCAAGGCCGACAGCCACAGGGGGTGAGTGTTGCCAAGGGGCTGGCAGGGCTTGGCCCCCCAAAATCCAGCTGTTCCCAGGGCCAGCTGGGTAATGTGGCTCCTCTCCCCTCTGCTCACCCAACCCCACACAGGGAGAGGTCGAAGAAGAAGAAGAAGAAGCAGGAGAAGCAGGTGAAGGGGAAAGGGGACAAGAAAGGCACCACCTCCAAGTCCTCATCCTCCAAGTCCCCGGCTAAGGGCATGAGTGACAGCTTCAAGAGCAAGGAATTTGTGTCCAGCGACGAGAGCTCCTCTGCAGAGAGCAAGAAGGAGGTGGGGTCACAACTGGGGGAGGTCCTGGTCCCTTTTCCCTAGGGAGCAACTGCCTGGGAGGGCCCCAGCCCCCTCTTCCTTGGGGAACATCCTGCTGGTTTCTGCTGGAGAGGCTGGGTCCTTGTGGTACTTCATGTCCTTGGGTACATCCCTTGGTGTGTCCCCAAGTCACCACCATCACCCTGTCCCCGCTGTAGTGGGGGATACTGCCCTGCCTTCACTGTCCCCTGCTGACCTCTCTGTCCCCCCCGCCTGCAGGACTCGGAGGAGGAGGGAGCTGCCAGCCCGCCCCCCAGCTCAGAGGACTCTGCCTCGGGCTCGGATTAGCGCCATCCCAGCTGGCTCCAGGCTGGATCCCAGAGGAGAGGACTGGGCAGCCCAGCCCCGCGGCAGGGACCAGGGTCCCGGGCTCTGGATGGTTCCCACCCGGGAGCAGGGCCAGGTTCCCCTGTCCCCCCAGCACCCCGTGGTGGCAGGAGGTGCCTCCTCAGTCCCTCACCGTTGTATTCCATGAATTTATTTTTTCTAAAACACTTGGCTTTCTCTCCTTTCCTTCCCTCGTTGGTTTTTTTTTTTTTTTTTTTGGTGTTGTTTTTTTGTATTTTGGGTCTGTTCACATGGCAACTCGGGTTGAATAAAAAAAAAACCCACTGATGGTGTTTGTGTGGGTGTGGGGCTGGCTCCCCCTTACCTCCTTCCTTCCTGCAGCCATCCTGGAGCTCATTCCCCTCCTTGAACCGCTTCCAGGGCTGACTTCACTCTCTCCCCACCCTCCATTAGCGGCCCCCAGCCCCTGCTCAGCCATCAGGGCTCCTAATTACAGCCCCTCGCTCGATCCTGATGCCATTTGGGGGTTTTTCTACCTCCCTCGTGAGGGGGTTGATCCGATTAAGGCCTGTTTCCCCTCCGGTGTTGATTGCAGCCGATTCCCGGTCTGGAACCAGCCCCGGGGGGACCCCATGGCTGCCTGTTCCCCCCTCCTTCCACTGCCTTTACCGGCACCGCTGGGATGGGGCTACGGGGAAGCAGGAGTCCCCCGGGGCAGGAGCCAGCCCTGTGTCCCCGGTGGGCACAAGGGACCCTGGATGCCCGAATGGTGGGGGGCTCTATTGTCACAGCAACCTCCGCCTGAATACACATTACCGCCCCGCGGCTGGAGGACCCCGGGAATGGGATAATTTGTAATCGGGGGGGGGGGGCCAGGGGGGCCT
>NW_005054416.1:1868423-1869233 GCF_000277835.1 Geospiza fortis | reverse complement strand
CCCTGCCGATGAAGCCCCCCAGATGCCCCGACCTGCGGCAGGCGAGCTGGGAATGGGGGATGATGGACACCCTGTGGCTGAGATGAGGTGAGGGCACAGGGACCGACGCCGGGAGGAGTGGCAGTGGGAGCAGGGGATATCGCTCCGAGCCATCCCAGGCTTGGGAATGTAACGGAGCTGAGGTCTGGTTGCCGGCACAGGGCCCGAGTTCCTCCCGAGCCGCAGTGCCTCGAGCTGCCTCCGTGGGAAGGCCGGGGCGGCTGGTGCCAACCACAGAATGGGCTGTCTCGGGCCAGAAGCTGCCTGTGGGCGGGCTCCGCCCCAGCCCCTGGGCTGGGAGTAACAGACAGGGGGTCGCTCCCCTAGGAAATGCTCCTGAATTTCCAGCCTTGCTATTTTTTCCCTGCTGGGCCATGCCAGGGCACAGGGAGCAGTCAGATCGACAGGACTCCCAGCTGCCGGATGTCCTGGGCTAGGGCCAGGGCTTGGCCATGATCCCGAGAGCCGGGCACCTCAGGGAGAGCTGGGCGGGGGCTCCTCTGAGCCACAGTGTGAGAAACTCGCTCCCAAAGGACAGAAAACTTTCCGGAAGGGGAGCTGGGGCCACTTTGCCTCCTTCCACTCGCAGCCCAAGCCGGAGACTGTACAGCTGTGGCAGGGCCCCGACCCCTTGTACCCTGCATCCATGGAGGGTGGTGGGAGAATAGCACTGAGGCACACAGTGGGATTTACCCCCCCTTCCCCTTCTCTCTCCACAGCAGCTCCCCCCCAGCCGGGCCGAGCTGTGCCGGGGACCCCTGTGGACGCCGG
>NW_005054416.1:1867247-1867512 GCF_000277835.1 Geospiza fortis | reverse complement strand
CCCTCCCTGGCTGAGTCACGCAGGAGCAGCCTGGTTCTGGCACGCAGCATGGGCACTTCCTGCCCCGGGTGCAGGGAGGGGGAGCAAGGCTGGAGGGAGGGACCCTCCAGAGGTTTGGGGGCCTGGCTTTTGGATGGATGATGTTTGGAGGTGCCTCTTGAGTGACATGACCCCCTGCTGGCTTTTTTCCACAGCTTTCCACTCTACAGCTGGGTGCCCTCGGACCTCCAGGCTCCCCAAGGCCTCCCACCTGCCCAGCCCCAGC
>NW_005054416.1:1862735-1867039 GCF_000277835.1 Geospiza fortis | reverse complement strand
CCCGACTAGCCCCTCTGCCCCAGCCCCTGGCTCCCCTGATGCCCCCCCTGAGCTCCTGGCCCCTGACTCCCCCACACTGCCCCCTGGCTCCCCCGAATCCCCCACTCGGCCTCCAGTCGAGGTCCCTGTCACCTCCATCCAGGCCCCGGGCGCTCCCTCAGCCACCCAATCCCAGCTCAGCGTCTCCCGTTCCCCTGGCTCCCCACACACTCCAGGGGAGGGATCCCCTGGCACTGCCAGCCCCCCTGGCACTCCTGAACTGCCCCCACGAGTCACCTGCCCTCCCGGCTCTCCCGAGGCTGCTGCCGAGTACCTGGGCCCCCCCAGCCCACCCCTTGCCAAAGCCTCTTGTCCCCCAGGCTCCCCAGAGGGACCTGATGACTCCACAATGTCCCCACGGTTCCATGAGGGTCCTGATTTCAACCCCCCTTCCCGGGATGTGGGGCTCCGGCGCTCCTCAGAGGGGGTGCTGCGGCCCCCGCCCACGGGGCAGGGCCTGGGGGAGCTGGGGGGCTCGCTGAGTGCCCTGCCCCGGGCTGGAGACCTCCTGTCAGAGCCCTCCCTGGGCAGCGAGTCCAGCTGGAGCCTTTCCCAGTCCTTTGAGTGGACATTCCCGTCGCGGGGGGCACGCTTGCCAGCCTTCCCTCCCCGCTCCCCCATCCGGGAGACACCTGACTCGGGGCTCTCCGAAGAGGGGGAGTCGGATGGGGAGGCTGCGGCCCCCGGCCCTCCAAAGGACAGCAGGGCTGAAGGACCTGGCAGCCAGCAGGCAGAGGGGGCTCCATGCCCAGGGGGTCCTGTGGCACAGCGAGAGGCTGAGGGCTCAGCAGAGGAGGAGGAAAGAGAGGCGGAGCAGGATGCTCCCATGTGCCACTCCCCACTTCGTGTGACAGAGCCTGGCCAGCAGCCAGCTGAGCCTGAGTCCCCCACCCAGCCCAGCCTTACCACAACTGCCCCCCTGGATCCAGCCCCCCCAGATCCAGCTGCTCCAGCTGACTCAGCCTGGGCAGGTGATGGCCCCAAGAGCCTGCAGGGTCCCGGGGGCCCAGGCCAGGCTGAAAAACCCTCGCAGGAGCCTGACCCCCACACTGACCCGGGCTGGCTGACAGAGCTGTTGGAGTCACCTGGGGTCCATGGCTCTCCGGAGGTGAGGGGTGTGGGGGGCTCTGTGGGGTCGGTGTGGGCTGGGCTCCTCCTCCCTGCCCTCCATGGAGCAGTGGGATGGGACAGGACGGGTGGGGGGTCGGTGGATGCTGAGCCGGACTGTGTGCTGAGGGGCAGGTGGGGGAGTCTGCCCCCTCCCTGGGATGAGCCCCGCTATGCTGTGTCCCCGAGGTGTTCTCCTCCGCCCCAGCTCTGCTGCTGTGGGAGCCAGGGCTGCACTCCCCTCAAACTCCTCTCCCCTTTCTAACCTCTTTCCCCCCTCTAACTCCTCTCCCCTTTATTCCACCAGAACCTGCTGGGCTGGTCACGGAAGGACCTGTGCAGTGAGTTTGGCATTGGCCACCCTCGCCAGGACAGCACCTTTGACTGGAGCCACCCAGGTGCGTCCAGGGAGAGAGACTGGCCTGCTGAGACCAAGCAGGACCAGGAATTCAGGACCAAATCCAGCTGGGATAGCAACCACAGTGACAAGGACAGCACTGCCCGGGAGAGCTGGAGCGGTGACTACAGAGCAGCAGAGCTGATGGGGGACACGAAACTGGGCTGCAGCGACTGGTCCCAGTCCCTTGGCACTGGGAAGAGCTGCCCACGGGATCCAGACTTCAGTGCCAGCACAGCTGAGTGGGGCCAGGGCTATGGCAGCACGGAGGATCTTGGCTCCAGACGGGCCAGCTGGGGCAGTGGCCTTGGCACGGGACACGACCGGCAGCTGGACAAGGAGCCGCGCTCCGGGCAGCCCACCTGGGCAGGCAGGTACAGCGACAGGGACACAGAGATGAAGGACAGGGAACTCACCCCAGACTGGGCCAGTAAATACAGCAGCCAGGATGCTGGGAGCAAGGATGAGAATTTAACACTGGGCTGGGCTGGCAGATCCAGCACTGGGGACAGCCCAGATAAGGAGCTCAGCCCCAGCCGGCCAGCCTGCGACAGGAGGTATAACACCAGGGACATGGAGAGCCAGGACAGGGAGTTCAGCCCCAGCCGGCCGGCCTGGACTGGTGAAATCAGGGACATGGAAAGCCAGGACAGAGAGTTTAGCCCCAGTAGACCAGCCTGGACTGGTGAATACAGGGAAACGGAAAGCCAGGACCAGGAGTTCAGCCCCAGCAGGCCAGCCTGGGATGACAGATCCAGCACCAGGGAGATGGAGAGCCAGGACCAGGAGTTCAGCCCCAGCAGGCCAGCCTGGGATGACAGATCCAGCAGCAGGGACATGGAGAGCCAGGACCAGGAGTTCAGCCCCAGCAGGCCAGCCTGGGATGACAGATCCAGCAGCAGGGACATGGAGAGCCAGGACCAGGAGTTCAGCCCCAGCAGACCAGCCTGGGATGACAGATCCAGCACCAAGGAGATGGAGAGCCAGGACAGGGAGTTCAGCCCCAGCAGGCTGGCTGAAGCCGGTGAATGCAGTACCAGGGACCTGGAAACTCAGGATGAGTTCAGTCCCAGCAGGCCAGCCTGGGATGACAGATCCAGCACCAGGAACATGGAGACCCAGGACAGTGAGTTCACATCCAGCAGAGCAGCTGGGGATTGCAGACACAGCACTGGAAACACAGAGACCCAGAATGGGGAGTTCAGCCCCAGCAGAAGTATCTGGGATGACAGATCCAGCACCAGGGATGTGGAGGCACAGGACAGAGAGTTGAGCCCCAGTGGAGCAGCCCGGGATGGGCAGCACAGCTCTGTGACCCCCATGGAGGAAGAGCAGGAGCAGGTCCCAGCCCGGCTGAGCTGGCCCGGTGAGGGCATCGGACAGACCAGGCTGGTCAGGGTTGGTGAGCAGGACGTGCCCAGCTCCCACCGCCCCGAGCCCCCAGCCCTGGGGCCCACCTGGCGCAGTGCCCACCAGCAGGAGCATCACAGCTCTGGCAGCAGGGACTGGGCTGAGGAGCTTGGAGCAGCTGAGTGCCAGAGCCAGTTTGGTGTCATTGGGACAGAGCGGGTGCCAGATCCCTGCAGTGCCGGAGCCTTGGATGGCTCCATGTCCAGGGTCCTGCCACAGCCCCGGGCAGGCTGGCAGAGGGATCTCTCTCTGGACATGGGTGATGCCCGCTGGAGCCAGGACCTGGACAGCTGGAGTGTGGAGCACCAGGATGCTGAGGCCAGGCGCCAGGAGTGGGCGAGTGCCTTCAGCGCCCGCTGTGCCGCCCGCAGCCGGGACCTTGGTGCGGGGGAGCAGAGCATGGGAGGGGACACCGGCGCAGAGCATGGGTAAGGAGGGCACCGGCAGTGGCAGGGAGGGAGCAGCTTCCCCTGCAGCAGACGGAGGGGTTTGGGGCAGGGCTTGTGTTACCTGGGGCTGGAGCAACTCTGAGATTTTGTCCCCCAAGCAGGTCGGCCCCCAGCCCTTCGATGGGTGACATTGCAGCTGATTGCCCGGCTGTGGAGCCCCCCCGCAGTGAGTCACCCAGCCACTCTGAGGAGGAGAGGCATCCCTCTGAACCAGCCGCTGGCCCACAGAGTCCCACAGTCCCCCCTCTGCTGCCAGAGGCTGCCAGTGGGATCCCAATGGACGCAGGAAGTAAGGAACAGCCCTCGGACCACCCAGACGGGGAGAGCTCCTTGAGCTGGGGGGAGCAGCGGCTCTCGCTGACTACCCCCCAGCCCGAGGGGTCCTTAGAGCAGGAATTTCCTCTTCTGGAGGTGAGTGGAAGTGGGGACATTCCAGTCACCCTGTATGGCCTGGGACACAGCATGTGTCTGTGGATGGGGCACTCAGACCCTGCTGCCCCCAGGGACAGCCATGGATTGAGGGCCCCCAGCACTGCTGTGGGGGCTGTGGGTGTGCTGGCTGGGGTGGGGGTCCCTGGGCTGCTGTGCCAGCTGTTACCTGTCCCCTGGGCTCAGCAGGACACGGAGCTCCTGGACAGCAGCGTGTTCCGCTGCAAGGCCAGCCTGGGCCGCAAGCGCCAGCACCGGGCACCGTCCCTGCGCCCCACCACCACCGAGGGGGAGAGCTGGATCTTCCGGGACTCCACAGGTGAGCCCTGTGGGGATGGGGGTGGGAGCAGGGTGTCTGTCCTGGCACAGTGTCGTGGTGACACTGTCCCTGTGTCCCCACAGAGCCCCGCCCAGCCCCGGCAGCGTCCTCCGACGAGGAGGCAGCGGAGGAGCCCCGGAGCCGGCGGATGCGT
>NW_005054416.1:1860946-1862668 GCF_000277835.1 Geospiza fortis | reverse complement strand
AGGTGAGTCCCTCTGACTTGTGGCTGCAGGGTGGGAGGGAGGGTGGAACACAGGGAGATTAAGGAGGGTGGGGCTGGGGCCTGGCTAAAGGCAGGGAGAAGGTGGGGGGGGGATTTGGGGGACAGAGCACTGTGTTTCTCCCTGACCTCTCTCTCTGCCCCCAGGCCAAGCTGAGGGGTCGCAACCGCTCGGCCGAGGAGGGGACATCATCAGGGGACAGCAAGGGGACCCCTCCTAAAGATCCCCATGTGCAGCGCTCCAAGTCCTGCAAGATCCCTGGTATGAGTGGGAAACCCCCAGCCCTGCCCCCCAAGCCAGAGAAATCCTCAGGGTGAGTGTGGGGCCAGGATCCTCCTCATGGAGGCAAAAGGGGGGGCCGAGGGGTCAGTCTGGGTCCCAGGACTAGTTTTGGGGGGCTCATGCTGAAACTCTGCCAATACCCCAGATCCGAGGCCTCTCCCCCCCACTGGCTGCAGGCCCTGAAGCTGAAAAGGAAGAAGCCTTGAGCAGGGTGAGTGTGGGATTTCATGCAGTGCTGGGGACAGCCCCCAGCTCAGGCTTCCCCATGTCTGCACTGCTGGGGGTAGCCCCCTCCTTCCTCTCTGCTCTGGCTGGGTCCCCCTCGGGCTGGGTCATCCCCGGGGGGCCCTGCAGGGTCCTTACTCCTTCCCTGTGTGTCACTTCCAGGCTCACTCCGACGCTGAAGCCCACTGTCCCTGGACCAGGGCTGTCCCCTCCCATGGGGACACACACACACACACACACCTATGCACTTTGTACGAGCTTGCAGGGTCCCTGTCTTCCCAGCACCTCCTCCCTACCCCCCCATTGTACCCCATCCCCTTGGTCCCCAAGGGCCTGGGGGTGGGCACAAGCCCCCCTTCCCCTCTGCCCTGCTCGTGTATGGCCCCGGACACAGGGCAACGGGTCCAGCTCGTGGTGCCACTGCCACAGACAATAAAACCTCGCTGGTCAGTTCAGAGAGTCCTGACTCTTCTCCTGGGTGGTGGGCAGGGATCACAGAGATCCTTGAAGAGGGGACCCTGCTACTGCCATGTCCCACACAGGAGCTGTGCAGGAAGGAAGGGACACCTCCAAAGCCCCTTTGTGCCCACGCTGGCTGCACCCAGCCTGGCCCTGCCCAAACATGAAGTGGGTGCTGACACCAAGACTTTATTGTACTCTGAGGGAGGGGGTGCGGCCCCCTGTAGGGGAACAGCAGTAGGGGAGGACCCAGGGGGGCTGAGCCCCTCATATCTCGCAGATGAAGGGCAGCCGCCTCTTGCAGCGCACGCTCCTCCAGAGCCCATCTGGGGAGAGAAGAGGGGAGATCAGCCCATGGCCTGCCCACCAGCACCCCCACCCCCGGGGCTCCGGTCGGTCCAGTGGCAGTTTGGGAATGGGACCTGCCAGGGGAGAAAGGGTATGGGGACCCCCAGCACTGGGGGGCAGTGGGGTGGGAATGGGACATCCGGGGTGGGCATTAGTGATACTGGGACAAGGCTGGAGCCCCCAGGTGGGCGCTAGGGTGGAGTTGTGGCTCTCTTGGTGGGCACTGAGAGCACTGGGAATGGGATCGGGGATCCCAGGTTGTGCACTGGGAGTCGTGGCATGGGGCTGGGGCACCCGGGGTGGGCACTGGGGACACTGGGAGGAGACAGGGTGCCCCGAGGCCAGGGTGGGGGGCACATGGCGGGGTCCTTACTGCAGGCTGGCTGACGG
>NW_005054416.1:1859701-1860509 GCF_000277835.1 Geospiza fortis | reverse complement strand
GGGACACCAGGTACCTGCTTGTCACTGCCCCCCCAGCACCAGCTGAACTCCTCAGGCATCTCCAGCTCTGTCACGTCCTCCTCATCCTCCACCGCAGGGCTGGCAAGAGCTGGGGACACGGGCTGGGTCACCCTGGGATCAGGGATGTCCCCAGGATGTCCCTGGGGGCAGGTGGGGCTGTGGGGGGCACTCACCGGAGCGGCTGACGGGAACTGTGCCCAGCAGGGCCAGGGCAATCAGCAGGCTGTGCCACATGGCACAGGGACACTGGAGACACCACTAGCACCCTTGGAGATCCCAGAGCGCCATCACTCTCAACCACCCTGGGGGCACCCCCATGCCACCCCCAGCATCACCATGTCCTCCCCATGTCCCCTCAGAAACACCCCATATCCCCACTGTCCCTCCGCCATCCCCGGTGCCACCCGATGCCCCGTTCCCTCTGCCACCCCCACAGACCCCAGCCCTCCTGTGCCCACCATGTGCCCAGTTCCTCACTTCCCACCCTTGGATCACTCCCTCCCCTGGCCATCCTGTGCCATTCTGTCCCCCACCATGCCCCCTCCACCTCTGGCACCCCAGACCCCCCAGTGGCAGACTCAGGAACCCCCAGCCCTGGCAGCTCTAGGCTGAGCCCACCCCCGTGTCCCTGTCTGCGCTCCTCACCTGGGTCTTGGGGGGCTATGCCCACTGCCACCCTTATATTGGTGACAGGGACACGTTCCCCCAACCACAGCCTTGTGACATCCCCAACCACCAACTGTTGGGGACATGGTGGGGGACACCCCAGGAGGGCTCTGCCCGTGCC
>NW_005054416.1:1858542-1859398 GCF_000277835.1 Geospiza fortis | reverse complement strand
CCCCCAGCACCCACCCTCTGCCTTGGGCACCCCCAAACCTGCAGCCCCCCCTCCCTGGCAGCCAAGGACTCCCTCCCCCCGCAGTGTCACCCCAATGTCCCCATGGTGTCCCCAGGGCCAGGCTGGGTGATGCAAAGTTGTGGTGGTGACACGTGGCTTTGTCCCCCATATAAGGGGGACAACGGGCAGAGCCCCCCAGACCGCAGGTGAGCAGCAGGGATGGGGACAGGGACATGGAGGAGGACATGGGAGTGGGCTCAGCCCCTGGCTGCTGGGGTGGGGACCAGGGGTGGGCATCCCTGAGGCTGGGACAAGGGTGTTGGGGGACACAGGGGTGTCAGGGATGCCAGGAGTACATGGGAGTGGCACAGGGGATGGTGGAGGGACAGTGGGGATATGGGGCACAGAGGGGCAGGATGGGGTGAGGGACACAAGGTGGAACTGGGGGTGGCAGTAGGACAGTGGGGACATGGGGGATGGCAGAAGGGCAACAGAGAGAACTGATTGTCACCAAGGGTGGCAGAGGGGCTCTGGACCATGGTGGGGGGTGACAGGGTGACAGGGCTGTGGCATCTCCAGAGGGTGCTGGTGGTGTCCCCAGTGTCCCTGCGTGTCCCGCTGCCATGTGGCCATGCCTGCTGCTCGCTCTCGCCCTGCTGGGCACTGTCCCTGCCAGCCACCATGGTGAGTGTCCCCCACACCCCTTCGCTCTCCCAGGGACACCCTGGGGACACCCTCAGTCCCTGCCACCCCAGTGCCATGCCCGCACCGCCAGTGCCACACGCCTGGGGCTGGTGGTGGGGGGCACAGGGACCCCCCGTACCAACCCTCCCCCTCCTGTGCCTGCCGGCCCCCC
>NW_005054416.1:1856489-1857964 GCF_000277835.1 Geospiza fortis | reverse complement strand
CTCTTCCTGGGGACTGAGGTGTTGGCACAGCAGGCAGGGCAGTGGAAGTCCTCCTGGGAGGACTCCAGCGCCTGGAACTACGCGAACTGGGCGCCCACCCACCCCTTCCACATTGTCACCACCTGCACCACCCTCAGCGTCCGAAGTAAGGTCACCCAGCCACCGTGTCCAGGCTTGGGGGGGGCTGGGGAGGGGAGCACAGGCTGCTGGGGCATTGGAGGAACATTGGGAGGGCACTGTGGGGAGGGGAGCACAGGCTGCTGGGGCACTGGAGGAACATTGGGAGGGCACTGTGGGGACGGGAGCACAGGCTGCTGGGGCACTGGAGGAACATTGGGAGGGCACTGTGGGGACGGGAGCACAGGCTGCTGGGGCACTGGAGGAACATTGGGAGGGCACTGTGGGGACGGGAGCACAGGCTGCTGGGGCACTGGAGGAACATTGGGAGGGCACTGTGGGGACGGGAGCACAGGCTGCTGGGGCACTGGAGGAACATTGGGAGGGCACTGTGGGGACGGGAGCACAGGCTGCTGGGGCACTGGAGGAACATTGGGAGGGCACTGTGGGGACGGGAGCACAGGCTGCTGGGGCACTGGAGGAACATTGGGAGGGCACTGTGGGGACGGGAGCACAGGCTGCTGGGGCACTGGAGGAACATTGGGAGGGCACTGTGGGGACGGGAGCACAGGCTGCTGGGGCACTGGAGGAACATTGGGAGGGCACTGTGGGGACGGGAGCACAGGCTGCTGGGGCACTGGAGGAACATTGGGAGGGCACTGTGGGGACGGGAGCACAGGCTGCTGGGGCACTGGAGGAACATTGGGAGGGCACTGTGGGGACGGGAGCACAGGCTGCTGGGGCACTGGAGGAACATTGGGAGGGCACTGTGGGGACGGGAGCACAGGCTGCTGGGGCACTGGAGGAACATTGGGAGGGCACTGTGGGGACGGGAGCACAGGCTGCTGGGGCAGGGCAGGGGTCGGGGGGGTGTGCCCCCATCCCCTGTATTAGGCCAGGACCTTTGTGGCAGCACCTCCATTTCCCCAGGAGCAGGACCCCCATTTCTCATGGCATAAGACCCCATCATTCCTGGGGGAAGGACTCCATCCCTCCCAGGGCAGCATCCCCATTTTCCCTATGTGGCAGGACCCCCATTTTCCCATGGGCAGGACCAGGATCCCCATTGTCCCAAGGGATGAGACCCCCATTTCCCCATGTGGCAAGCCCCCTTCCCTCCCAGGGCAGGACCTCCATTTCCCCATGGAGCTGCCCCCCAGTCCTCACTCAGGGGGCACACTCACATAGAAGGGGTCCCCCTGGAGCGGCCCCTGCACCAGGGCGACACAGGGGTACTGCAGCAGGGCCACCAGCGCTGACAGTGCCATGGCCAGCCCGTAGAGCTTCCCGAAGTGCTGCGGGGGAAACCTGCCAGGCACCCACGTCACCAACGGGCACCTCCTGGCACCCCCACCCTG
>NW_005054416.1:1855377-1855951 GCF_000277835.1 Geospiza fortis | reverse complement strand
GGGGGCCCTGTCCCCGCTTGTGCCGGTCGAGGATGAGGCCGTTCCAGGGGGCACAGAGCACCCCGCAGAGCTGGGTGAAGGCGAAGGCGTTGGTGTACGTGCTCACTGCGGGGGGACAGCGTCAGGCGGGCAGGGCCAGCCCCGGGGGTCCCCGCCGTGTCCCCCCGCTGCCATGCCGTACCCAGGGCGTGGTCCCCGTGCGCCAGGTGCTCCAGCTGCGGGTTGAGGGTGCCGATGAACAGGTAATGGCGCAGCTGCATCACCGAGAGCCAGGCCACGTGCCAGGCGAAGAGCCACGAGCAGGCGCAGGCCCGGAACGGCGTCCCGGG
The DNA here is from genome assembly GCF_000277835.1 of Geospiza fortis. Lineage (NCBI taxonomy): Eukaryota > Metazoa > Chordata > Aves > Passeriformes > Thraupidae > Geospiza > Geospiza fortis. The sequence goes on along the minus strand of NW_005054416.1, from coordinate 1,855,622 downwards.
GGCGTCCCCACCTGTGCAGGTGTCAGGGCGGGGCACATGCAGACACACACCCCCGCCAGGTCACACCCACACCCTGTCCCTGCCACCCACTGGGGCCTCACAGCCACCGGTATGACCCTGCCCATTCAGATATGTCACCGTGCCCACCCTCTGACCACGCCCACACGCTGCCAACCCAGCACTCCCTCATTTGCATATCCTTGCCGTCCTCCAGCCGCGCCCATCAACAGCCACGCCCATCCACC
>NW_005054416.1:1851997-1854935 GCF_000277835.1 Geospiza fortis | reverse complement strand
GGGATGCGGCTGCGCGGCATCAGGCAGAGGGTGGGCAGGAGGTGCCAGGCACTGCAGGCTGCCAGGAAGAGGAACATGGCCCGCAGGGACAGCCCCTGCTCGTACAGCAGCTGGGGACAAGGACGGAGTCAGGGACAGAGACACACTGCCAGCGGCCACCTGCTCAGGCCTCAGGTGCGTCCCCATATGTGACTCAGTGTGTCCCAGACTGTGTCCCCAATATGTCCGTAGATGTGACCCAGCTGTTCCCAGCTCTGTCCTTCCCTGCCACCACTGCCACGTCCCTTGCACCCACCTTGACGATGAGGAAGATGGCGGAGGAGGAGTCGAAGGCCCCGTTGTAGAGGGTGATGATGATGGAGCGGTAGTTCCCAAACAGGTTCCCCACCTGGCACCAAGAGACCCCTGTGTGCCATCAGAGCCCTCCCGTGCCACGCAGGGTGGGTGTTGGGCAGGTGGCCATCACGTGAGTGTCAGGGTGCAGGGGGAACCCACCTGCATGTTGGTGAGGATGAGGAGGATGCCACCCACCGACAGCATGGACATGGCCGGGAAGAGCAGCACCGCCAGTTCTGGGGACACAGGGGTCAGTGGGGACAGGGGTTACCAAAGAGATCCCCCCAGGGCTGGGGACACCCTGGCCACAGGGTCTTACCTGGGGTGGAGAAGGCGACGAGCAGGGTCCCGCCAGTGTAGAGGGAGCTAAAGGGGACAGCAGTGACACGTGGGGACAGGAATCACAGGTGATTGCCCTCCCCCAGCCCTTTGGGAGCCAGGCCACCGGAATGACGCCCATTCTCAGCAGCCTCAGCCGTGTCCCCCGTGTCCCCTGGTGCAGGGCTCACATGGCGATGAGGCGCGCGGCCGTGGTGCCGAAGCGGTCGAAGACGACGCCCATGGGGAAGGTCATGAAGTTGTTCATGAAGGAGCCGATGGTGAAGACCAGGGAGAACTGCTCATCCTGCCCACTGCAGTCTGGGAACGGCCACAAGTGGGGCATGGGGACACGGAGACATGGGCATGGGGACACCGGGAATACCACGGGTGTGGGGACGCAGGCACCCAGGGACACGGGTCAGTGGAGATGCAGGGGACACTGGGCATGTGGGGACACCACGGACATGATGGTACTGGAGACATGGACTGGGGGACAGCAGGCACACAGGCTTGGGGACAGCAGGGACACAGCAGGGCATCAGGACACCGCAGACAGCAAAGACACAGGCACAGTGGGGACATGGGACAGCTTGGGGCATTGGGACAGCAGGGTCACGAGTCAGGGGACCATGGGGACACGGGGCCGGGTCCATACCAGACCCCAGGGTGAGGTTGGGGCTGGGGGTGGCGGAGGGCTGGCACAGCCCCTCGAAGTAGCCCAGGTCCTTGAGGACGAAGACGAGGGAGGCCCAGCCGAAGATGATGCCGCAGAAGGCGCCGCACTCCAGCAGCCCCGACAGGAGCGTCCCCAGGCGCTTGGCCAGCCCCGCGCCCCCCGCCATGGCCCCTGCCCAGGCGGCCACGGGCCTGGCACCAGCCTGGGGCGTCTGCACCAAGCCTGTGGGTCACAAAGGGCAGGCATCACACCGTGCTGGCACCCACCAGGGGTACAGGGACACCTGGGTGCGCAGGGGTACCTGGGCAAAGGGCACCATGGCCCCGGCTCTGCCCCTTGTCCCTGGCCACAGCGGCTGGCACCAGTGTCCCCCCATGTGCCAGGGTGCAGGGCAGGGCCCGGCAGCAGCCAGGGCTCGCACATGTGGGGACAGCTGGTGACATGTGGCACACGGCCATTGACAGACACACACACACAGATTTATGGGCACACACACAGCTGTCCACAGACACACACACAGGTTTACAGGGGCACACACAGATTTATGGGCACACACACACATTTGCAAGCACACACAGAGCTGTTTGCAGGCACACACACAGCTTTGCAGGCATGCACACCTGCACCGTGCCTGCTGACTGCCGTCCTGCACCCCTCACCCCCCTGCAGGAGGCCAGGCCCTCCTGCTGTCACTGTCACCTTCACCGCTGCCCTGCAGTCTGACCCTGGCAGTGTGGCTGGGACACACCTCCACACCCCCAGCGACTCCCCCCTCATCTCCCAGGAGCGCACTCGGGTCCCCCGGGCTGCCGGTCCCCGATAGTGCCTCAGGCTCCCTGACAGCCCCTCGGGCCCCCCAGTGGGGGCTTGGGCCCCTCACTGTGCCAGGAGCCCCCTGTGCTGTCCCTCTTGCCCCGAGCCAGCCTTGCCCAGGGCCTGGCACAACCCTGGGGACGCTGGCACGCTGCCTGGCACCCTGGTGTGAGCACTGGGGACACCACAACAACACAGCTCACCCCAGGGACACCAGCACCCTGCTGGGGACCTGGCACGGCCCTTGGGAAACTGGCACTCCTCCTGGTGATGCTGTCACAGCCCCTGGGGACATTGGCACCCCCTCAGGGACACCAACACACCCTCCCCCCCAGGGCCTGGCACAGTGCTTGGGAATCTGGGACAATCCCTGGAGATGCTGGCACAGGGACACGGGCACGCTGCAGGGGACAGTGACACACCCCCAGGGCCCCAGCACAGCCCCTGGAGCCCTCCCCTGGGGACACTGGCACAGCCCTCAGGGACACTGTCACACCTCTGGGACCCTGCCACTCCCTGGGGGATCCTGTCATGTCCCCAGGAATCCCCTCACTCTGCTGGGGACTGTGACACGTCTCCTGGGGACGCTGCTGCCCCAAGCACTGCACTGCACTGGGGGCTGTCACCGTGCTGGAGCTAACAACAGGTCACCCCACAAAGCAGCTGGGACTCCCCTGTGACCCACAGCCGGGTGCCCAGGGCACCAAAGCCACGTCACCCCCCGCTCACTGTCCTGCGTGTCCCCCCTCAGCCATACACAGAGCCTGGCTGTGCTGCACCCAGCCCCTGTCC
>NW_005054416.1:1849900-1850909 GCF_000277835.1 Geospiza fortis | reverse complement strand
TCCCGGCACGGAGCCGTTCCCCGGCGCCGCCCGCACGCCCCTCGGCGCGTCCAGGTGTGACAGCTCACCTGCCGCTCCCAAGGTGCGCTCCCGGCGGCGCCACCCTCGGGCCACCCTTGGATCGCCCTTCTGGTCACTCTTGGGCCACTTCTCAGGGATGCTTGGGTCACCCCTCAGGCCATTCCTGGACACCCCAGGACTACCCTTGGGCTATCCCTGGGCCCCTGGCGCTGTGCCATCCCAGAGCCATTCCCATGCCACCCCGCTGTGTTGTGCTGTGTCCCCTGGCTGTCCCTGGTCCCCCACCCGCTGCCTTCGCCCCGCCCAGGACACTGCTGTCCCTCCTGTCACCGTCCCCTCCACATCCTCTCCTCTGTCCCTCTGTCCATCCACCCGTGCTTGCAGCCACCCGGTTTGTCCCCACCTGTCCCCACTGCTGCAGCCTCTCATCTGCTCTGCCAGCTGCCCTTCTGTCTGTTCATCACCCGTCCATCTGTCCATCACCCATCCATCTGTCTGTCACCCATCCATCTGTCCATCATCGGTCTGTCTGTCACCTGTTCATCTGTCCCCCTCTAATCACAACTCTATCCATCCCCATCCATCTGTGCCACAACCATCCAGCTGCCCTTCCTGCCCTTCCCTCCACCTGCCCATTACCTGCCCTTCCCTCCACCTGTCCATCTGTCTGTCCTCCCCATCCTTCACCCATCTCTCCATTCGTCCACCCCATCTCCAGATGTTCTCCGTGCATGTCTGTCTATCTGTCCTCCTCTCCTTATGTCCACCTGTCCATCAATCCATCCTCCACCTCTCTGTCCACCCATCTGTCCCCTCCTTCCATCCATCCTCCACCGTCCGTCCATCCGTACGTCCGTCGCCTCCCTACCCACCCTGTCCCAGCTCCCCAGTGGGTGGGCCCCAGCACCCAGAGCAGCCCCCCCGGCGGGCTCCCCCTCCCCGTTCCCGACCGGCGCTGTCCGGCCGGGGGCTCGGCACCGGGCTGGGG
>NW_005054416.1:1846657-1847351 GCF_000277835.1 Geospiza fortis | reverse complement strand
GAGGGTCAGGGAGTTTGGGGGGTCCCTGAGGAGCGTGGCCCCAGTGGCAGGAGCAGCCCCAGAAGGTCGCAGGTGCACAGCCGCTTTTTGGGGTGCCCGGCCTTGGTGCTGTGCAGCAGCACAGCCCTGGGGGGGTCTCTGGGGACCACAGTCCTAGGGGCTGATGTGGGTCTGGGGGCTGCAAGGGGCGCTCAGTGCTATGGGGTGTCGTGACCTTGGGATTCTCCTAGGGGCCTGTGTCCTAGGGATCTCCTAGGGGACCATGGCTGTGTGGGTGGGCATGGCCTTGGGGGGTCCCTGGGGAGGAGACATGGCCCTCAGGGGCCTCCCTGGGGGCCATGCTCCTGTGGGTGGGCTCAGTCCCCTCCCTTGGGGAGGGGGTGTGTGATCACTCCCTACGGGGTGGTGATGACCTTGGCATTCTCCTGGGGAACCGTGGCCCTGTGGAGCTGGCATGGCTTTGGAGGGCTTCTAGGAGTGCCCAGCCCTATGGGGTTGTCATGACCTTGGGGTTCTCCTGGGCAACCTCGGCCCTAAGGGTGGGTTCAGTCCTGGGGGCCTCCTTGGGGTGCCCAACCCTATGGAATGTACAGGACCTTGGGACTCTCCTAAGGAACCACGGCTTGACGGGGTGGGCACGGCCCCGGGGGGCTCCCAGAGCTGTCCATGGCCCCCGGCACGTTCCTGGAGGGCC
>NW_005054416.1:1845840-1846467 GCF_000277835.1 Geospiza fortis | reverse complement strand
GCCCCCTCCCCCGGCCTCCACCGCCTCCAGGCCCTGCACCTGTACCGGTGCCGGCTGGCCAACCTGCCCAGCGGCATCTTCCGCGGCCTCCGCAGCCTCCAGTACCTCTACCTGCAGGAGAACGGGCTGCTCTACCTCCAGGTGGGTGAGCAGGGGGGCTGGGCGATGCCTCCAGGGCACAGCGGGGGGACTGGGTGATGGTGACAAGCCGTGGAGACGGGATGTGGGACAAGGGTGGTGCTGACACGGCCAGAATGCAGGGCAGGGACAGGAGATGCTGAGGGAGCAGGGTGATGGCCGTGGGGCAGGACCATGGGTCACCCCAGCATGGCAGGGACATGGGACAAGGTCTCGCACGATGCTCACGGAGCAGGGACACAGGAGAGGGCGACAGGCGATGCTGGCAGGACTGGGCCCCATGGCAGGGCTCTGTGGGGCCCACACCATTGTCTCTCCAGCTGATGCCCACCAGGCAGGGCCACAGAGCAGCACAGTGGGCCCCCACCCCACGCCCACCCCTCTCCCATTCCTCGCAGGACGATCTGTTTGCCGACCTGGCCAACCTGAGCCACCTCTTCCTGCACGGCAACCGGCTGCGGGCGCTGTCGGAGGGCGTCTTCCGGGGGC
>NW_005054416.1:1843568-1844728 GCF_000277835.1 Geospiza fortis | reverse complement strand
GGGGCGCAGCGCCACCCCCGCGCCCTGCACGGCCTGACCCACTTCCAGCAGGCAGCACACGGATGGAGCACACGGATGGAGCACACACACGCTGCCTGGCTGCGGGCACAGGGACAGCGCCCGCCCCCTGCCTGCGGTCCCTCTGGGTGTGTCACACACACCCAGGGCTGCCCCTCGGCCAGTGTCCCTCACACAGCGCGGGGTGTCCTTCAGTGGGTGTAACTCGCTGGGTATCCGTGTCCCCCGGCTCCCTTGTCCCCTCCAGGTGTGTGGAGTGTCTGTGTGTGTGCAGACTGTCCCCACATGGGTGTCCCCATGCCCCCTCCCTCGTGGTCTCTGGCTGTCCCCACGTGGCCTTTGCCCAGGCAGAGGTGTCCCTGGGTTGTCCCCACGTGGTCCCATCTGTGCATTCTCAAACAGGGCTGGGTGTTCTGGGGGTGTCCCTGCGAGGGTGTCCCTGTGCCCTGCCCCTCGGGGGCTGTGTCCCCGTGCAGGGCCCCCCGGGCTGTCCCCTCTGGTGACCCCCAGCACAGGCAGACAGGGAGGGGCTGAGCCCTGTCCCACCCCACTGGGGATTACAAGGGGCTCAGCCCAGCTCTGCCTAATCCGGGGGATTACACGGGCTGGGCCCAGCCGGGGGGGCACCCAGGGGTGCCCCCCACAAGGACACAGCACGTGGCAGCTGGGGACAAGGGGGGTTCCCAGCAGCAACCACGGGCACCACGTACCCCAACACACGGCCACAGGGTGGGTTTGGGGGCGAGGGGAGCACAGCAGACGCCCAGGTTTATTGGGGTGATGGGTGGGGGCTCAGGCGGTGCCGCTGCCCTGCTGCATTCGCTTGAGCAGCTCCTCGTCCTGCAGCGACAGCTCCGTCAGCTTCTTGCCCATCCGCTCGTGCACCTCCAGGTACTTGGCCACGCAGCGGTCCAGGCACACGCATTCCCCTTTGGACAGCTCCGACTCCTTGTAGAACGGCGGGACGCACTTGCGGTGGCACGCCTGGGTCATCCTGCACGGACCGCACCGCGCCTGAGCCCCGCGCCGGCCGGGACCCGGCCCCGCAGCCCAGCACACCCTGTAGCCCGCCATCGCCACCCCCGGGACCCAGCCCCGCGCCCCAACCTCTCCTGTACCCCGCCATCACCACCCCGACACCC
>NW_005054416.1:1839739-1841073 GCF_000277835.1 Geospiza fortis | reverse complement strand
AAGCGGCGCCGGCAGCAGCGGGCAGCTCCCAGCGCCGACAGGTGAGGAGGGGTTGGAAGGGAGGTGGCGGCACAGCCAGGGCAGCAGGCGGTGGGGAGGACAGCTGCGGTACGGATGGGGACAGGGGTGGCTTTACTGGGGCAGGGTGAGAGTGCCAGGGCCAGCATGACAGTGCCAGGGACATTGTGTGAGTGACACTGACCGTGCTGGCAGTGCCACCCTGCCTGTCACTTACAGGAACCCACTTGGCTTCAGGACGAGGACGACGAGCTATGGCCTGAGTTCCCTCCATGCTCGTCCCCAGAGGGGGCCACCAGCCCCACATCCCCCACGTCCCCCATGTCCCCTACATCTCCCACATCCCCTGCGTCCCCTATGTCCCCAGCATCCCCAGTGTCCCCCACAGGTAAGAGGCATTTGGGCAATGGCACCCGAGTGTCCTGGGGTCACTGCTGCCCCACAGTGTCCATCCTCCCCAAGGAAAGGACCTGGAGCCCCAGGGGTGCTCAGGCGGGTGTGGGTGCCCTCTTCCAGCCCTCTGACTCCTCCTCTCTCCTTGCAGCTGGCACCACCGAGGACACGGGGGGCAGCACGAGGTGTGTCCCCACGGGTGGCACCCCAAAACCCCACGGCAGGGATGGCACCCCATAGCGCCTTGCTCATGGCTGTCCCACCCGTGTGTGCCTGCAGGGCTGCTCCAGCGGGGGGGACACGGGACAAGGCAGCCCCCGGCTCGGCTGGCGGGGGGGGGGGTACGGCCACGAGCGGGGACCCGGGCACAGGGGCGCAGCGCCATCCTGGAGAAGTTCGGAGGGTGAGGGGGCCCGGCCGCGTGGGGGGCAGGAGGGGCATTGAGGGAATCGGGGACCCGGGGGTTTTGGGGGGGCTACAGGACAGCCAGGGACAGTGGGATGGATGGCCCATGGAGCAGTGGGGGTGTTGGAAGGCCGTGAGGCAATGGGAGATGTAGGGGACATGGGGGACGTAGGGGACATAGGGGACGTGGGGGATGTGGGGCTGGTGGCCCCCTCTGGGGACGAGCATGGAGGGAACTCAGGCCATAGCTCGTCGTCCTCGTCCTGAAGCCAAGTGGGTTCCTGTAAGCGACAGGCAGGGTGGCACTGCCAGCACGGTCAGTGTCACTCACACAATGTCCCTGGCACTGTCATGCTGGCCCTGGCACTCTCACCCTGCCCCAGTAAAGCCACCCCTGTCCCCATCCGTACCGCAGCTGTCCTCCCCACCGCCTGCTGCCCTGGCTGTGCCGCCACCTCCCTTCCAACCCCTCCTCACCTGTCGGCGCTGGGAGCTGCCCGCTGCTGCCGGCGCCGCTT
>NW_005054416.1:1834607-1835003 GCF_000277835.1 Geospiza fortis | reverse complement strand
AAGGTGCCCACAATGACCAGCGCCAAGTACCCGGTGGCCTCCTTCACCGACTCCCGCCTGCGGGTCCAGGTAGCCCCGCCAGGTGCTGGGGGTCACTGCTGGGGGATAATGGCATGTTGTCACTCCTGTGGCACTAAGGAGGAGTGCCAGGCTGTGATATAACTCCTGCGGCACTCGGGGAGGATGCCAGGCTGATGTCACTGCCCTGGCGCTGAAAGGGGCACAGGCTGTGATCTCGCTCCCTCGGGACTTTGAGGGACGCCAGGCTGGCACCTCTCTGCTGGCACCGTGGGGGTGCCGGTCCGTGTGGTCCCCCAGACGCTCTTAGGGGGGGTCTGCCCCACAGGTGGGGCGGCTGGAGCTGCACGGGGGGCTGAGCCTCGTGGTGCTGATGCC
>NW_005054416.1:1830161-1830587 GCF_000277835.1 Geospiza fortis | reverse complement strand
GTGACGTCACCGCCCGCCACCGCCGCCGTGACGTCACCGCGCGGCCCTCCGACGTCAGCCTGGCCGCCGGGGATGCGCTGCGACCCCCGGGACACCTCCCGCTCCCTCAGGGCTCCCCACGGCCCCGTGGATATCCCGTCCCTTCTGCCCCCGGGTCCCCCCGTGTCCCGCCTTGTTTTCGGTGTCCCTCCGTGTGTCCCTGTCCCCCCGTGTCCCCGGGTTCTGCCCTGTCCCCAGCGTCCCTCCGTGTGCCCCTGTCCCCCCCTCCTGTCCCCTCATGTCCCCCTTGTCAGATGTAAATCAGGCGGGGCGGGCGGGACTGCGTGTAAATGTGGTGCGAACGTCATGCAAACGATCCCGGGACTCATCCCGAGGGATCGGGGCGGGGGGGAGAGGGGGAGCCCCCCTGCCATGAGACGCAGACCC
>NW_005054416.1:1828271-1829557 GCF_000277835.1 Geospiza fortis | reverse complement strand
CCCGCGTCATGGTGGTGGGGCCCACCGACGTGGGCAAGACCACCGTGTGCCGCCTGCTGCTCAACTACGCCGTGCGCCTGGGCCGCCGGCCCACCTTCGTGGAGCTGGACGTGGGGCAGGGCTCGGTGTCCATCCCCGGCACCATGGGCGCGCTGTACATCGAGCGCCCGGCCGACGTGGAGGAGGGCTTCTCCCTGCAGGCCCCCCTCGTCTACCACTTCGGCTCCACCACGCCCGGCACCAACATCAAGCTCTACAACAAGGTGAGCACGGCGGGCTCGGCCCGGCTCGGGTCTGGCCCCGGAGTTCCCCGGGCTTTCCCTGCGGGGTGTCTGAATGCCCGGGGTGTTGTTTGGGGACAGCAGAATGTGTTTTAAAAACAGCCAGTCACCCATCCCAGCTATGGGATGAGATAGGAGGATGCGAAGTTGATGAAGGGAGCTGGAGCACCTCCCCTATGGAGACGGGCTGGGAGAGGTGGGGCAGTTCAGCTGGAGGAGGAAGGTTGGTGCCCTGACCTCAGAGCACCTTTTCCATCCTGAGGGCCTACAGAGAAGCTGGAGGGGGATTCTTGTCAGGATCTGGGGCGATAGGGTAGGGTGGAATGGGTTCACAGTGAGAGGAGAAGTTTAGGCTGGATATTGGGAAGAAATTCTTTTAGTGTGAGGACGGTGAGGCCCTTCAGGGTTGCCTGGAGAGGCTGTGGCTGCCCCATCCCCGGAAATGTCCCAGGCCAGGCTGGATGGGGCTTGGTGGAACCTGGGCTGGTGGAAGGTGTCCCTGCCACAGGGAGCTGGATGGGCTTTAACATCTATTCCAAGCCAGACCATTCTACAATTGCACAATTTCGGGTGGCCGCCCAGAATGGAGGCCTTGAGGGTTCTGCAGGAGCTGGGGACGGCACTGGGGACAGCATGGGGACACGGGTGCCTGGGTGTGACCCCTCCTCCCGCAGATCACATCGTGCCTGGCCGACGTCTTCAACCAGCGCTGCGAGGTGAACCGGCGGGCGTCGGTGAGCGGCTGCGTCATCAACACCTGTGGCTGGGTCAAGAGCTCGGGCTACCAGGCGCTGGTGCACGCCGCCTCCGCCTTCGAGGTGGACGTGGTGGTGGTGCTGGACCAGGAGCGCCTCTACAACGAGCTCAAGCGGGACCTGCCCCACTTTGTGCGCACCGTGCTGCTGCCCAAGTCCGGCGGCGTGGTGGAGCGCTCCAAGGACTTCCGCCGGGAGTGCCGGGACGAGCGCATCCGCGAGTACTTCTACGGCTTCCCCGGGCGGCCTT
>NW_005054416.1:1827707-1828099 GCF_000277835.1 Geospiza fortis | reverse complement strand
ATCTCCTAGACCAGCGTGGCCGGCTTCATCGTGGTCACGGGCGTGGACCTGGAGCGCCAGGTCTTCACCGTGCTGTCCCCGGCCCCACGCCCCCTCCCCGAGAACTTCCTGCTCATCATGGACATTCGCTTCATGGACCTCAAGTAGAGGAGGGGCGGGATGTGCCTTCCTCCTCCCTGTGCCCCCTCCTTGTCCCCCCAGCGCGGTGTGACCCTGGTGCAGCACCCGCCCTTCGGTTTTATATTTTTTGTACGATTTGCTATTAAATCTGGAAGCCTTTGCCGCTGGTGAGCGTTTGCTGAGGGTGGATGGGTCCCCGAGAGGAGCGGGCATTGCCGGCCCCGGGCTCCCCCCGCGCCCGGAGTGCGAGGCGCCCGGTCCCGGCCGCCCTC
>NW_005054416.1:1820372-1826810 GCF_000277835.1 Geospiza fortis | reverse complement strand
CGGCCCCGTCCCTGCTCCCGGTGCGGGGCACTGGAACGGCTCCAGCCTGGCCTCTCCTCAGAGAGAATTCCGGGATTCCCGAACACCTGAGCTGTGCCCGGGGATTCCAGCCCGCTCACCGCGCCGATTCGGGAGGGGATCGGCTGCCCCTGTGCTCCCCGTGGCTCTGGGAAGTGGTTCCCCCGGATCTGCCGGCTCCCGCCCCGGCACAGAGCTGGATTTGGGCTTCAGGGATTCCCTGCACTGGGGGCTGCTCGGGATGTTTGGGCGTGTAAAGTACAACCAGAGCCTTGTCTCGATCAAAGCCAGAGTTATCTTGGAGCCTTTTTCTGAGCTTTATCCAGTCACCACCGTCCCTCTGCCGGGCCCGGGTGCTGCTTTAGCAGGCGTTTATTCCCGCTGGTTCCGAGACCAGGAGCCCCATCTGGGAATGGAGAGGGTGGTGATGGGGTGGGTCCAAGGGGAGACCTTGAACTCCCCTGTGAGGGGCCTGTCTGGGGACATTCCCACCTGTCGCTGTTCCCGGTGTCTCCTAACACAGTGACAAGAGGCTGGCGCTGTCCTTGCTCGCTGTGGGGCCCGTTGGGACCCGGCCTCAATGGACGAGGCATTGTTCCTCCTGCTTTGGCCATAAAATGGGGCTAATCCCGTGTAAAGCAGCGGGATGGGCTGCGGAAGGAGGATGGGAGCAGTGTAAGCCCTGGCCAGGAGATAAGCATGGAGTGATTCCAGCCTTCTGGCTGTCTGCAGTGGAGTATTTGTCCATGTTCTGTGTTGATCCTTCTGTACATCCACCTGGGAGAAAGGCAGGTGTGCAGGGTGCACCTGGAGCCGAGGGGTGGCCAAACATCCATTGCTGTGCATCCTCCTTTGGAATTAGGAGCAGAGAGGTGTCCCCAGACTGCCCTGTTGGGGCAGGTGCTCCGGTTTGGACACAGCGCAGTGACCAGTGGGGATCTCACACTGGCATTGCTCCAGCCACAGTGCCAGGTTTGGGAAAATTTGCACTTTCTCTGATGGATTTTGGAGTGTGAATTGTTAGCTGGCTGTGCAAGGACAGGGTGAGCAGAGGGAGCTGCAGAGGGAGGAAGGAGTTCCTTGTTCCATGGATGCCCCTCACTCATAGTGCCAGGCAGTGAGCTCTGGAATGGCTCTGTGGACCTCTGGGCTGCAGCTGATCCAAACAAAGTGGGAACAGGTGAAGCACATCCCATCTGTCTCCCTGCAGCCGGGATCTGCCCTGTCTGGGAGTTGCCTCACGTGGAAGGAATTGTTTGTGTGTTTGCCCTGTGCCATGGGAACTCTGCTGGATCGGGGCAGGTCCGCCGGGAGCTGTGGGTTTGGGCGGTTTGGGAGCCGGTGACCGGGAGGGAGCTCTGTCTGTCCTGCCTGTGCCATGGATCCCGGGGGTGGCAGGGGCCATGTGGTTGATTCCAAGGTGCATTTCCTCCTTCCCGGGCAGGAGCAGAGTGAGGAGCTGGAGTGAGGGAGGAGGGAATGTTGGGAGCTGGGGACACGTGTGTCCCCATCCCAGTAGAGGTGGGAGCACCTCCTGCTCCAGAAGGGACAAGGCATGGAGCGCCTGGCTACCTGTGGGAAGGCTGAAGAGGGGCTGGAGCAGATGAGCAGAGTGGGGTGGGAAGCAGGGAAGGAGGAGCACAGGGCTGGGAGGGGAGTAAAGGGAGGAAATCAGTGAGGCTTTACAGGGCCTTGAAGCGAGAAAAGGAGATGCAGGCTCAGAGAAATGGAAGGTGGCAGCAGCCGTGCTTGCACATAATCCCGAGGGAGGGAATTTGGAATTAAAAGAAATCCCCAGAAATGGAGGTGAAGGAAACAGGAGCAGCTCCCCTGTATGAGTGGAGGGAAATCCTGGAGAGTGGAGATGACTGCTCCAGAGGTGGCTGAGCAGAGCAGAACTGGGAAAGTGCTCCAAAAAGGAGGTGCTGGGATGGGAAAACCAGGTGGAATTTCTGAGGGAGAGGGAAGGGGGAGTGAGCAGTGACACAGGCGCTGGGGGAGGAAGGAGCAGGGCAGGTCTGGAGGAGCAGCGGGAGAGGAGGAGTTGCTGGGCTGGAATTGGCAGAGGGAAAGGAATGGGAAGCAAGAGCAGAGCCCATGTAGGCCACAGGTAAGCAAGATGAGTTGGGGGCTCTTTGGAGCAGGGAAGTCTGTGAGTAGCCTTGGTGGATAGGGACAAAGTGGCCAGTGAGACAGAGGATTTGGGGCAGAGGTGGAGGGAAAGGAACAGTTGGTTGACCAGAGCTGGGCAGGTTGTAGGGCTGGGAAGGAATATGTGTGTTTTGGAGAATTGGGGCCTGAATTTGTGTAGTCTGTGGGAATCTGGGGTGGATTTAACTTGTGTTTCTCCTGGACCCCTTAAGGACTGCAGAGCAGAGATCCCGCATTTTGACAGCTTTTTCTCTGGGCCTCTGCAGCAGGGCTGGGGCTGGGGAGTCCTGTGGGGTCTCAGCATGCCAGGGGGATCAGGAAGGCATTCTGGGGAGCTCTGGGAGCTGGGATGAGCTCCTGTTTGATGAGTTGTGGAGTTATTCTAGGCACGGGCAGCTGGAGCAGGGATGCATTCTCACTGGGATGTCACTAATGGCAGCACTGGTGCTCTCCCCCTGCTCATGGGCCTGACCCATAGGTACCTGATTCCATGGGGAGCTGGCTCTGGCACGCACAGCTCCGCAGGGATCACCGTGTGGAAGGGCTGGAGCTCCTGGATCTCTGGCTGGGAGGGCTGGGGCAGAGCAGGGCCATGAGGCGCATGCCCACAGCACCCTGCGAGGGCAGGGTGGGGATCTCCGGAGGAGGAATTATCAGGGAACAGCTCCTTCTGCCTGGCAGCGTCTGTTTGAGGCCGAGGTGTGGCCGTGCCTCCATGGCGGAGCGTTCAAAGGGCCGGGTGCTCAGGGAGCAGATTGCTCCTGCTAAAGCAATCAGCCGTGATGTCAGGCCTGCACTTCCGATAGCCCATCCCTGGAATTGCTGTTGGGCTCGGCTCTGTGGGGTGTTGGGCTCTTCCCTGAACAGGCAGAGCGGGGCTGGGAAACTGCTGCTCTCCAGGGAACTCTGTCCCTGCTATGGAAAACAGCTTTCCCTGGTGTTACTGTTCAGTTTGCTCTACTCAGGAGCTGCTGCCAGGTGAAACCTGCACATTCCCTACCGGGCAGAGCCTCAGCCCCACATTTCCTCTCCCTCCCAAGGGCAGGGAAACCTTGGGGTGGGAAGTTGAGCTTTGGTCCTGCAGAGGCCGAGTGGCAGGAGCTGTTCCTGGGTGAGTCAGGCGGAGTGGCCGTGAGCTGGGGCTGAGCCCACTCGGTGGTAACACATCCTTGTCATTAAAGCTGCCTTTAATTGGGCGCCGCAGCTCTCCCAACCTTCACTCGCGTTTAGTCAGCGCTAGAGAGTTCCCTGCCCACCCCGAAGGAGAAACTGGGGAGGCAGAGAAAGCTGGAAGGGAGAAAGGAGTGAGCTGTAGGCTGTGCTTGGACCTGCAGTGCCACGGCGGCAGCAAGGGGAGGGCGGGTGGCAGACGGTGACAAGGTGAGGAGTGGTGGCTGTGGCAGCAGGAACTGGTGGGATATGATGGATGATGGGCTGGTGGCTGCTTGGGGCAGGTCAGGGCTGTGGGCAGGGACGCCTTCCACTATCCCAGGCTGCTCCAAGCCCCATCCAGCCTGGCCTTGGACGCTTCCAGGAATGTGGCATCCACAGTTCCTCTGGGTAACCTGTGCCAGGGCCTCACCACCTTCACAGGGAAGAATTTCTTCCCAATGTCCCATCCAGCCCTGAGCTCTGTAATTTCAAATCCACTCTTCCTTGTCCTGGCGCTGCAGTTCCTGATAAATCCAGAGCTGCAAAGGCCACTTATGATCATGGGATTGGTGTTTTCCATGGGCCTCTCCTGTCTCCTGCCCTCCAGGGAAGGGGGTGAGATTCCTGGGTGTTTTTTCCTCCTGTGGTCTCCACCCTTATGTTAAATCCTGGAGTCGCTGCTCAGCCCCTGCCCCTCAGGGAGCCAGCACTCGCTGGTGCTGGGATTTGAGCCGGAGCTGCAGGAAGGAATTCCCAGTGTCCCTCCAGTCCTTCCAGGGCTCGGGTGGGTTTCTCAGGGGTAGAGGGGGTGGCTTGGAGTTCCTGCAGCAGCCAATGCCCCTGGGCTGGGACAGGAGACGCCGTGGCCAGGCTGCTGTGGCTAATGACAGCCGGCTCCATCCCTTCTCTCCCATGCTAATTTCTGTCGCTGTTTTTTCCAGGCGAGCTGTGGCACACCAGACCTCGAGTTTTAATGGTTTTATGTAGTTTTTTTTAAAAGACTGATGGACAGATGAATGAAGAAGGATTTTAACAAAAGAAGGGGAAGGGAAAAATGGAGCTGTTTGGAACAAACTGAGGTTTCTCCCCGCACTGCCTGGGCCATGGGTGAGACAGAGCTGCTCAGCACCCCTTCCACCCTTTGGTGTCTGCTGGGGTTGTAAAGGTGCTCCCTGAACACCCCCTTCCTGTTCACCTGCTGGGAAATGGTTGCTGCAGAGAAGATTTAATGAAATTCCTGTCGCTCCTCAACCGCCGAGTGGATACTGAGCCCATGGAAGGGCCTGGGGGGACAGGAGAAAGGAGCAAGTAGGAAAACCCACAATCCGCCAGACCTTCCCCTCCGCCCCCCTCGAAAAAAAGGATTTACAGCTCAACCTTGCACCAGCTGTTCCTCGGCTTTAACAGACAAGAGAGAAATAAATAAAATTAAACAGCCACCGCCAGCCAGCCCCAGATCCCGGTGAAATCAGGGAGAGTGTTTCCGTGACCCCTCCAGCAAGGGGAGGAGGAGGAGGCACGGCAGCTCCGTGAGGAAGCTGGGATTGCTTGGAGACCACCCCCTCCTCCCGTGCAGCACCGGGGGCTGCGGCAGAGCAGAGGCGGATTAAAAAGGAGAAGTGGCTGCCCTGAGGCTCCCGGAGTGGCTTTTTTGCAAGCACTTTGCTGATCCTGTGCTCTTCTCGGGGTGCTGGCTGGGTGGGAAGCACCCTGCCCGAGCCTGGGGAATTCCCTCCCTTCAGAGCCTGCCTGTGGGAGTCCTGCTCCCTGTGGGCTGCTGCCTGGACTGAGGCTTGGAAGGGCTCTCAGCATTCCCACTCCAACGGTTGTCCTAAACCCAAATCCCCTTCTCTGTTGTGAATTTTTAATGTTTTTAACCCTCCTTCCCTGCGCCCGGGAGCTCTCACGGGGCAGAGCTTAGAGTGGGCTCCTCTCCTGGGCCTCCTGCTCCAGACCCTTCTCCGGACTGTCCGCCCCGGTCGGAGCTCGCCCCAGGAGCAGGCGTGGGGGCAGGGTAGGGGTCAGCCCCTGTCCCCCTCCCCTTCTCATCCTGCTCTGAGTCCCCTGGGGCCTGGGCTATGCTGCGGGGCGGACCCCCCACCACAGCTCCAACATGCCAGCAGCCTCCGGAAAGAGATTCAAACCCAGCAAGTACGTCCCGGTCTCCGCTGCTGCCATCTTCCTAGTGGGAGCCACCACCCTCTTCTTCGCCTTCACGTGAGTCCCGGCTGCTGGGCCAGAGCGGGGAGGGCCGGCAAGGACAGGGGACAGGAGCTGGGGTTTCCTCCCAGAGGGAAGGGGGATATTGTGCTCTGGGTGCTGCCGCTGCAGCGGGAGCCATTTCACTCCATTTTTCCCTGCGTGCTGGCGGTCCTGGTGAGGCACCACTCAGCTCCAGGTCAGCTGGGTTGGGAACTGGTTTGTGACCTGTGGGTGGAAAACGCATGGATCACTTTCTCCTTTGGAGCCAGGCGAGGTGGATTGGTGGGCTGGGGCAGGACACGTGTTATTTTTAGTTTCATAATCGATTTGTGAGCCACAGAGGAAAGTTCAGGGAGGAGAACTCTGACCCCTGTGCGGATCACTCGCTGTGTTCTGTCCCCTGCCTTGGGGCAATGAGGGTCCCATGTCCTTGGAGGGGGCCCCAGGGAAATGGCCAGCAGGTCACTGGGGCCTGGGGGGGCCCATGGGGCTGGGAGATGGTGCTGGGTGCTAGAGAGGCGTGGTGACATCCCTGAGCTGCTGCTCTTCCCTGCCCGGTGACACGTGCCTCGCTGACGTGCTCAGGGGGGTGACAGGCGGGGCAGCAGAACCTCGAGGTGCTGAGGGAGCCCGGCAGAGGGTGGCTCAGCTGGGCTGGCACCACGGCACAGTGTGCCAGGCAGGAAAGGCAGAGCATGGCAGCTGGAATGGCTGCCAGATCCTGCAGGGCATCCCTGGGGTCTCAGCAGGGATATGTTTGGGGTCCTGGCAGGGTGTGGGAAGGACCTGCACCCTCAGCTTCAGGGAGCCTCTCCCACTCCCTGGGCTTTTCCTGCTGGGGCCACGGGAATCAGCTGGAGCTGCAGGAGGCCAAAGGGACAGGTGCCATGGCTGCTGGCCCCCTCCTGGGAGGAG
>NW_005054416.1:1815473-1819959 GCF_000277835.1 Geospiza fortis | reverse complement strand
TTGCCCGGGGCAGGAGCTCCTGGGCAGGTCGCTGTAATTGCAGGTCAGCGATGTTGTTTATCCGACTGCAGAACATCCCATTAAAGCCCGGGCACGGCGTTCACACGCTCCCTGCGGGGTGGATCCTTTGGGACGGGGTCTGCCTGGTGCTGGAGCAGGTTGGCAGGGACATGGGGCTCGAGGTGTGCCTCCTGCATGGTCCTGGGGGCCACTGTGCCCCTTCCCTGCCTGACCCCCTTCCCCCTGTCAGCATCCGACCTAAGGCTGGTCCTTTGGGAAGTGCAGTGGAAGCTGTGAGGGCGGGCTCTGGGAGACATCCCCAAAACAGGGAGCAGCCAGGGGTTGGCACGGCTCTCAAGGCTCCAGTTGTGTTGCTTCCAGCCTATCCACTGGATGCCTTTTGGTCCATCCAGGATTTGTGTCTCTGGGCCAAGAACTCTCTTTAATTGATTAATTTAATTAGGAGCTGCTGCTGCTGAGCACGTGGCCGTGGAAATGAGGCCGGTTGCCCTGGAGGGAGGGGCAGCAGGAGAGGGGATGTTCCTGCCTCCCCCTGGGATGAGTGGGGGTCCCAGGCTTGCTGGGCTCTCAGACAGGTGCTGATTTAGGATGGAAATTCCCCCTTGGGGTCCATTTGTCCATTCCTGCGCCTCCCCACTGGCTGGTCCCAGCTCCTGGTGCAGTTGGCTCTCGGGTTCCCTGTCCCCTCCCTGGGGCTGGCAGTGCCACTGGGACACAGTGCCATGCCCGCTCCCAGTCAGATCCAAACTTGTGTGAGGGTCAGGGTGAGCAGGGATTGCGTTTGTGCCGAGGCCTTTGGAGAGCTGGTGGGTCAGAGCCCCCCCAGGGAACAGGCAGGGAGGGCAGGCTGTGCCTGGGAGAGTGCAGGGGCTGAGGGGCTGGGGAAGGGATGCCAGCAGGGAGGGACAGGCTTCTCCGGGTGTGACTGGTAGCAAGAAGCCCGTCTCATCCCGCTGTGACTCATGGTGCCCGAGGTTCCCCGAGTCCTCTCATGTGCTGCCAGGGACAAGTCCCAACAGCTCCTCTGGCCATGAGCGTGTTGCATCCCGATCCTGAGGGGAAGCCCGATGGGTGCTGCGGGACCTGCGTGGCTGGTGATGGGGAGGAGCCTCCCTCCTGCTCCTGCTGCTCCTGCCCCGTGTGCCCCAGGCTTGAGGCAGGGCCTGCAGCCCTGCACTCTCTGTGCAGGAGAGCAAAAGGCAGGAACACATCACTCTCCTGATAAGGAGGTTCCCTAGGGATGGGCAGCACCTTTGCTCCCTGCGGAGGCCCCTGACCCCTCCAGTGGGTGGGGGTGGTCCCATGAGGGGACTCCCTGGCTTTGGGGTCACCAGTGTGGTGCCACCAGGTGGTCTGGCTCTGTGGGGATTCCCGCAGCACAGGGTCCCTGCGTGTGAGGGGGCCAGGAAGGCAGCAGGTCCTGGTGTTCCCTAGGGAGGGTGTTCTGCTTGGCCTGGCCCACGAATCCCACCCAGGGGGTCTTGTCAGAGTGTCTGAGCCCAGGGACCTGCTGGGCACTGTCCTGCCCTGGGAGCTGTGTGTCCCTCCAGGAAGGGCTGGCTGCTGGGACAGCACAGAGGTGTTCCCTTCCCCTGGTCCTTCCCTCTCTGTGTGCCTCAGAGCTTTCCGAGGCAGCTGGATCCTTCCCTGCCTCCCTGGGCTCTGTCTCAGGATCCAGGCCGTGTGCTTGGCTCAGCCTGGCTGTTGGCTGTTCCCTGTGTGGGATGACTGCCCGGGCATGGGTCTTCCTGGCTCCCCTCCATCTCTTTCAAGCAAAGGTTTGGGCTGGGATTTCCCTTCCTGGAAAGATGAGCTTCTTCCACAGGGTTTCTGGAAGGGCATTTCCTACTTTTAGGGCTCCTCTGAGCCCCCTGGCCCTCTCTATGCAGCAGAGAGCAGAGCCAGGGAGACTTCTCTCAAGTGGAGTAGGAGTTCAGCTCAGGGACATGGGATCCTTGCTTCTGGTGTGTCCTCACTCTCTACAGCCCCCTGATAGGAGGGTGTGGTGAGGTTGGGCTCTTCTCCCAAGGAACAAGTGATGAGACAAGAGGAAGCGGCCTCAGGTGGTGCCAGGAGAGGTTTAGTTTGGATGTTAAGGAAAATTTCCTCATGGAAAGGGTTGTTTGGTGACTCTAGCACTGCCCAGGGCAGTGGTGGAGTCACCAAAAAACATGTGGCTGTGGCACTTGGGGACACGGTTCAGTGGTCGCCCTGACAGTGCTGGGGAAGCAGTTGGAATCAGTGATCTTGGAGGATTTTTCCAACCTGGACAATTCTTTGATTCCATGACTCTGTGATTTGTCCCTTGCTCGGGTTGTGGCCTGGCACTGTCACTTAGGTCCTGCACCTCCAGCACTGCTCTCTGAGGGTTTTGGGGCACAGATTACAGAGGGCTCCTCCTCTCCAGCTGCGAGAATCCGCCTGGCTGGCTTCCAGTGCAGGCAGCAGGGCCGGCATGGCCGGTCCCCCTCCAGGAGCCGCTCCCCAGCCCGGGGCAGAGCTCGGGGGACTGGGCCAGGAGATGCCAAAATGCCATGCCAAGAAATGCCATCCCGGGAGATGCCAGCCCGATAGGGAGCAGGGAGCCAGCACCCTGGGTGCCCAGCAGGGCAGCTCCTCAGGAATGAGGGGGAAGAGGCTTTGGGGAAGGTGGTCTGCAGGAGTAGCTTGGTGTGGTGTGTGGGGCCTGGGGGGCCAGAGAGGAGGAGGAGGAGGAAGAAGAGGAGTGTTCTGGGTGGCTTGGCCATGCTGTCCTCCTTGCCAGGGATGTCCTGCAACCAAAAGTCTGCCCTCCTGCTCTCTCGTCCCTGTGCCTGGATGGGGACAGCCTCAGCCTTGGCCTGTGAGAGCAGGTCCCACTGATGATTCCCACCCTCCCTGGGGCACAGAGCGGTGCCTGGTGCTGGGAGCACCCTGCACACCTCACCCTCTGTGCTGCCAGGTGTGTGCTGGAAGGGTGTGCCCGCTTCTCCTGCCCTGCCCCTGGCACAGCTGCTGCTCCTCACCCGGGAGTGCCCCCCTGCCCTCCTCAGGGCCCTGAACTGGGACAGAGCCCTGCACCAGCTGGAGCCTTGGCATGGCTCTCGGAGCTGCTGTGACAAGGACAGGGCTGCCTCGCCCAGCGATGGGACCCGTCTCTGTGGGTGGTGGTGGAGGAGGGGACAGGGCCAGCGCCTGCCCCTTCACCCCAGCCCATGGGGGATTACAGCGCTGGCACCATATGTCACCCTGCCCGCCCAGCCCCACGCTGCTCCGGCCACCTAAATCCATCGGCACTTAGCCCAGTGGGGGGAAGAGAGGGACAGATGCTGCCCTAGATCTGTGGGATTTAATCCCAGCAGCAAAGCAGATTAGGGAATTACGCTGGCGCCTGCAAGGGGGAAGCCCGCTGTCCTGAGCCCTCCTGCTGGGACAGGAGGGAGCAGGGTGATTCCCTCACTGTGCTCCCACAGCGTTTTTGAAGGAGCTGGGTGCTGGCTGGGGTCCCCCTGTCCTGCTGGAGCTGTCCCTGGGATGTGAGGAGCATGAGTGGCTCTGGAGGCACCAGAGCTGGTGCTGGTTTTGTGTCCCCTCACAGGGTCCCCTGTGCCCCTGAGCAGCTGGTGGGGCACAGGGAGGATGACATCCTTCTTTCTGGCAGGTCCCCTGGGTGCCCCCCATGCCATTGGCCTGGTTTTTCCTGTTGCCAGCACCACTGCTCTGTGGGACCCTCCAGTGGGGTCCCAAAGGGGAATTTTGCTCCCTGAAGGATGCCTGGAGCACGTCCCGCTGTGGCCCCCAGGTGCTCCCCAGGCTGTGCTGTAGAAGTGGCTGCAGTGTGGGTGTGGGATGCACTGCTGGGAGGTGGCAGGAGTGACACAAGTGAGGGTCCGAGGGTCTCACGGCTGCTGTGCCCGCAGGTGCCCAGGGCTCAGTATCTACGTGTCCCCCATCATCCCTGCCTACAATGCCGTCGTCTTCCTCTTCGTGCTGGCCAACTTCAGCATGGCCACCTTCATGGACCCAGGCATATTCCCACGAGGTGAGTTTGGCTCTGGCCAGGAGGAGCTGCCTCCTTGCATCCTTCCTCAGAGGTAAAGGGGATTTCTGGGTCCCAAAAGGCTGTCAAGGAGCCTTCCTCGCCCTGCCCAGTGGGATCAGGCAGTGACAAGCACTACAGGGATGGGTTCAGCATCCCATGTTGGGTCCCTGGGACTCAGGCAGTGTCAGGATTCTGGGACAGGGCCTGGCAGAGCCCCCCCAGCCTGTGTTTGGGGGTCCCTGGCTGTCCCTGTGCCAGGTGACAGGAAGGTGATGTGGGCAGCCTTCGGCTCGGGCAGACAGGGGCTGCCTGGGCCCTGATGCCATGCCGGGGTGTCCCCATCAGCTGAGGAGGACGAGGACAAAGAGGACGATTTCCGGGCCCCGCTGTACAAGACGGTGGAGATCAAGGGCATCCAGGTGCGCATGAAGTGGTGCGCGACCT
>NW_005054416.1:1813855-1815463 GCF_000277835.1 Geospiza fortis | reverse complement strand
GGGCGGCGGGCCCCCCCCCGCCCCCCCACGGGGCGGGGAGCCCCCCCAGCCCCCCCTCCCTGAGCCCCATCCCCGGCAGGAGTTCGACCACCACTGCCCCTGGGTCAACAACTGCATCGGGCGGCGCAACTACCGCTACTTCTTCCTCTTCCTGCTGTCGCTCACCACGCACATCATGGGCGTCTTCGGCTTCGGGCTGCTCTACGTCCTGTACCAGGTGGAGGAGCTCTCCGGCGTCCGCATGGCCGTCACGTATCCTCCTGGGCAGTGCGGGTGGGCAGGGCGTGCTGGGGTCTGGGGGCAGCGCGGTGCCGAGCGGGGCAGTGGCTGCTCCTTAGCTGGCTGTGGCAGGATGGTGGTGATGTGCGTGGCTGGGCTCTTCTTCATTCCCGTCGCTGGCCTGACAGGCTTCCACGTGGTGCTCGTGGCCAGGGGCCGCACTACCAACGAACAGGTACGTCCGAGGGACTGTGGGGGGACTGCCAGCCTGGCCAGGCCACCTACAGACACATTTTGGGATTTCTCAGGAGAGGATGGATGTGGATGGGTTGGATTAAAGCTGGGGGAGGCCCCTGAGCTGGGGAAGTAGAGCATGGGGTGACTGAGAAGCAGTTGCATCCATGGAGGTGCAGTCAGAGGATGGAGCCAGGCAGGCACTTCTGGGGCCCAGGAGGTGAAATTGAGGAGACCCGACCCCCTCAAGGGTATCTGAGCACTGAAACAGGCACTAGGACCTGGATCTCGCAGTATCTCTGTCCTGGTCCTGAGGGGGTGTCCTGAGGGAGCTGGTGTGGCTGGCTGTGACACTCCTTTGTCCCACAGGTGACGGGCAAGTTCCGCGGCGGCGTCAACCCCTTCACCAACGGTTGCTGTAAGAACGTCAGCCGGGTCCTCTGCAGCTCCCCGGCGCCCAGGTGAGCCTGGCTTCTCCATCCCTGGGAAAACTGCACCATCCCAGGCTTCAGGCCATGACCTTCCTCCCCCCATCCCCAGGTACCTCGGGCGCCCGAAGGCCGAGCAGACGGTGCTGGTGAGACCCCCGTTCCTGCGGCCCGAGGTGTCGGACGGTCAGATCACTGTCAAGATCATGGACAATGGTATCCAGACAGAGCTGAAAAGGACGAAGGTGAGGAAGGTGGGGACTAGCGCTGCCTGCGCTGGGGCCCTCCACGGATCCCAGGGGTGCAAGCCTGCATCCGTGAGTAGAGAACCAAGAGAGCCTGGTCACGTTCCCTGTCCCAATCTGTGTCGTCTTGTTCTATGTCCCCGTGGGATGGAAACTGTCCCCCTCCCATGTGGCAGTGACCACATGAGGCTTTGCCCCCTCCATTGCCCTTACTGCTCCCATCCTTCCCCACCCTCTGCAGGTTCCCCCTCCTTGGCACTTCCAGCACCCACCCGGGGCACGCACTGCCCCCTGTTCTGTCGGATGCCCGGGAGGCAGCGGGAGCCCCCAGCGCCGCTGTCCGTGCCCTGCCAGCCCGGGGGGGCTGAGGCCTTGGCCCCTCCTGACCCTGCCTGCGCTTTGTCTCTGCAGTCCAAGGGGAGCCTGGAGGTGACGGAGAGCCAGTCTGCTGACGCCGAGCCGCCACACCCACCTAAGCCCCA
>NW_005054416.1:1812645-1813376 GCF_000277835.1 Geospiza fortis | reverse complement strand
GCAGCAGCTGGAGCCCCCACAGCTCTCCCGGCCCTGCCTGGGGTCTGCTGCCTGCTGAGGGCTGTGGTGTGTGTGCTTCCCATGGAGCTCCCTGACACCCCCGTGCCGTGCACCCCCAGGGTGTCACCCAGCCGGGGCTGCCACAGGGACACAGAAGTGCCAGCCCCACACACATGGCTGTGGGGACATCCCTTCCTCCTGGTCTGTCTCTCCCACCCCGGTGCACCTCCCCTGCAGCCCATCCCTGTCCCTGGTCTGTCCGCCCCAGGCTCGGAGTCGGTTCTGAGGCAGGGAGGGTGGGCTCGGCGCGTTCCCTGCCCGCAGCCGCCCTGAGCGTGCCCCTCTCTCCTGGTGCAGACAGCAGCTTGCTAGGCAAGGACAGCCCCCCGACTCCCACCATGTACAAGTACCGGCCCGGTTACAGCAGCAGCAGCAGCTCGGCGGGCCCGCCCCCCTCCACCAGCGCCAAGGTAAGGCTGAGCCCAGCGTGGGGGACCAGCCCCATGGGGATGCCACCCCATTCCTGGTGTGGGAAGGGTTTAGGGCCTGCATTGGGAGCTCCACAGGGGACCCAAGGTCATTCTGTGGGTAACTGCTGCCCCTCTGCCCCTCAGCTGAGCCGAGTGAACAGCCTGAAGGAGCCCAACTCCATCTGTGACAGCGGCCACAAGCCCAGCTACCGCTCGGAGCCGAGCCTGGCACCCGAGAGCGTCCGCTCGCCCACCCTTGGC
>NW_005054416.1:1808832-1812110 GCF_000277835.1 Geospiza fortis | reverse complement strand
CCTGGGCTCCCCCGACCAGCCCGCCGCCCCCCACCTGGGCAAATCCGTGTCTTACAGCAGCCAAAAAACAGCCTCTCAGGCCGGCGGCCCCGAGACAGAGGAGGTGGCCTTGCAGCCCTTACTGGCACCAAAGTGAGTACTGTGATGGCACAGGGCCGTCTGTGGCCTGTGGGGGGACCCTCGCCCTGTGTCCCTGCAAGCCCCTGGGGCTGCAGAACACCCCTCCCTGGGGAGAGATGTTGGGAAGAGCAAGAGAAATCTTCCTGCTCTTCCCAGAACAGAGCTGGTGCCCCCCACACCTCCTCGGTCACCCCATGGGCCCCTCGGAATCTGGAGCGGGTGCTGGTGGTCCCTGGGGTGGGCAGGGCTGTGGCAACGCTGGGTGCCACCAACCTGTTCCCTCTCCTGACCCCATGTCCGTGCTTCCTTCCCGCAGGGACGAGGTGCAGATGAGAACAGCCTACAGCAAGTCCAACGGGCAGCCCAAGAGCCTGGGCTCGGCCCCACCGGGCTCGGGGCCGGTGCCCCTCAGCAGCCCCACCCGCGGAGGCGTCAAGAAGGTCTCGGGTGTGGGGGGCACCACCTACAGAAATGTGTTTCATTCTGTTTTCCTCCCTACCCCTGAATTTCCCACCTGCTGTCTACACTCCTGGCTGACAGAACTACAGGACAAGGATTTGTAGTTTTGACCTTATGCAAGAGAAACATCATTGGGTTTTGTTTTTCAAACCCTTACAGACCACTGCTGAGTGCATTGGGAGCATCCAAGGCTGCTGCAGGCCATGGGGAGACCTGGGAGGGGTTTTGTGAACCTCCCTGTGGGCCTGGAGGTAAGGCACTGAGCCTGAGCCCCCTCCAACCCCTCCAACGGAAGGAGGTCTCCTTTCCCTGGAGAACTGCATGATGACAGATGTGAGTCCCACAGAAATGAGAAATGCAAAAAACCCTGGAGTATAAGAGGAAGCATATCCTGTCTGCATGGAGACACAACCTCAATAGGAGCAAGTGCATGGAGTTGAGACTATATAGATACCACAGCAGGGTTCAGACATCTGTGACTAATTGTATCTCCACCTGCTCTTTACATATATAAATATAAATATTAAAAAAAAAAAGAAGCAGAAATTATATATCCTACCCAGAGAAAGAAAGAAACTACCCTGCTCAGGGCCTGGGCCCCCCCAACCTTGTCTCTGTCCCCAAAGGAGGGACGTGGGGCTGCCTCCTGCATCCATGGAAGGAGCTGTGGTAGGTGATGGGTGTCACTGTTCCCTCCCTGAAGGGGGCCAGGGGGTGCCAGGTACCCATCCTCGGACACTCCCCTCCCTGATCCGTGGTGTCTGCAGCCTCCAGCCCCCTTGGGGGGCCCAGGACGGAGGCAGGGTGGTGGCAGCACCCCCACACCCCCAGCCCGGGCTGGCACAAAGGCCCCAGTGTCCCCCCACCCGCAGTTTTTGCTCTTTGTTCTCTTTCCCCGGGGGCTGTGGTCGGGGGGGGGTTGTTGGTTTTGTTGCCTTTTTTTATTTCTGTTAATGATTCCGAGGAGGTTTCTCGCTGTCGCAGGGGTGTTTTTATTTCCGCTCGCTCGGGGGAGAGGCAGGGGCATCCCCGGAAAGCAAAATTTTCTCATCACATGCCAAAAAAAAGCAGCCAAGGAGCCCCGTGCTCCCTGTCCCCAAAGCCCTGCCGGCACTACCGGACTCTTTCTCTACGGCAATAGCTCCTGTGGCTCTGCACAGCCACGCCAGGGTTTTTTATTATTATCAGCCATTTTAAAAACAAGGAATAAAAGGATATTTAATGAGCCACCCTGGGGCCGTGCGTGTGCTTTGTTTGGTGTCCAGGGATGGAGCAGCCCCTCCAGGGCTCCTGATCCTCGGGGTCTCGGCCTTCCCTCCCATCCCGAGGGAGAGAGAGAAGGGGGTCTGGTAAGAGCTGAGCCTGGCTCACTTTTGGGGAGGCTCCAACTTGAGGCAAACTCTGCTCCCATAGAAGGTAAGGATCTTCCAGGCATGGGAAAAGAGGCTCCAGGGGAGGTGTCGTGGGTGCTGGTGAGGTTTGGGATCCAAAGGAGGGCACCCTGCACGCTCCAGGGACACTTTGGTTCGGGCTCCACCATGACAGCCGAGGGTCGCAGCAGCCACGGCCACCAGCCCCTCCTCAGAGCAGACTTTAAAAGGTGACTAAAAAAGAGGCTTTGATGCTCCAGGTTCTTCAGGTACAAAAGCCCGAGGTCAGCACCCACAGAGTCCGCGCCCCTGGTCCTGGGGGCCTGCAGGGGTGTCCTCTTAGCCAGGGGGGACAGGCCAGCCCCAGTGTCCCTGGGGTCAGCCGGGGCTGTTCCCATGGGCTGGGGGATCCCCAGGGCGTCACCGGCGTGGCCTCACCGTAAGCTGCTGCTGGCCTGGGAGCTGCCCACCCCTGGGTGCTCCGGGCTGTGCCGGTTCTGCGGAGGAAGGACAGACAGAGCCTGTGAGAGCTGCTGGCCAGCAGCCCCTTGGGAATGGCCACTCACAGAGCCCCTCGGAGGTCCATGGGCTGGACACCGCACCCCAGCCTTGCCACTCACCTTCTTTTTCTTCTTCTCTTTCTTCTTCCTCTTCCGCTCTGGATCCTCCTCTTTTTTCTTCTTTTTCTTCTTGTGGTCGGAGTCCGAGGGGGTTTCTGGAGAAGCAGAAGTCCCGGATGAGCCAGTGCCCTGCTGGGGCTGAAGGGGAGCAGGGGGGCGGCTGTGGCAGCCTTACCTGGGGGGACGGGGTCCTGCGTGCGGCTCTGTTTGTGCTTATGCTTGTTCTTCTTCTTAGGTGGCTGGATGTGCATCAGCCGGCACTGCTCAGGCAGCTGTGGAGAAAAGGGGCTGGTCAGGCCATGCCGGGTGCCTCCCACCCCCCCGGCTCCAGGCCCCGGGGCTCACCGGGCCGGCGTGCAGGCGGAAGCCGGTCAGCATGGCCCCAGTGAGCGGGGTGAAGGAGCTGCCACAGATGGGTGGCTTCTCGATGAGCGAGCGCAGGCTGCTGCTGTCGTGGGAGCCGGGCAGGTCGATCATGCCGGGCAGGTCGGGGAGGAAGTTGCTGAGCTTCTCCTTCACCTTCTTCCCGCAGAACTTGTTGTACGCGTGCTCCAGGTTATAGTGTGTGATCAGGTTCGTGCTGCCCGTCAGCTCCGTAGTGCCTGTGCGGCCACGGGAAGAGTTGGGGAGGAGGAAACGCCCCGACGACACCCCAGGCCCCTCTCCCCGGCCGAGCCTGGGCTCCGGGACCCCCTGCACCCCCGCAGCA
>NW_005054416.1:1806389-1808223 GCF_000277835.1 Geospiza fortis | reverse complement strand
GCTCTCCGCGCTGCTCGCCGCCGCTTTTCTGCTCGTGCGCAAGGTCCCGCCGCTCTGCCGTGGCCTGCCCTCGCAGCGGGAGGATGGTAACCCGTGTGACTTTGACTGGGTGAGGCGGCGCGGCCTGTCCCCGGGCCTGTCCCCGCATCCCTGAGCTGTCCCCGGGCCTGTCCCCACACCCTCGGCCCTGGCTTGGCTCCCCTCCTGCTCTCACAGCACCCCGGCGAGGCTGAGGGAGGAGATGCCCGGTAGCCCCTGGCGTTACTCTGCGGTGTTCCCGTACAGCCGAGAGCCCCCAGGCGCTGGTCGAGCCCATTGCCGCAGGGCAGCCCGTCTGCTCGCTGTTCTCCCCCGGGAGGGATGGGGGCTCTGGGCTCTGGCAGGGCCTTGGGGCCAGTGGGGCCTGGCATGGCCATAGGTCCCTGTGCCAGGCCAGGCCAGGCATGGCTCCAAGGTGTCCTGGACACTTCCAGCTCATGGTGTCCCTTCTCTGTGCCAGAGGGAGGTGGAGATCCTCATGTTCCTCAGCGCCATTGTCATGATGAAGAACCGGCGCTCCAGTGAGTCAGGGGGACCTGGGGGGCTGGGGCTGCTTATGGGTCTCCTCCAAGGAGCTGAGTGGGGTGGTGTCTGGAGGACCAGATCCAGCCCTCACTGAAGTTACCCCCAGCCTTCTGGGGGCATCTGGCCCCATCCCTTATTCCTGTCTCCACATCGCAGTCACCGTGGAGCAGCACATCGGGAATATCTTCATGTTCAGCAAAGTGGCCAACGCCATCCTGTTCTTCCGCCTCGACATCCGCATGGGGCTGCTCTACCTCACGCTCTGCATAGGTGAGCCTGCATGTGTTCTTGCCTTATCCTGGCTCCCCCTGCTGCTCTGGGCTGGAGGAGCTCTGTCCCAGGCCCAGCCTGGCCCTCCTGGCAGTGGGGGGCTCAGGAATGACTGCTGTCATTCCAGTGTTCCTGATGACCTGCAAGCCACCCCTTTATATGGGCCCTGAATACATCAAGTACTTCAGTGACAAGACTATCGATGTGAGTATCTCCCCTATCCCAGGGGCTTTTTGGGGGCTCTGCCCACCTCCCTCTAAGCCCATAACCCCTGTGGCAGGAGGAGCTGGAGAGGGACAAGCGGGTGACGTGGATCGTTGAGTTCTTTGCCAACTGGTCCAGTGAGTGCCAGTCCTTTGCCCCCATTTTCGCCGACCTCTCTCTCAAGTGAGTGGCACCCACTGGAATCTTAGTGGATAACAGGGCCTGTGGTCCCCTGCATCCCTCACAGCCATGTGTCCCCATCCTGCCCAGGTACAACTGCTCAGGACTCCAGTTTGGGAAGGTGGATGTTGGCCGGTACACGGACGTCAGCACCAGGTGTGGGGAACGCAGCCTGGGCAAGCAGGGCTCGCTCTGGGGCGGTCCCTGTGACCCTCCAGCCCCCTCAGGCTGCCCAAGGGTCACTGCTGGCTTGTCCTCACACAGGTACAAGGTCAGCACCTCGCCTCTCACCAAGCAGCTGCCCACCCTCATCCTCTTCCAGGGCGGGACAGAGATCATGCGTCGGCCGCAGATCGACAAGAAGGGCCGGGCTGTGTCCTGGACCTTCTCTGAGGTGCGTGGGACCCTCCAGCCCTCTGCTCCCCTGCCCAGCCTGTGCCTGGGAAGAAGGGGGAGCACGAGGTCCCAGTGGTGCTGATGATACCTCTTGGCCACAGGAGAATGTGATCCGAGAGTTCAACCTCAACGAGCTCTACCAGAAGGCCAAGAAGCAGCAGAAGCCGCGGGAGGAGGGGCCTGAGGAGCCCCCAGCCGCGCCGGCGGCTGCGGCCCCGGG
>NW_005054416.1:1798935-1805201 GCF_000277835.1 Geospiza fortis | reverse complement strand
GCAGCCGTGGAGCTGTGGAGCGGTATCGGGAAGGGGCCCCCCCGCAAGCTGAAGTTTCCCCAGCCAGAGACCGTGGTGGAAGCCCTGAAGAACAACTTTGCATAGAGACGTTGGCCACGTGAGCGGGGATGGGACTGGATGGCTGGGATGGGACCAACAGGGGCCGACTTCCCTCTCTCCACAGCCGAGCCAGGACCGGTGCAGGCGGCATGAGCATCCATGAAGAGGCGAGACCAAGTGGGGGGCACCTGCCAGCCCCAGTCCCGTCCCTGATGCTGTAGCTCTGCCACTGCCACACCCCTGGCTCCCTCCATACCCTGTTGTCCCCCCAGTCTCCAATAAAGTTCAGTACTCCAAAGAACAGCTCCAACCCTTTATTTCAAGAACATGCAGCCCAAGGTGGGGGAGGGCACTGGTGGGGGGAGAGGTGGAGCTAGCCCCCCCTAGGTGACAACATCCACCTCCTCTTCTGACTCAGATGAGGGACTGGGCCAGAGGCAGACTGTGCCAGGGGGCAGGAACAGCTCCCCTGTCCCCACATCCACCTCCTCCTCCTCCTTGCTGTCACTTCCCGGGGTCCCTGGGGGTGCTGCCTGCTGGCAGCCCTGTGGGGACACAGGGGAGTCCCCACGCTGCTGCATCCCGTTTGCACTGGGGGGCTGCTGGGGTGGGGAGCACTCACTCACCTGCTCCCGTGCACCCTCATCCTGGGGTGGCTGTGCTTCTGTCCCACCCCCCCTCCCCTACCAGCACTGGTGCAGGCACAGGGGGGGGCTGCACCTCCCGCACCACCTCCCAGCACCCCCAGTGCTCCACCTTCCGCAGCCTCATCCGCCCGATGGGGCTGGGCTGTGAGCGCTCCAGAGACTGTGGTTGCCTCTGGGGGGACACCGCAGAGCTGGCACTGCCAGGCTCAGCTGTGTCAGGTGCCACTACGGGGGAGACTTCCTGAGTGGAATGCAGGCAGGAGCGGTAATTAGGTCACCCTGAAGCCTTTCGTTTTCCAGGATGAACAAGGCCAATATTCTCAGCCTTTCAAACTCAATGATTATTTACATTTTTTTTTCCAACCTAAATGATTCTATAAATTAGCAGGACAAAGCATATGGAGGCTGATGTTGGTCACCACCCCACCCCAGCAGGATGGGAAGGAGGTCACCTTCCCATCAATGGGACATGGACCCACACAGAGGGACAGTCCAGCAGAGCCAGGAGTGGGTAATGAAACCTGGCCAAGGTTAGTCAGGGGAAAAAACTCCTCGCTAATATGCAGCACACCTCCACCACCGCAATAAAGACAAGATTGAATTGCAGAACGTGGCTGCAGGTCTTGTTTCTATACGTTTCAATGTTGTGCTCCAACAGGTCGGAATATTGTTAACAATTCCGTCTGCAGAGGAGACATTGCTGAGCTGGGTAAAACATGTGGCAAATTTCTTTCTGGGCTCATCTTGGATCGGGTGAAGGCGTTTGATTATAGAGGCTCAGGGGTTATTTGCATTATGGGATTCCCAACACTCCTCCTGAAATGGTTCGGAGCATTATGTAAATCAGCCAGAGGGGAAGCTTCTGACGAATGTCTCAGCTGATGGAACAACTTTAATCTCAAACCTGGCTACTTTTCCAATTACCTCGTAGGTCTTTTGCCAACAACAGCTTCATAAGGGAAATCCAGCCTTTATGGGGGATCCCTGAGTGGTTACATTTGAAGAAGGGAAAGGGCAAAGGTGCTCTTCAGTTTTCCATCTGTGTGCATGGGCTAATGTGATGTGCTTCCCTCAGACAAGAGGAAAGGTTAAATGGAGCCCCATCGGAGAGGAAAGCCGCAAGGCTTAAAGCCGGGATCTGCAAAGGAATCTGAGAGCCAAAGCCCACTGAAAGTCAAAGGACGATGAACATCTAAGCCCACAAGGCCGTTCTGAACCATCTAAATGGAAATAAGTCCAGGTCCTTTCATGCCTGGGCTTGTCTGCTCCAAAGAAGTACCAAAGGCAGAGGGAGATGTGATGGGGTCTGTCCTGCCCTCCCCATGATGCAAGGCTGGCAGGGATCAGCAGGAGGAACTCCAGTGTTGATGGAAAGGAAACGCTCGGGCTTTGCCGTGTGATGGCGGCTGCGCTGAGGGCAGCCTGGGTGCCCCTCATCCCTCCCTCATCTTCATCGGGCCACGGACACGACAGCCAGGCCAGGGCTGCTTGTGGTCGCTGCAGTGGTGGCACTGAAGAACACGAGGTCGATAATAGGGAGGGTGCTGTGTAGCACCTGCTGTCTGGAGCAGCTCTGGGTTCGAGGGCTCAGAGCCCTGCGATGCACCCTGGTTTGGATTTTCAGGCTCCACTGTGCCCTCTCCTGTGAGGAACGGTGTTTTCGTGCCCTAAGCTCCTGAAGGGGAGGATTGATGGTACTTTGGAAGCCAATCCTTCAAGCAAGCAATGCTGCCCACTTAGTTTGAAAGTATTTTGTCACTTTATAAAGCACCCATTGTACAAACATCTGCGTCAGTCACTCCACATACACGAACAAAGATTATAATCCATCCCCATCGCCTGGAGACAGTGGCTGTTCCTACAAACAACCCAAGTGGGTGGAAGTTTCAGGAGCTGCAGAAGGACAGGAGCCTGAATGTCGCCATAGAGTTTAAATCTACAAAGTCTTTAAATGTGGTCTTGCAGAGGGATTTTCATCTGGTTGGACATGTGAGGGTGGTTTTTCTTCTCTGTTTTTGCAAAATGGACACAAACCAAGGAAGAAAGTGGCTGGTGCCAGGCCTGGGCCAGCGGCCTTTGAGGTCACTGGCAGTCTGTCACTGCCCCCGGGTGGCTTGGAGCCCAGCCCAGAATACCAAGGGATGCAGCAAAACAAGTAATTTCATATCAAAGTGCTATCATATGCTCATAAAAATAGAAGGAAAATAGAGATGTTTCCTCCCCCACTCCTTGCAATCCACTGGAATTACAATGGTCGAAGCTGTCGCCTGGAAAGCCTGACCTCACTGGGAGTGCCTGGATCCAGATGCCATGCAGTGACAGTGAGTGGGACCACAGTGGGACAGGGGGCAGCGACATTCCAGCGAGCAGGGCTGGGGTGCTGGGGCTTTAATGTTTCAGCACTAAACCCTGTCAGGCAAAGCCCCCACTCCTCTGTACCCCAACAGCTGCAGCACTGCTCCCCCCTCCACTAGTGGCCTTGTCTGCCCTTAAAATTCACTGATACTCGAACTGGCAACCGAGAAACCACTCCCATTGTAGGTACACAAAAGAGGCCTTTTATGAGTGTCATTTTTACTAGTATCCAAAGCCAAATAACGTAGAGTGGAAAAATCACCAGCAGCCTTTGATCCCTCTCTCTAAACTCCATTTCTGCTAACAGATTTTCGTGGAAAAAAGTATGGGATTGCAGTTTTCACTGCAAAATGTGTCAGCCCCTGAATCCTTCTGTCCACCTTCAGGTGCTCAGAGGCTGCAGACCTGCAGCACAGCTGGTGTCCTTGGCCATTGGCTCGTGGCTGGGCACAACCCTGGGTGACTCAGAGGGTTGGGAATGTCCAGCAGGGCTTATCTCCTGGTGGGATTCACTGCAGAGGGGAAGGCAAGGCCTAAACTGTGCTGGCTGTTCAAGCTCCCTCTGCTATTGATAGGAGGAGGGGCCTCCTCACAGGACAAATCTCGTCTTTCCAGTGTCTCCCAAGCCCTCAAATCAGCAGTTTCTGAGCCAGTTTCTGTCAGTGAAGGGAAATTCCCATCTCAAGTCTCATAGCCAGGATCATTTTCAGCTATGTTGCCTTTGCCTGCGTTGCAGGGCAGGACCTGCCTCTGAGTCCCTGCTCTCCAGGGAGACCTTGGACCCTGCACAGTGGCAAAAGGGATGGATGAAGGCAAAATCTGAGGCTGGGAAAGGAGGAAGAAAGGAGAGACGGTACGTGGCAATAGATCCTTGTGGGGCTGGGAGGGAGGGAGATTTCTTCAGTCACGTGTACATTTGGGCAAAAGATGTACCAGGAATTTGACAGTCTGAGGGCACAACAGGGTGCAGCCAGGCTGAAAGCAGGATGGTCTGTGGGCATGGGAGAGCCCAACAAAGTGGGAGGCTGGTGGGAAGCAGGGACAACACCAAGCACATGGAGGTGCACCGGGAAGGTGTCAGGGTGGGCTCTGGGCTTGCTTTGTGGCCTGGCATCTTGCAGTTGGAGCTGGAAAGCTCCTTCAGGCCCCACTTCCCTCCTTCTCCCCCTTCATGAGTCGCTTCACCCCCCTGGTGCCGCACTTCCCCTCCTGCGGGGAGGGACAGCGACCTGTCGGGATTCCCATAGGAAAGGGGCTGCGGAAGGGCCTTGTTATCCTGACCTGGAACAATGCAGGCCATCCCCCTGAGCTGCCTGTGTGGACCTGGAGACGGCAGCCTCCCCTTCCTGCTGCCCTCGCCGCCGGGAGCACGGGCCTGCCTTGTAAACAAATTGTCTTGCTTTGTTCCGGTGGCAGCTGCACTTCTGGGCGTCTCATCTGGGAAAGGCATCAGTTGTAGCATGAAAGGGGATGTGCAAGATGTTATTACAAGCAATTACGGTAAAAGAGGGGAAACTTTCCCATGCTAGGAACACATCTCTCTTCTTCCCAGAACGCAGTGGGACAGGCTCCTCTGCCCCAGGAGTTACAGTGAAACAAGAGTGTGATCTGCTGCAGAGTGAGCTGAAGCTGCAGGATCAGGGTCCAAAAGTGCCTTCCAAAGTGAGCATGCGCTGCCGGGTGTTCCAGCTGTCAGGGCAGGGCTGGGGCAGGGCCAGTGCCTGGGTAAATCCTGTGCAGCTCCATCCTGGGGACAGGAGGCACTCGCCCAGTGTCAGAGCCATGTTTGTTAGAGCACCTTGAGTCCTTGAAAAGGGCAGAGGGAGACTGTGCTGGGACCATGCATGAACCTCTGAGACCCTGCTGCCCCAACTGCCCAGGCAGAGGCCTCAAAGGATGTGTCATTGGTGCTGGGATGGAGGAGCAAGGTGTTTCTGATGCTTTTTTCCTTAGGGAGAGCTGTCCCTTGGGAGGTGTCAGGTGAGCAAGGACTCTTCCTCCCAGAAGGAATTTTGAGAGCACCTCTTCTCTCTCCTTGTCCCTGAGACTCAGGGGATGCACCCACCTTCCTCTTTGTGTGGGCCAAGAAGAAGAGAGGGCAGATGGGGATTTTTTCTAATCTGGGAGCTGTTCTCAGGCGAGACACAAGGCTGAGAGGGGGCCCAGCTTGCTTGTTTTGGGTGATGAGGAGGATGACGGGATGCAGAGAGAAGGTCTCACTCGCCTGCTGTGGAATGGAGATACCCTCTCCTCCCTGGGAGATGTGGATCAGCTCTCCCTCTGCTGCCAGCTGGCTGGATGGTCTATTTTACAAACCAAAGAGCAGGGAGGGTTTGGGGGTCCCACGCCCAGATCATCTCCCTAGATGTGCCCTTTGTATGCATCAAATCCCATTTCACCTCATTACACTTTTCTGTACCACCTTTACCAATCCCCACTGAGCTCGGGATCACATCCTTCACACCTCCATCCTCAGGCTGTTATCACATCCTCCCTGCCTCCCAGTGCATATTTACCCCAGGAATCACCTGTCCCACCCAAAACCGTGCCCAGCTCCTTTCCTCTATCATTATCTCACTAAGAGTTTGGCAGGCAGGAGCAGGCAGGGTTCTCCCCGGTGCCTGACCACGGACGAGGCAGAAAACCTTCGGGGGACCTGGACTTCTCCCAGGTGAGCAGCCCGGAACACGCGATGGGGCTGGGCCGGCGTTACTTCCTTGCCTTCCAGGGAAGGGGAACCCTTCCACCACTGAGGATGAGCTGTGGCTGGGGTCCCACCAGCACCTCCTCCCTAGAGCCAGAGGGGACCGGGTAACCTTCTGGGGACGTAGTGCAGCCCATCCTGCCACGGAATCTTGCTCCTGGGGAAGTTCCACGCTGGACACGGTAACCTGTTTTCCCGCCGCTCCAGAGGGACCGGCTAGAGGAGGCTCTACTCCGGGGGTGTCCCAGAGAGCCCCTTGCCGCACCATGCTGTGGCAGATCCGGACCTTGAGGAGGAGCTGATCTGCTCCGGGGCAGACCGGACCTTGAGGAGGAGCTGGTCTGTTCCCAGGAGCCATGGCCCTGAGGTGGAGCCCATCTGAGGGTAGACCCCGGTTTGGAGCACATGCACCGCTGGGGCACATTCCATTGGGTTGGAGCACGCGGAGAACACACCGTCCCCGGGGCAGACCCCACCGGGACATCCGCCCCGGTCCCGCC
>NW_005054416.1:1791183-1798113 GCF_000277835.1 Geospiza fortis | reverse complement strand
GGTGCCCGGGGGGGTCAAGTGTGCGGGTGGGGCTGCGGCTCCTCCTAATGGAATCGCTCTGAGCTTCAAAACAGCCCGACAGGCCCGTCCGCCCCAGCTCACAAGCGACACCGACACGCTTCCCGAGGAGGTAGGACGGTGCCGGAGCCGGCCTCGGGGGTCTGCTCAGCCGCCGGTTCGTTCTGAGTCTCCCTTGGCCACACTGTCATTTAGCGACAGCCTGGCTGCTTCCCCCTTCCCAGCGCTCTTCGTCGTGCCTTCTCCGGTGACCGTCCCCGGCATCGCTTTGCCCTGCACGGTGGGCGTTCCTGTGCCTCCTCGGAGCATTGCAGAGAGGAGACTTAGCTTGGGCTGAGAAAGTTTGGGTGCCTCTCAGTCATGAGGGCTGCTGGCATCTGCGAGCCACCCGCGGGCTGGCAGAAGAGAGGTGGGGCACCTCCGTTATGGCCCTGGGCTTTGGGTGAGGGAGCCTGGACAACAAAGCTTCCTCTGATTGTTGGAGAGAGGGGTGGACCTCCTGGAGTGCCTCCCTCTCTCTCCAAGGGCTCGGTGCCCTTGCCCTTCCAGGGAGCCAGTGACAGTGGGGCTCACAGGGCATTATCTGGGGGGCCTGGGCTGTCCTGTGACCAGCAGGAGCTGGGTCACAGGACAGCCTCTCCTAGGGCTGTGGCACCCAGGCTTCTGCCCAGCTCCCGGTGAGGCAGAGAGAAGCATCTGTGTGTATGGAGCCTTATGATGGTATTGAACTGCAGCTACCTGTAGTTTCACTGATGCCCTCCCTGCGCTGCACAGATGCTTTTGGACTTGACTGTCCAGGTCTTTGGTGTGGAGAATTGAGCTTGTCCTCAGCTTTGCAGGCGTGCTGGGCTCCTGTAAGCCGTGCTCACAGCTTCTGTTTGAAGTTTCAACTTCCGTGCCCTCTCTCCTGGCTGTGGGAAGGTGGGGTCAGTGGCTGGCTGGTGACTCCCAGGCTCCAGCCTCTGCTGGGGCTCCTGCCAATGGAGCGGGGCCGTGTCCGCCAGGTCAGTGGCAAGAGCCTAGGCAGGAAAATTATTAGTCGTCTTCTCCAGGGTTACCTTGTCTGCTCCATCCTGCTCCCAGGGCTTTCTTGAGGCAGGTTCCTTTACCTGCTGATGTTTGCTCATGCAATGTCAACAGCATAAAGGCAGTTTTTAAGGATCTGCTCTTCCACTTGGCTTAGTTTGGCTGGACTCTTGAGTGTGCAGATGACTGTCCTTTGCCGTGTGCAGCATTGCTGGAATCTCGTGCGGAACCTTCCTGGAAGCGGTGGGAGGATGAAAGCGCTCGCTCAGTGGAGCATGCTGGGCTTGCCTGGGCTGCCGCGGAGGGGTGAGCCTCCTCCCTTCCGATGCAGAGGTCAGGGCCTGATCGTTGTGGTTGAGGAGCCCTTGAGGCCATCCCTTCCCTAAAGATGGGCTGGGAGTCAGATGAATGGTCCAGCCCAGACCGCGGAGCCGGCGTCTGTCCCTGGATTGCCTCTCATCTCTTCCCTCCTCCAGCCTCTGGCACGGAGATAAGACCTTGGCCCATTGTATCTGCAGTGGAGGTGGCTTTAGGACACCCAGAAAATAATAGTGTGGCTTGGATCATGCCTGGAAGGCTGTTGGCTTCTCAAAATAGCTTACCAGTGTCTGTGGCCTTAGGGGGAAAGTGCTGGGTAAAGCTCTTGGTTTCCCTTCCCAACAACCCCTCAAAACTGTCTCTCATTTACTGCTGGCAAGGACAGAGCCCTTTCCCAAGACTGTGGTGATGCTGTCTCCAGCGAAGTACAGAGCTCTCCTGGCTCTGAACGCTTGTGTCTCTGCAGCACCATGGCTGTGTCCTGTCCCTGCCTCGCTGACAGGGAGAAGCGGAACCCAGAGCTGGTTTGGATCAATAGAAGACGACAGGTGTTGCGTGGATGTGATAACAAAACCTGAACCTGGGCAATTCAGGCACTCCTCTGTGTGTGACACAGGGCTTGGCCAGCAGAGGAGGTTGTCCTCTGGCACGGAGTTCAGGAATGTGCCTCAGTGCTAGGCTGTCAGAAAGGAGTTGGATTTACGGGCTCTCGACCAAAGTCCTCGAGTTCTCCGAGGTGGCCACAACCTTCTCTTTGCTTTATATCATCTGAGGAGGCTGTCTGGGGGAGGAAATGGTTTCTTAGAGCCAGTTCTTGTGCTGGAAACCCCCAGCAGCAGGCTGATGAGTCTGTCCAGCTCCTGCCTGTCTTGTGCTTGTTGCTAATCCGCCTTCCTTCCCTCCAGGAAGGCTGCTGGTGTTGGTTTGGCACAGGAGTGCCTGTCTCTCTGCCCTGTCCGGTGACTGCTGCCTGCGGGGCCTGACCTCTGGATTAATGTGCTTTGTTGTGTTCCTGTGTGCCTTCAGCCTGTTGGGGGGCTTTGGGGTGGCAGTGGGTGCAGTGTGATCCTCCTGTTTCCCTTTGCCTGTGGAGGAAGCAACTTTTCCCTGTGAGAAATATTGCTTCCTTGTGGTAGCCTGTGCAAGGAGGGGTGAGATGAGTTGGCTCTGCTGGGTGTGGGGGCAAGCCAGTGACTAAGGAGCACAATCTGCCAGGCGTGGTGCCAGGATGGGCCAACCCTTAACCAGGGTGCCAGTCACCTTTGCTTTCGTCTGCTCTTCCCAGCCCGGAGCAGCTGCTGCTCGGAGGTTGGCAGTGGGACGTCTGCCATGGGTCCAAGTACGGACCTTGGACTGAGGTGGGAACAGCTGGTCCCTGCTGCCCAGCCCTTCATGCCAGCTCCTGCTGCATTCAGGGAGATGTGCTTCCCTGCCAGGGGGTGCTCATAGGAGTGGTGGGTGCCCAGGAACTTGTGCCAGTGTCCCTAACCTCATGCTGCAGGTCCATGGTGACTTTGCACTGCAGAGCTCTTACCCACTGCCGGAATGCTTGTGCCAGTGCAGGCCTGAGGGCCTGAGCCAGGCTTACCCCATGTTTGATTTGAGCAGGTCTGTGCCCAGATATTCGTGCTGATGGGATGGGGAATTTCTGCTGTGGTACCAGTCTTGGTGGGGTGCTTGTCCAGGTGTGCCAAGCTTTCCAGCACAAACAGAGAAGGGTTCAGGCAAATTGGGGTAAGGGCCAAGCCCTGGGAAGAGCTCTTCTAGCCTGGCCAGGGTGGTGGTGCTCTGGAAACATCTGCAGCTCCAGGGCTTGTATGAGATGCCCCTGGATGGGCTGGGGTTGGTGACAGCAGCGTGCTGGGCTCCTGGGTGTGAGGGCAGGAGCTGTTCCCGTACCTCCATCCTGGCCCTGACTGCTCCTGTTTGTCTGGGCGTTGGCCCTGGTCACAGCAAATGCTGCTCAAAGTTCACTGGCCCTCCTGGGCACACCTGAGCTGTACCTGCCACTGCTGGGTGCCCGAGGGTTGGGCTGTGGGCACCAGGCATGGGGAGAAAGCAGCCAGGGTGGGCAATGGGAGGGCAGCTCTCTCTTCCCCCCCGGTCTCACACAGCTTTTGCAGCTGTGAAAGCACCTCCTGCACAGGAGAGTGCTTACCTGCGGGAGGGAGCAAGGTGGCCCCATGTGCGAGTTGGATGGCCTTGGACTGGATGAATATGGGGAACTGGTTCCCGCCCATGCCGAAGGAGGAAGGCGTCTGGCTGTCCCCAGACAATCCCTTTTCCTCTCAGCCCCATCTCGTGTGGTGCTGGGGCTGGTCCATTCCGAGAAGAACCCCTGGCTCTCTCAGCTGCTTCCCGGTCTCCCGGCCCGGTCTGGGAAGGGGAGGCAGTGCTGCTGGGCTGCGTGTGGGTATCTGCTGTGGGTGGGAGGGAGTGTGTGGAACTGCAAAGACGAGTTTTTCCGACCTGGAAGGGTGGGTCACCAGGGGTGTTTGCATGCTGCTGGCAGGCCCCTTGCCCAGTGGAGTAACACATTCCTGTGAGCGTGTTGCTGCATGCAGGGCTGCTGCTTGCCATGCTTGGCTTGGCTGCGGGCAGGCTGGCTTGCTCCAGGGGGAGAGATGTTGTCCCCCTCCTGCTCGCTGGGGTCTGAGGGGGAGGAGGTAGAGAGCCCAGGGTGTTTCTGGGAGAAATCCTCTCTGATGTGGGGGGCCTGCTTCTCCAGGCTGGCTTTGTGCCATCCTTACTCTCTCTTCTCTTTTTTGCCTGCTTTTACCTCCGGAGCACACTGGTGTGGCAGAGCCACCTGCTCTCCCCTGATCTCTGCTCAGGGTCTGTCCCCAGCAGCTGGCTGCAGTGGAAAACCACTCACTTCCCTTCTCCATTCTCCTTTTGGCAGCAAGAGGAGCCACCCTGTGAAGGGCAGGTGGATGGGCCTGCAGAGCAAAGCTCTGGCAGCAATGAGAGCTCTGAGGGGACTCATGCTTGACTTCCTGGGGTGCCCTGTCCTGCCTTCAGGATCTTGGCAGCCCCACAGTGTCAGGGAGCTCTGAGGGAGTTGTGCAGACAAGGAGATGAGGTGTGTGAGGCAGGCTGGCTTAGGGGCCACGTGTTGTGCTGGGGTTGTGGTATTGGTGCTGCCATAGCTCTGCAGGTAACCAACCCATCTCTGGGGCATGGCGGGCACAGCCAGAGCCTCGAGGGGTTGGAAAACATCTTCCACCCTCTCATCATAGGATGCTCCCAGCCCTCGACAGGAATGTGATAGCGCTATGGGTGAGGAACCCTCAGATGTGTTCCCTGGAGGCAGACTGCCTCCAGCAAGCTGGAAGGCCAGGCATCTGGTCTCCTGGTTGAGCCATGCTGGCCTCCTGGCTGGCCCAGCTGGCTGAGGCTGGGCTGGTGGTGGTGCCCATGCCTGGCATTCCCAGCCTGGTTCCAGATCGTCTGCGTGCAGGCCAGGGGCAGTGGGGAGTGGCCCTTGGCAGGACGTCGTGTTTAGAAACTTGCAGGAAAGGGAAGCCACGATGTCATCTCCCGTCTGACCAGGAAGCGCAGGTTTCCTTCCCTTTGGCTCGCACAGGAGCCTGGGAAGGTGCTTCTCAATGAGAGCTGGGGGTGCAAACAGTTTGGGCAGGGGGCTGGGTAGCATGGAGTCCTGCTGTCCTGTTTGTCCCTTGTTGCTGTGTGTGAGTGCTGGCTCCTGCTAGCCTGCGTGTGCACCTTGTGGGGCCTTGGAGCACTCTGGGGGACTCGCTGTCACCTTGCTGCAGCACCCCCTGTCCCCACCTCCAGCCGTGATTCACTCCCTGGCTCCTGCCTGATGCTTCTCCAGTGGCTTTCCTTCACCCATTCATTAGAGCACTTGGCAGGGCCCTCGGAGCCATCTCCAGCAGGAGCTGGGTACCTGATGAGGTCATGCCGAGCCGGGGCGTTCAGCCCAGCCCCGCGTGGTTCGTGCTCTGACTCAGCCCGTGGCCGCCCTACCTGCTCGGGGAGTCCGGGCTGCCTGGGGCCGGGGGGGCAGGGGGTCCCACTCCTGGGCCGCTCCCTTCGGCGGGCTCGTCTTAATCTCGGCAATTCCCTCCTGGCCACTCCCTCACCAAATGCTACTTCACCTGTTTGCTCAGTGTGGCCAGGGGAGGGTGTCTCCTCTGTGAGAGGGAAGGGTGCCCTGTCTGCCTAAGGGATGCCCGGGTACCCTTTGGGTGGGGAGACCCCAGGTGGGGTTGCTGGGAAGACTGGGGGGCCCTGTCCCCTACCCTTCTCCCTAGTTCTGGTCACGGTTCTTTAGTGACTTGCTGGAAAGGCAGATAGTGCTGAGTGCTCCCAGTGGTGCAGGTCCTGTGCTGATGCCAGTGAGATTCCCCTGTCCTCCCAAGCCCTGCTCCTTTGTCCACTGGTTGGAGCAGGGCCTGGAAGCCAGGACCGGTTCCTGGGGCTGCAGGTGCGGGACAGGAAATGATCTCAAGTGACTTCCTTGGGAAGAGGGCTGTGGGAAGGACTGTATGCCCAAGAAAGGTCCCAGATCCATGTGTCTGGGTGCTGGGCTGGCACAGGTAGCCGCGGGTGCTTGTGCCCATGGCCTGATGAAGGGAGTCTGCCCCTAATCCTGCTGGGAATGCTGGCCGCCAGACTGTGGCCTCTCTGCTTGGGCACAGCCAGCAGCACTTGTGAGCTCTGGAGTAGTTCATGTGTCCCTGGGATGGGGAGCTGGAGAGAGCAGTTTCCCCCATCTGCCGTGGCCTGGACTTGGACAGGCAGCTTCGTGTCTCACTGAGGGGACTTTGCTCCCTGGCCTCTGCCAATATGGCCCTTATCTCTGGTGTGTTTGTTTTCCCTGCGGGAGAGAGGCAGCTGAATGGGAAAGTTGAGCCCAGCAGAGGGTGGGGGGACGGGTGAAGGGCAGAGACATTGGCATGGCTGGAGCCTGGGGGGCCGCGTTGACCTTCAGCTCAGTGCCAGCGTCCACTGAGCCTTGTGGCCGTGGGGACAGCCCCTGTCCCCCGTCAAGGTGGTCGCTGTTCCTTGAGTGGAGCAGAGGACTGTCCTGCAGTCCCCCCCAGCTCACCTGCTCGCCTCGGCAGAGCCAGGGGCTGCTGCTTCCCCCTGCCCGGGAGCCGCAGGGTGAAGCAGGAGCCCGCTGGCTTGCCGGAGCGTGGCCTGCCCCGGGAATGCTCTGGCCCCATTCCCAGAATCCGGCGCTGGGTGTTTGTTTGCTGCTGCGCCCCCGAGGTCTGGTGCTACTGTGACAGGAAGCGGGGACGCCGGGGGGAGGGAGGCCGGCCGCCGGCTGGGGATGTGCCTGTGAAATCCCTTTGTCC
This sequence comes from Geospiza fortis, assembly GCF_000277835.1. Classification (NCBI taxonomy): domain Eukaryota; kingdom Metazoa; phylum Chordata; class Aves; order Passeriformes; family Thraupidae; genus Geospiza; species Geospiza fortis. The sequence continues at coordinate 1,791,424 of NW_005054416.1, read as the reverse complement.
CTGCCGAGCGCTCAGCTGCGAATTCCCACAGCGAGGAGAGAGCCGCCTTTGTGCTGCTGCCGGGCTCCCGACATGTGAATCTCCTGGGCCTGGGGGTGTGAGCCGTGGGGCTGGTGCGGAGAGGTGGCAGGGACCCTGCTTGCTACTGTCCCCAGGGTGGGGACCCTCGCAGCAGTGTCCCGTGGCAGCAGGGCTGCTGGGGTGTCCGTGGGCAGTGGGATGCAGCAGGGTGTTGCTGGCA
>NW_005054416.1:1790418-1791103 GCF_000277835.1 Geospiza fortis | reverse complement strand
TGTGTTCAGCAGCTTCCCGGCTCTCCTGGAGGGAAGGAGCTCCTGGCATGCTGTGTCCTGGGCTGTGCTCACAGGGGGGTGAGTGGCCCCCGGCGTGCCTGGGAGGGACAGCTGCCCCGCCGCAGGATTGCTGGCATTCCAGCAGAACAATCCCGCTCTCCACAGCCGACCCTGCACTGCTCCGTGCTCGGCTGCCTCACTCTGCACCCTGCTGGGGTGGCACCGGTCAGGTGACCTCAGCACAGCCAGGGACAGAGCCCTTCCCCAGGGGATTGCCCGTGTTTCACAACCATCGGCTGTGTCCAGACCCGTCCTGCTGACCCGATGGGTATCTCCGTTCTCAGCCCCCTGCCCTGGCTCAGAGAACGACCCACGCTCCTGCTTCCTCCCCTCCAGCCCCACCCTGTCCTTATCGCTCCCTCCTCATCCTGCTCCCTGGCTGCCGGCCCGCTCCCTTATAAGGTGCGATCTGCGCCCGGCTTGTGTCTCCAGGTGACTCCCCTCTCCTAAGGGAGGCTTTCCCAACCCATCCCGGCTACGTGGCCATCATCCCTGGCACTGGGGGCGGCAGGTGAGGTAGGCCAGGTGGCAATCCCGCTGCCAGTCCAACCAGTTGGGTGTGAAGGGTGGAGGAGGAACGGCTCCGTGCCTGTCCCTGCCCGCGGCGCCCCTCCTGGGGGTTTAC
>NW_005054416.1:1778672-1790146 GCF_000277835.1 Geospiza fortis | reverse complement strand
ACCCCCGCTGCCAGTCCAACCAGTTGGGTGTGAAGGGTGGAGGAGGAACGGCTCCGTGCCTGTCCCTGCCCGCGGCGCCACTCCTGGGTGTTCACCCGCCGGGCTCCTGCCATGACCAGCACCTGGGGCACGGCTCCCCTGGGGAAGGGGTAGCTGGGCCGGAGCAGGAGCAGGCCGGCGCCCAAGGCGGTGTCCAACCTGCTGAAGAGCTGCCCTTTGCTGGCCACCTGCCAGCCTGCCCGAAGTCCACTGTGCTCTGTGACCTGCCAGGGGGAAGAGCCCTCTTGGGGGTCAGGGAGGCAGCTGGAGCCCAGGGCAGGAGGTGGGGAAACCTCTCCCCTGATGTAGGCTCTGGCAGGGCCAGGGTAGCCTGGAGAGTGGGAGCAAGGGGCCTCACTCAACCTGGCAGCCAAGATGTGTCAGCCTGGGCAGGGGTCCCTCAAGGGTGGGCTGCTTTGAGGTGATGGCTGTTGGCACCTTCCTGCCTCTGGGTTTGGGAGAGAAACAGCCAAAACTCTCCTTCACCTGCACAGGGATATGGGATCTACTGCCCACCATCAACTGTCCTGCTTCCCCCTGTGGCCTGAGGGCCATGGCTGTTCACAGCCATGTTCACATGAGCTAGACATAGGAGCAGGTGAGCCTGGGTCTGTGGTCTCTCCTCCCATGCCCTGCTGCTTCAGCCAGGCTGAGGTCTGAGGGTTGATGCGTGAGCCTAGACCCTGTGCTTGGCATGGGGAAAGATGCCAAGGATGCTGGCTCATTTATTTTTTAGGTAATTGAGACTGACCAGAAGCCTGTAGTGAATTAGCAGGGCTGTGAGCCTGTGCAGAGCAAGTGCACTGCAAGCGCTCGGACAACTGCAGGCTTGAATTATTGATGGAGTTTCTGTTTTTCCTAAGTGCATCATGATAGGCAGCTGGAACCAGGAGAATTTGTTGCTTCTGCTTTCTCTCTCGGATGGGATCTGGTGCTGAGAGCTTTCAGAGAGTGGGCAGCCAGCTGGCTCTCCTCAGGCTGAGAGAGTAAGGCCAGTTATTGGAGTGGAGTTGGGGACTGTGTTGCAAAATTCCTCAGGAAGAGCATCCTTGTTTGTCAGCCTGGCAGGTGGGTCTGGCCCAGGAGCCCCTCAGAGGCTCAGCCAGCCTGGATGAGGGGCTGTGTCCATCCTGACTCTGGAGCTGGAGAAGGGCTTTCCTCATGCTTCGTGGTGTGGGGGGCTGCCAAGGGTGTCCGGCCATGGTGACAAACATTGCCATGTGCTGGACAGGTGTCTGGGGGTCACAAACAACCAGTGAAGCTGTGTGAAGGGCTGGGATGTGGCAGGCAGAGCTGATGCAGCTCTGTTCCCCCTCCCTGGTGGCAGCAGGATGATGGCAGTGAGCACCTGGTGTGTCCCTTAGCAGCGTGCTGGGGCGGGGATGATGTGGCAGAGGACATTCTGACTTTGTAGGTGCTTGGGTTGGACTTTGCCCAAAGTGCTCTGTGCTGAGGCAGCAGCCATAGCCCCAGGGATCCCAAGACCTTTGGGTGACAGCTCTCCAGGGACTCAGGGCATGGGGCAGGGCTGGAGCAGGCTGTTGGAAGGATCCACGTAGAGGACTGTACCAGAGATCCCCTGTGCTGCAGTGGTGCTGCCTGTCAAGCTTCCAGTCTGAGTCTTATCTGCCAGATCTTGTCCATTTTTCCTGGCCTGTGGAGTACAATTCCCCATCTGCTGGCTCGGTCTGGGCCCTGGGGTTAATCTTTCTGTGGCAGACTCCAGAAAAACACTCCTGGTTGGGAGCCTTCAAGGCCTGGACTCCATCCTCTGGCAGAGGAGGGTGCAGGTGAACTCTAGGTGGTATGCTGTGGTTTGGCCCTGGCAATTTATTTTTCCAGGCAAAGGATTTATTCTGTGGTAAGGCACTTCTGCTGGAGAAGTTGAGGTGAGAGGTTTTGGAAGAACCTGCTCTGTCACAGCTGGCTGCAGCAGAAGAGCTGTGGGGGGCTCAGGGTTTGGGGTGCCTGTCTGACTGTATCCGAGCCTTTATCCAGATGGGAGAATTGTGGTGGGGAAGTTCCATGCACACAGGTGGGCTGGCAGCTGCTTCCTGGCCAGCAAGGGAGCTCTGCTCCCCAGGCTCTGTGACATCTCTCCAGTGGACCCACTCTGGCTTTGGGACCTGTGGGCACAGCACAGGGTGGGGTTGGTGCCAGGAAGTTGGGAGATAAGACTAGAGGGATTTAGGTGTGAAACTTCCTGGGTTGCTGCATTGTTTGATGGGGGGACAGAGAGGATTCTGCCCCTGGGGTGAAGCTGCTCAGGGTGTGCTTTGTCCTTAGGCTTTTTGGTTTGCCCTGAACTGAGCCAGCTGAAATATTTTTGGCTTGCTGGGGTTTTTAAGTAACGGGTGTGTCAGCAAGTGCCTCTCTCATGATGAAAAGGCTTTCATGAGCCATCCTCAGAGCCGGTCAGGCTCCGGCTCTGAAGAATGCTCTGTAGTTGGATCTTCAGAGGCTGGGGGGGAGGAGGAGGGGAATGGGCGCAAAGCGATCCCTGGAATTTCACCCTTGCGGGTTCCTGTGTACTCGGCTTTGCACTGTCACGAGTAGCTCACTGGCTGGAGGGAGCAGGATGCATAGCTGAGGCTCTCCCCTTCCTGCCCTCCCTGTCTCATTCCAGAGATGGCCACTGAGTGCCTGGGACAGCACTGGGACGTGTCAAGGGGCCCTATCCCTGAATGTGGGGCAGGTTCCTCACAGGTGGGGGTGTAGGGCCAAGTTTGGGGTTTGTGTGCCAAACACAGGGAATGGCCGTGCTCCAGCTGGGATGGTGCTGGCTGTGTCTGAGGAGGCAGCTCTTGCTGACCTCTCTGGACCTGGCACTGCCTCTCTGTAATTATGTCTTTAATCCCAGATCGATGAAGACAATGCCTGGAACGAGAGTAGAGGGATCTGGTCTGTCCTGGTGGTGGAGAAAAACTTGGAGAGACCCCGTTCTGCTGGCACTTCTTGCCCATCATGGGGCTGTGTCCAGTGCTCAGGGCAGGAACAACAGCTGTGTAGGCAGTGCAGCCCCCTGGCACTGAGTCTCTCAGTTTAACATGGCCTGGCCCTGCTGGGAGACCCTCAGGTGGCCCCTCCTTGAGCATCCACTGGAGCTGGAGGGTGCGGGACCTGTGCTGTTCCTTCCCTTGCTGTTGTGTTTACTCCCTGTGGAAGGGACGGGAAGGAAACAGCCTCACAGCTGCTCTGGCACCTTATCTGGGGCCCTAACAGCCCTGCAAGTTTCATTGTTAGTGTCCATGTTTCCCAGCCCCCTTCCCAGGGAATGTGCAGAGGTTGGGATTTAGGGCTGGGGTGTCGCTGTCGGCTCTCTGGGCCCTGCCTGGTGGCCATGTGGGACCAAGGGGATCTTCTGGGGCTCCCGTATCTCCGGTCCATGTTTCCCACAAATCCAACCCCTGCTGGTCTGCACTTGCTGCAGGCATGATCCTCTTCATGAGGCCAGACCAGCCAAGTCTGTCCTTGCACTCAGGGTGCCTCTGCCCTCCTGTGCCCTAAGAATCTGCCTCTTCTGCATTGGGACAGTTGAGGGCTGGGCAGGGAGCACAGCTGTTTTGACAAGGCCATGTTGTGGGGGATTGCTTCTCCACAGTTCCCCTCTTTTAAAGGGTTGGCTGAAATACCACTCTGGAAACAAATCCCAGCAAGCCAGGGGGACTGCTGGCTGGGATTTTGGGTGCTGCAGTTGCATAGGGTGTCTGAGGTGGTAGGACTGCTCTGTGTCCTGCTGGACAACACTGGGATGTGGCAAGGATCCTCTCCCTTTTCCATCAGGGGGTCCTGCAAAGGCTGAGGATCTGTGCCCTTGCTTAAAGTGGGTGGTAGCCCACCAGAGATAGGCAGTGTTACTTATGGATGAGAGTTGGGAGGTATCAGCACTGTTCTGGGAGGCACCAACCCTCTCCTTTGGAGAATCCTGGAAATCCACAGGGCAGGGGAACAGCAAGGGTCAGAGCTGTCCCTGCATTTCCATACAAGGCTTGTGGAGCTGATCTGTTGGAAAAACCTCAGGGAGTACCTGTTGGGAGGGGTGGAAAGCTGCGTGCATGAGCCAGGAGTAATGTTGGGGAGCCTCCAAAAGCTTGCTCGGGCTCTGGAGGGTGGTGGGCTGCGTTCTCCCTGGGGTGGGTGTGCCGGGTGTGCCACCGCTCCTTCTCCTGCTGGGCACCACGTGGGCACAAGTAGAGCAACTGGATTTTTGTATTGATGAAGGCAGATGACAGAGTGGCAGTGACCAGATGGTGGAGCGTGGTGTGGGCGCCCTCCAAAGCACTTGGAAAACATCCACCCTGCATGTCTGGGCTCCATTGTGGCAGTGCCACCGTGGCTGACACGCGCCTGTACCCGAGGGAGGCTTTGGGGAGCTGAGCCACAGGAGGACTGGGGAGGGGTTTGACAGATCAGAAGACTTCACTGAGCTGCTGTGCGCCAGCATGTGCTGCAGGATGGGTCTGGAGGGGCTGCAGGAGGTGGTGGGAACAGGGATGCTGCCTGTGCGAGCTCTCAGCGCCGGGTCGTCCTTATCGGCCCTCAGGGGTGGTGGCACCGGGGAGGGGAGTGGCCAGAGCCGCTGTTGGAGACCGTGGGAAAGCAGCCTCTGTGCTGCCTGCCCGGCTCGAGCGAGTCCCCACATGCCTGCCATGACTGCACAGCTTTGGGAAAACCTCTCGGGCTTGCAGGGACTCGGCCGGGCTGTGCGGGAGGGGTGGAGGCTCAGCCCTGGCCACTCCTCTCCGCCTCTGCCGTTTCTCCCGTCGGTGGGAACAGTGAGGGCTGCTGGAGTCTCCGTGGAGCTTGGGGGACTGTTGTGGGAGCAGTGCTGCGTTTGCCACCCCACCGGCCCTTCCAGACCCATCCCTCAGAGGGGAGGGGGTGGGAGAGAAGCGCCTGTTTCCCAGTTCCGTGCCTGCCCTACCTCCTGTCTAGGGCTTCTTGTGTGTGATTTTGACCTGCTCCCGCTGTCCCTGCAGCTCTCTTCCCTCCTGCTTCCTCACTGTGGTGGCTGGGCTGTTTCTCCCATGACTCTCTGCGTCTAGACCTGGCTGTCCCGTGCCTTTGCCAATCAAACCTGAGCTTCCTCCTCTGACAGGTCTGTATGGAAGAATATTGCTTTTCTGTACCAAAATGTTGATTATGCCTCACTTGCTGTTCTCCTTTGGGCGGGGGTGTTGGAGGGGTCCAGGCCAAAGGCCATCCCCAGGTGTGTGGGCTGAGGATCCTTGGAGGGAGAACCCTGGTGGATACCTGGAGGGTGGTGAGTTTTGGCAGCAGTCAAAGGAGCTCCTGTGATCCTCCTAAAGGATTCATTCCATCCTCTTTCCTGGCTAGGAAGGAGCTATGGAGCCAGGGCTGTCTCCCCATCTCTTACTGTACTAGGGAGGAGGGAGCAGATAAGTAGCATGGCCCTCTCCCTCTGCCCTTCCCTGGAGGAAGCAGTAGGATGCGGGTCACTTCTCATTCTTCAGGAGTGTCCCCTGCCCCACCCCAGGGACATGCCCTCCCCTCCTGCACTGTCTGCCCGCAGCATTTCCTTGCCCATGAGGTGTTCCCTCAGCCCACAGCAGCTTTTCTAAACCTGGCTCAGCCTCAGCTGTTTGCTGTGCTGGGGGACCTTCTGTTCCCACAGTGCCACTTTTCCAAGCTTTAATGCTGGGCCAGTTTGCATCTGAGTCCTGCTCCAGGACCCTCTTGCCAGCTCTCTGGTGATGGGTGGGAGCGGGTGTTAATGCCGTAAGATTTTTTTTTTTCCTGTTCTGAAAATCTGTCTTAATGAAATCAGTCTCTTCTGCCCGCTCTTCTCTCCTCCTTTCCTCCCCCAAAATCATGTGCAGTGAAGAGAGGGGCTCCTGCCCTTCTGGCTCATTTTTCCCACCCTCACCTTGACACCAAGCCGCCTCTGCTTGTGCCTCCCCGTGCCCCCCGCCCTGCCCACCCTGGGCACCCGTCACCCATGGACGACTCGGAAGTGGAGTCGACCGCCAGCATCCTTGCCTCTGTCAAGGAGCAGGAGGCACAGTTCGAGAAGCTGACCCGGGCCCTGGAGGAGGAACGGCGCCATGTCTCAGCCCAGCTGGAGCGAGTCCGGGTCTCCCCACAGGACGCCGGCCCGGGCTTGGCCAACGGCACGCTCACCCGGCGGCACCAGGTAAAACACCCCCTTGGCACAGGGGCGTGCACAGGCTCCTGGAACCCCCGGAGCTGCCTCCCCTCCTGGAGCCCTCCTTGGATACGGGAGGTGGAGGAGGGCCTGGCTGTTCTTGTGGCACTGGTGTGTACTGGAGTTGGTCTGGGGGTGTGCAGACCTCCCTTGGCAGACAGAGGCTTCAGGAGAGGAGGTGCCGGTCTGGAGGGTCTTGCTGCCAGGACGGCTCTGCTCTGGTTTTGGGAAGGTCAGAGGTTGGCTGTGTTCAGTTCCAGGGCATCTCTGCTCCCCATCCCTCTCGGCTGCTTGGAGGGCAGGTGAATGCTGAGGCTGGGATGTGCGTCTCCCTCTGTGTGTGACAAAGGGCAAATCCCTGGACTCTCTCTGTCCCCACATGGCCAAACCAGGGCTGGAAATGTGGTTTCATCTGCCTTGGCTTGAGGCGTCTCCTCACTTTCTCAGGCTCAGTCTTGGAGAGGGGTGTTTGGAGGGCTGGTGCATGGTGGTGTGCAGGAACCAGGTGCCTTTCTGGCTGTGGAAGGTGGTGGTGCCAGGAGGGATCTGTGGGGCAGGACAGGGTGGACAGAAGAAGAGTTCAGGTGTCAAACAGCACCACCCTGTGATTGCTCACCACGTGGTTCTCTCAGGCCTGGGGGGGCCTCTGGGGTCACTGGTGACTCCTGTGTCAGGAGGTGTGGAAGGTGTCCAGGGCCCTGCCAGGGAGCAGGGAAGGGTCATGGCCATTCCATCAGGAGTGTGTGGGAGAGCTGGTTTGTCAGGCTTCTGACTCTTGCCCAGGCTGACCTAGAGGAGATTTGCTGCATGTGGCACAGACCCCTGAGGGGGGTGTTCCTCTTCTGGGGCTCCCGTGGGGTGCATGGTGTGTGTCTCTGTCAGATGCATGAGATGGGCTGCTCAGGCCCTGCAAGGAAGTGAGGATGGGTGTAGGAGATCAGTGTAGTAATGGGCCTGCTGCCCTGCTGTGTTTCAGAACGGACGTTTCCTGGGCGATGCTGACCTGGAAAGGCAGAAATATTCAGATCTGAAGCTCAACGGGCCACAGGTAGGGGGAGCTCAGCCCTCTGGCTGTGGGCAGCATGCTTGCTATGGGAAGGTGCAGGACAGTGCCCCAGTGTCCCCATTCCAACTGGGAGAGGGTGATTTGGGCTCCTCGTGTGGCCACCCTGGCTTAAAGGTACCTTCTTCCAAAAGGTATCAGGGCTCCCTGTGAAGAAAGATCTCTCATCCAGCTGACTCCAGGAAGGCCCAGATTGATGACAGGGCCTGACTGCCTGTCGCTTTCTCCCTGCAGGACCACAGCCACCTCTTGTACAGCACAATCCCCAGGATGCAGGACCCGGGCCAGATCGTGGAGGAGACGTACACCATGGAGGAGGACCCGGAAGGGGCCATGTCGGTTGTGTCTGTGGAGACATCAGATGATGGGACAACTCGGCGTACAGAGACCACGGTATGGGCCTGGGGACACCATGGAGGGACAGGGCATGGTGAGGGACCCTGGTGGCTGGGTGCTCTGCCATGAGCTGAAACAGGGTGTGCAATGTACCTGAAGTAAAATGCTGGGCTGGAAGGGGAATCCGGGAATGCAGGGACATGGTGGGTTTCCTGATGAGCATGCCCTGCACGTGTGTCACCCTTCCAGGTGAAGAAAGTGGTGAAGACTGTGACCACCCGGACGGTGCAGCAGGTGCCCGTGGGGCCTGACGGGCTGCCTTTGGAAACGTCCCCTGTCACCAGCAACTACGTCCAGACCATGGACAGGAACTTCCGCAAGAACGGCAACGGGGGCCCCGGCAGCTACCTGGGCCAGGCGGGCACGGCCACCCTCCCTCGCAACTACCACTACCCCGATGGCTACGGCCGCCCCTACGAGGACGGGTACCCGGGCAGCGACCACAGCTACGGCAGCCTGTCCCGCGTCACCCGCATCGACGAGCGCTACCGCCCCTCCATAGACACCTACCGGGCCCCCAGCCGCCAGGACATCTACGGCCCCCAGCCCCAGGTGCGTGTTGGGGGCAGCAACATGGACCTCAACCATTTCCACCCCGAGCCCTACGGCCTGGAGGATGACCAGCGCAGCGTGGGCTTCGAAGATGTGGACTACGGGCTCATGTCTGACTATGGCACGGCCAGGAGGGCGGGCACCCCGTCTGATGCTCGGCGGAGGCTCAGGTATGTGGCAGGAGTCTCTGGGGTGTTCTGGGGTCCCTCGAACTTTACCATCCTTGGAGGAAGGAGGACCATGGACACAGCATTGTGAGCTGAGTCAGATGCAGCTCGTACAGGAGAAAACTTGCATCCGCTTCTAATTGTCCGCTTAATTGGTGGTTAGACCTGGGTGCTAATTGAGCCGGTCGTCCTGCAGCCAGGAGTTCCAGTGGGCAGCTGGATGTAGCTCCAGGCCCTTCCCTCTGTGCCACAAGGGCTGTGTGTGCCCTAGTGTGGCACATGCCTCTGGGAGTGGTGCCTGTGTGGGTTGTGTGTCGGGAGCAGCTGCAGCCCCGTGACTCTACTCTCCTTGAGCCAAGAGCAGCCCCTGGAAGGGGAGCTTAGCCCAGGCTGGGGTGAGCAGGGCTCAGTTCCTGCACAGCCCGACCCTGCTGCAGGGCAGGGCGGGAGAAGCTGCTCAACCTGTTTGGCAGCAGCAGCAGCTTCTCCCCCTTGTGTGTCTGTGATGGCTGCTCCTCCACGTTGCTGGGCTATGCTGCCTTCAGAGGCCAGAGCAGGGTCCTGGTGGTCCTTCCTGCCCTGCCAGGCATTCAGGATGTCACCTGCCTGAGGCCATGACTCCTGCCCATTGGTCTCTTGTGCCAGCTGTCCCTGCACAAGCGCTGCTTCCTGCTTTGCTTCTGGCTGGGCTGTCAGCAGGGCTTTGGGCAGGTGCTGGGGGATGGTGAGGTAGCATGGAGCAAGGGGCTGAGACAGAGTCCTGGAGATGGAGAAGGAACTGTGCCAGCACCTCCTGAGTACCCCAAAGTGGGCCCAGGCAAACAGGTCAGGCTTAGCACAGATGACCTAAGATACTGGGACATAAACCAGAGGCAACAGGGAGAGACCTGGGGGAAAGGAGGCTCTTGCCAGCCCCTGTGGAGATCTGCCTGATCCAGGTGCATGCTATAAATCCATGGTAGCTGCTGGAGAGACTGAAGGAGCAGCCTTGTCTGTCCTTGTGGCTGGTGCCAGCACAAGTGCTTCTGGGCTGTGGTGAACCAGTTGGGGCAGTTGCTCATCCAGATGGATTTGCTCGGCCTCCTCGCTTTGTGCAGCTTGTGCCGGCTGGAGGAGGGCAGGCAGGGCTGCTCCAGGCTTCTTCCTCCTTGGGCAGCCCAGGACAAGCCAGTGTTGGCAGTTTTGAGCACATGGCCATCAGGGAGGATCTTGGGCAGAAGGGGTTACACAAGTGCGTCCAACCCCTGGCTGCTTGTCCAGACAGAGACTCTGGCTTGTGTACTTTCCCTGGGCTGTGTCCTGGGTGGCTTTTGAGACCATGAGTCCTCTCTGCTGCACAGGAAGGTGTCTGTGCTCCTGCTCCTCCATGTCCTGGAGGAATGGGGTTACAGGAGTCAAGTGCAGGAACTGTAGCCAGGTTGAGACTGGGGTATGTGGATCACGTAGAGGGAGCAGGTCAGCTCTGTTGGAGTTGCAGGAATGGCTCAGGGTATGAAAGATGGGTTGGTGGGCCCCTAAGCCAGCTCTCCCTCTCCCCGGGCAGAGTGATAAAGATCACAGCAATCTCTGGAATCCATGTGCTGTTGAACTTGGCTTGTCCCCCACCTTCTCAGTTACTGTCCACACTGGCCACCCAGCTCACAGGAATGGGAACAGGGAGAGCAGCGTCCCCCCCGCCTCAGAGATGTTTGTCTTGAGCAGGAGCCTGGCTGTTAACGACTTCCTCTGGGGAGGCAGCTCGCCAGGCACGCGGAGCCCAGGGAGCGCCTCGAGCCGCGGGACGCTGTGCGTGCTGGCTGCCACCGACTGCAGAGAGCTCCAGCCCCTGCTCTGGGGCTCTGTCAGAGCTCCCTCTCTGCAGGGAAGGAGGGAAGGGGGTCCTTCCCCTCCCCTGACAGCCCCATCTTGCCTGGAGGGGGATCCTGCACTGCAGGAGGTGGGATCCTCCACAATTGCAGGGTGAGATCCAGCACCACGGTGGGCTGGAAGCTCCTTTTCGTGAGCAGGAGTCTTGGCACAGGAGTGGGATCAGCTGCCAGCCGTGTTGGGAAGTGTCAGTGGCTGTGTCTCGCTCCAGCCTCGTGCTGCTGCTCCTCAGCACCTCTGAGCAGCCAGGCATGGGTCATGTCCCACTGGGACCTGCTGGAAGCCAGCCTGGCAGCCTGCTGCCCCACCACGGCTGTGCCACAGTGCCCGGGGTTGTGTGACCGTGGAAGTGACTCTAAAGCTGGTGGCTTGGGCAAGTCCTGTACCAGAGGCTGTCGGAAGGAAAGTGATGGCAGCAGCAGGACCTTGCCACCATCCTCGTCAGGATACTCAGGGGCAGGAGCTGCCTGTGCCTGATCCAGGAGCTCTGGAGGTGGATGAGCAGCCCCTGGGGCAGGTGTGAGCTGGAGTGGAGGTACAAGCCTCTCCTTAGGTCTTGCTTGAATGTGCTCTGTGCTCTCACAGCAGGGATGACTGAGCTGTCCCCTCCCATCCCTTTCTGCTGGAAATCTACTGGATTCCTCTGCCTGGGTGGGGGAAGGATTATAGTGCCAGTGACTGCAAAAATGGGAGAATCTGGGATTTGGGAGGTGTATGTTCTGGGGGTGGGAAATGTTACTTTGGCATGCAGGCCAGTAGTTACACTTTAAACTTCTAGGTGCTTGTTTGGGCTCATTCCCAGTGCTGTCAGTCAGTGGGTGAGCTGTTCCTGGGCAGGGCAGGGTCGGGGACCATGGCTCTTCCCCTGGCCTGCCCTGGGAGCCACGAGGTTGATACCTGGAGCCTGTGTGGCTCTTGGTGCCCAACTCGGCCTGTCCCCAAGGCAGCAGCACACCTTGCCTGTGGGGCTGGCTCTTGTCTGTGCCCCAGTGCTGGCTTCTGCTTTTGCAGGGGTCAGAGACCAAGATCCAGCTTCATCTCTTCTGGTGAGCTGGAAGGGGCACTGCCTCCCCCAGCTCCAGGATTGTGCTCAGACGCCCTCTGCCCTCTCTCCTAGGAGTTACGAAGACATGCTGGTGGATGAAGTGGCCCCCGACCGGTACTACTGGGCCCCGCTGGCGCAGCACGAGCGGGGCAGCCTGGCCAGCCTGGCCAGCCTGCGGAA
>NW_005054416.1:1775042-1778656 GCF_000277835.1 Geospiza fortis | reverse complement strand
GCTACCGCAACGACAAGGTGAAGACGGAGGTGCGGCGGCTGAAGGGCATCCCTGTGCTCGTGGGGCTGCTGGATCACCCCAAGAAGGAGGTGCACTACGGCGCCTGTGGAGCTCTCAAGAACATCTCCTACGGCAAGGACCAGGATAACAAGATCGCCATCAAGAACTGCGACGGGGTGCCTGCGCTGGTGCGCCTGCTGCGCAAGGCCCACGACATGGACCTCACCGAGGTCATCACAGGTAGTGGCTCCAGGGAGGGCAGGACAGGCTGGCCCCTGGGGTGGGGTCTGTGGTCAGGGGCCAAGTGCTCACCTTCCACTTTTGGCCTTGCAGGGACGCTGTGGAACCTGTCCTCGCACGACTCCATCAAGATGGCCATTGTGGATCACGCACTACATGCCCTGACCGATGAGGTGGTCATTCCCCGCTCCGGCTGGGAGCGGGAGCCCAACGAGGATTCCAAACCCCGCCATATAGAGTGGGAGTCGGTGCTCACCAACACTGCTGGCTGCCTTAGGTATGGGTCTGGCAGAGCACTGGCCTGGGTTTGGGTTGCCACGCTCCTTCTGGGCTGTTCCTGGCACTTGCAGAGGACTGTGGAGCAGCTGCTGTCATAAGACAGCTGCTGGTGGTGCAGGCCTTGAGTTTAGGGGCGTGTACCCTCAGTGAGGGGAGCTACAGGAGCTGTTTTCTTTCTTGAGCTGATTGGGATGTGGGCTGTCCCTTGCCTGCCCTCAGCTGTCGCTCTCATGAGGGTTCTCTTCTGCCTGCCAGGAATGTGAGCTCGGAGCGGAGCGAGGCCCGTCGGAAGCTGCGGGAATGTGACGGGTTGGTGGACGCCCTGATCTACATCGTGCAGTCTGAGATAGGACAGAAGGACTCAGACAGCAAGGTACCACAGCGGGAATGATGTTGGGAAAGGGAGAGCCTGTGTGGGGTGCACCTGGCACTCTTGGACAAGGAGGTGTCTGGCACTCAGCCTGCAGTTTGGGTTGGAATGTTGGCCCTCCAACAGGGGCCTGATTGTGTCACTCGTCCCCACACCACTGTCACCTGACTCAGGGCTTCCTGATCAGCCTGGATAAGGTCTTGGCTTGAATTTTCCTTGAGCTTTAAGCTGAAGGCTGGGCCAGGCCCTTGCTCACAGACCTGGAGTGCTTCTCCCTGTCTCTGAGACTGACACTCTGGTTCTCTCCCCAGCTGGTGGAGAACTGTGTGTGCCTGCTGAGGAACCTGTCCTACCAAGTCCACCGTGAGATCCCCCACGCCGAGCGCTACCAGGAGACGCCCCTTGTCCCTGCCAACAATGCCGGGCCCCACAATGCCAGCTGCTTCGGGGCCAAGAAGGGCAAAGGTTCGTGTGCCAGCAGCAGGGAAGGGAGGGAGGGGAGCAGAGACGAGTGTTGAGGGTGGTCTGGGGTCTCTGTGCTCCTATTCGGGTATCTCGTGTGAAGCCTGAAGGGCAGCTTTCTCTGGAGGCGCAGCGATCCCTGCTTCCCTGGCTCTGGGAGCTGTTGCTTGGCTTGCCCAAAGCATTTGACACAAGCTGTGGTGGGTGTCTGTGGTGGCGGGATGGTGATGGGTACATGTCCACTAATTCCACGCCTTCCCTTTTCTCCTGTGTTGCCCCTTCCCCTTCCCTTTGCTTTCTTGCCAAATGATCTGCCCCATGACGCTGTTGGCACCTCTCTCCTCCTGCCTCCCCTCTCTCCTGTCCTTCTCTCCGCCTCACCAATAGACGAGTGGTTCTCCAGAGGTGAGTGCGCTCTTGGTTTTACTTTTTCCATGGTTTAATTGGGTGCTTTCTCCAGCTCTCTTTGCCCCCCTCCCTAGCTGGGCACATTCTGCCTGCAGTGTGGCTAAAGCCCCCAATGTCCCCTCCTGCCACACGCTGGTCGCTTGGCTTCAGCTCGCCTCTGGGCTTGTTCCTGCAAGTGGCAAAGAGCTGTTGGGCCAAGGCAGGTGGGGAGGAGTCTCACACCTCTCCACTTGCCCTTCAAAGGTAAAAAGCTTCCAGAAGACCCTGGTGCCGACACAGTGGATTTTCCCAAAAGAACAACTCCAGCCAAAGGTATGCTCCTTGAGTGATTATGCAGGACCTGGGTGTCAGGGCAGCTTTTGCTACAGCAGCCTGGGAGTCGAGTGAGAGGAGCTGTTTCCCATTGAAGTGAGCCTCTCCAGTGGGCAGAAGTTGGGTTTGAAGCAGGCATGCCCAAGGCCCTGTTAAAACATGAGCTGTGCCAGTACTTGTGAGAATCTTGTGCATGGATGAGGTCAGTGCTGCCTCAGGACAGGCTTCAGAGGAAAATACTGCCCCAGGGGCTGAGGGACAGCACAGTGACACAGCCCTCTGTGGTGGTCTCAGACTTGCCAGCACAGTTGCCCTCTTGCCTGCTCTTCACTCCTGGGCATGAAGAACAGGCATGAGTTAAAGCTAAAATCTCTATCTTAAATTGTTCCTCAACCATGAGGATGAGGAAGGGTCAATCCCAGAAGCCTCTGGGAACAAGTGTCTCACTGCATGTGAATCACAGCCACATACCAAGCAGTGGCTGAGGTTTCTAGTATGCTGGGGCAGCCTGGCCCTCTCTGTGCCAAGGATCCCACCTCCTGGGAGCCTGGGTAGAAGCTTCCAGCTTCATCTGCCCAGCAGTGCCCCTTTGGATTAGGCAGACACTAGCAAAGCCCTTTGGATAAAGCCTCCCTACCCATGTCCTCCTGGCAGGCTACGAGCTCCTCTTCCAGCCAGAAGTGGTGCGGATATACATCTCCCTCCTGAAGGAAAGCAAGACTCCAGCCATCCTGGAGGCTCCAGCAGGAGCCATCCAGAACCTGTGCGCTGGCAGCTGGACGGTGAGTGCCCGCGGAGCTGGGCGTGTGACAGGGAAGGGCAGCTGGGAACGCCACTGTGGGGCTGGCAGCAGTGTCCCCAGCCCCGGGTGACACGGTGGCCCTGTGCCTCCCCGCAGTACGGCCGGTACATCCGCTCAGCCCTGCGCCAGGAGAAGGGGCTCTCTGGCATCGCCGACCTCCTGACCCACGACAGCGAGCGCGTGGTGAAAGCGGCGTCCGGGGCCCTGCGCAACCTGGCCGTGGACCTGCGCAACAAGGAGCTCATCGGTGAGGATGGCATGCTCCCTATATCCGTGCAGGCTGGGCAGGAGCTTCCTACTTCTCCTCTTGGCTCCTGGGGGAGTGTGTGGGCACAGCATCAGCCCAGCTTCTGTCTGCTGAGCTCCGCAGAGAGGGAACAGCAAAACAGGTCACCTGTCAGTGGTTTTCCCTTCAGACCTGTTCCCTGCTTGCTCACGCCCAGCTCTTTATCCTTCCCAGGCAAACATGCCATTCCCGACCTAGTGAAGAACCTGCCTGGAGGCCAGCAGACCCCTGCCAAAAACCTCTCTGAGGACACAGTGGTGTCAATCCTCAACACCATCAATGAGGTGATCGTGGACAACCTCGAGGCGGCCAAAAAGCTCCGGGAAACACAGGGGATTGAGAAGCTTGTGCTGATCAACAAATCTGGGTAAGCTCTGCTCAAAGGATGATGCCAGGGGTGGAGAGGGGCTTCACTTTCTCTGGGTTTCCAAACATCTCTTCCTTCGCCTCTTTCT
>NW_005054416.1:1766568-1775032 GCF_000277835.1 Geospiza fortis | reverse complement strand
GGGACCCGCTCTGAGAGAGAAGTCCGGGCAGCTGCCCTCGTCTTGCAGACAGTCTGGGGCTATAAGGAGCTGCGGAAGCCCCTTGAGAAGGAAGGCTGGAAGAAGTCAGATTTCCAGGTGTGGGGATGCCCTGTGGTGGCCAGGGTGGTAGATGGATCCTGCAGCTAGGAGAAGGGTGTTCCTGGAGCTTGGCAGTACTGGCCTGTGGCTCTTCACCTTGCTGGTGGCACTGGGCACCCACGGAGGTGTCCCTGTGCTGTTTTTCAGCCACTGGCCCGCAGGAAGTCTCTGCTAGGAACACTCTGTAAAGTGTCATGCCCTGTATCCCACATGAGCATGAGGCAGGAATTTTGTCATTCCGAGTGCTGCTGTGGACGCTCCCAGGCTCAGTTTCCTTCCCAAAAGCAGGGATTGCCCTTGCTGCTGGAGGGCCAGGCACTGCCCCAGTCCAGGCAGGCCCCCCGACTCTGATGGGGGTGCAGTGGGGGCTTCAGTACCTTCTGCTTACTTTGGCCCCCCTACTCAAGGGCTGTGGCAGAGTTCCTGGGTTTGTGCTGGTGCTGGAGGGCTGGAATGTGCTGATGAGGAAGGAACCTCTGGGCCCAGGATCTGAGTGGTCACTGTCTGTTGCTGTAGGTGAACCTGAGCAATGCCTCTCGGACCCAGGGAGGCAACTCCTTTGATGACAGCACCTTGCCTCTCATTGACAGGAACCAAAAAACAGGTATGTGCTTGCCTTCAGCACCTGTGCCTGCCATCATCCCTCTGCCTTGTGGGTACTTGGGACAGCTGGTGTTTGTCCTCTCCCTTGCACTTCAGCTTTGGCTTCCCTGGCAGCCTCAGCTGCTCACACAGGGCCATTAGTATGGGCCTTGGGTGGCTTTTCTGGCCCTCAGTTTGGGCCTTAGATGGCTTCTTGGGGCTGGGCCTGGGCTCCCCCAGGTGGGGCAGGGAGCAGTTCCTCTGCGGCTCCTGACTGCAGGAACTGTTCCTGATGTGCTCTCCTGTGCTTGTAGACAAGAAATCCTCCCGGGAAGAGATCCAGATGAGCAACATGGGACCAGGTACGAGAGGGACTCCCTCTCAGTATGGGGGGAGCAGGGCAGAGTGCATATCTCCTGTGGGGGTGGTGCAGCCTCCCATGGAGGTGACATGACTGACTTGACTGTCCCCTCTCCTGCTCCAGACAACTATTCCACACTCAACGAGAGGGACCACAGCAGGACGCTGGACCGATCCGGTGACCTCGGGGAGATGGATCCGGTGAAGGCAGCGCCATTGATGGTGAGCAGCTCTCTTTAACTCGGGAACAGTGGGATGGATGGGTGCAGGAAATGCCACATCACTGTCCTGTCTGCCAGAGGAGAGGAGAGCTGGGCTCCCACAACTAACACCCCCCTATGCCATGGCCCCTACTAACCGCATGTGTCTGCAGCAGGAGGAGGGGCAGGAGTCGCAGCCTGAGGTAGAGGAGGAGGAGGAGGAAGATGCTGCTGTGCCCTCCCCCGTGTCGGTATGTCCCATGGTATCCTGCCCAGTCTGACAGTGGTGACAGATCCTGCTGTGCTCTTAGGGGTGCTTGGCCAGCCAAATCCTGCTCCAATCACTGCTGCTGCAATCACTGGTGCTGTGATCCTGCCTCCGCCCTCACTCCTACTCCAGCCTTAACACTTGTCCCTCTCTCTCTCTCCACAGCAGAAGATCTAGCTGGCCTCCCTGCCTCTGTTCCATTTGGGTTGATAATATATTATATATATAAATATATAACTCTTCATGGTGGAATGGACCGACTTTTACCTTGTCTTATTGTTGGAATTTTGCTGGACTCTCTGTGCCAACCATCCAGCCAAACGCCTGGGCCGGGTCCCCAGGGCAGCCCGGGCCGCTCGGTCTCCTCCGAGCCGCTGCACCTCCCTGTTCTGAGACACCACCACTGAGAACTCCTCCTCCCGTCCTCCACCACCTCCTTCCTCCTGAGAGTAAAACCTTCCTGCCTGACTCTGCCGGATCAGCCGGCGTGGATGCTGCACAAGGACTCGGATCTCTGCCTTGACCAGGAGCTGCCTTCTCTCCCACGCCTTCCCCCTGCTCCGAGGTGTCTTGCTGGGACAGGGACTGGGACCTCACTTGCCGCCGCCTTGTTCTTGGTTTGGTTTTGTTGCCTATAGGATATATTTTTTCATGTGGGATCACTCTTCAACCGCGCCATGGGGACAGCAGGAGCATCCCTCCTCCCTGAGGGCTGCAGGACCAGAGTCCAGGGGCTGGAGGCACAGGGGCCAGGGGAAGGAAAACCAGCAATAACGTCTCTTGCTTTGCTCTAGATGAGGCTTTGGGGGCATGGGAAGGGAGATCCAGCTCTGGATCCTGCAGAGGGGTCTGGATGGGGCCCTGGCTCCCACCCAGTGCCTGTGTGAGGAGGATCCTTCTGTGAGGAAGGAGGTCAGTGCTGGGGCATGGGCCAGGGTCCCCGCGGAGGGAGGAGATGCGGCAGGGTTTTGGGGAGAGCAGGCAGCTCTGGGGGCACTGTGCCAGGCACCTGGAGCCGGGATCCCGCGGCGCTGCCCCGCTGACTTTATCTTGACACGTGCCTTTCTTTTGCCACTGTGAAATAGCTCTTTGAATCGTACTGTCCAGCTGCTTCCCTGGGAAAGGGGAGTTTCCTGGCCTTCCAGCAGGGCTGAGCTCTTCCCTTCCCCACTGGGAGCCTTACCTGTCTGCAGTGGGGCTGGGAGCCTCTTTTGGGGGGAGCCCAAACCCTCTGCCCTCGCTGAGAGGGTGCGGGGTGCTCATCTGCATCCTGGCCTGGGCTGCCACGGGAGTTGGGATGTGCTCCTTCCCCTCCTCCTCTGGCTGTGGTGCTGGGGCACATCCATGTGCTGTGGTCTTTTAGGGAGCCCTGGGGCTCCCTGTGCAACTGGAAGCCTCTGTAGGAGGCTGCAAACTGGAGCAGGAGCCCTCCCAGCCCGGGGCTCCCCCCAGGGTGGGCTCTCGGGGCACGGGGAGGTGGCAGGGGCAGAGCTGGTGCCTTGCTCCTGCCCCACTTCCCCCCAGCTCTAGCTGGGCCTGCCCTGCTTCCAGCCTCACCTCAGCTCAGTTGGGTTTTGTTCTGGGATCTAACTCTTCTCTTTTCCTTTAAATATGTAAAACACTAATTCCTTTTTTAATTTTTAATTCCAAATGAACCAAAAAACCAGCATCCCCCTTCTCTCCTCCTTGGCCCTGGTGGGGAGGGGGGCCAAGGAGGCGGGGAGGGGGAAGCACCAAGCCGTTCCTTGTCTGATTCCTGTGCACACTCTTGTAACGCTTTTAAAACAAAATGATTTTTTTATATAAATAAAGTTTTTAAAGTGTGATGTGTGCCTGCCCCTTTGGTGTTTCTGGCTTTGCTGCTGGACCCAGCTGCTTTTCCCAGGAGTGGTGCTGATCTCCGTGGCTCCCAGAGGTGTCACTTTGTGCCAAACCATGTGGTATTTCCCAGCCCTCCCACCTTGCCTTGCACCCTTGTCCCCAGAGCCACCAGTAAGCAGAGAGAAGGCAGTACCAGGTGTTTTATTGCTTCAGATCCAAGGAGCAATGCCAGGCATGTCTTGGCAGGAAGAGGGGCAAGGAATGATGCCTGGCTTGGCAGCAGCCAAGCTGGGGACAGTTGGCTGAGCGGGACCAGCACCAGGCATGTTGATGGGTGGGATGTGTGTTTGGGTCTGCAGGGACAGTGCCAGGCACGTTGATGCTGGGGACGATGCTGGGGCCATCCAGGCAGGGAGGCTGTGTGCTGGGCACCTGGGGCTCACACAAAGAGCTTGTCGTGGCAGGGCTGGCAGTACATCTTGTCGTCGCGCTCGCGGAAGGTGCCCTTGTGCAGCCGGCCCAGGCAGTAGGAGCAGACGAAGTGCTCGGGGTGGTACCTGCGCCCCGCAGCCGTGATGCAGCGCCCGGTGACGGGGCGGCCGCAGCCGTGGCAGATGCTGCCCTGCCGCTGGTGGAAGTGCAGCTCGCAGTAGGGCCTCCCCTCCAGCTCGAAGAAGGACCCGCCGGTGAAGCCAGTCAGGCACTCCTGAGGGAAGGAGAGGGGAAGGCTGGCGTGGCCCTGGGAGCACCCCCAGTAGGTGCATCCCCGCCATCCCACTCACCGTGCACACGAAGCACTCGGCGTGCCAGACACCCTGCAGGGCTGACAGGTAGTTGTCAATGACAGGGCGCTCACAGCCCTGGCATTTGGGGGCGAACAGGGCCAGGAAGTCCTGGTGACAGTAC
Organism: Geospiza fortis; assembly: GCF_000277835.1. NCBI lineage: Eukaryota > Metazoa > Chordata > Aves > Passeriformes > Thraupidae > Geospiza > Geospiza fortis. The sequence goes on along the minus strand of NW_005054416.1, from coordinate 1,770,775 downwards.
GGCTTCCCATTGCGCTCCAGGAACCCTGCGGGGAGGGGATTGGGATGGGCACCACCTGGGGATGGCTTACACTGGGGACAGTGGGACATGGACACGGTGGTACCCAGGATAGGAGGCAAGGGAGAGACCTGGAGAGCTGTTGGATGGGGTGATATGTGCAAGAGCAGGGGATACCTGGGGTGTGGGCAGGACCCCCACACCTATTCCTTGGGACATACCCTCATCTCCAAACACCTTCCCGCAGTGGGGTGGTGGCGGGGGAGGCCAGGGGTGGGTCACTCACTCACCTCGCGGATGGGGCCGGCGCAGTAGGCGCAGCGCGGGGAGAAGGCCTGGTGATAATCCTCCTCGCAGAACGCCTGCCCGCCCTGCTCGAAGAAGGGCCCCTTGTCCAGCTCCTGGCCGCAGCGGGCACAGGTGAAGTGCTCGGGATGCCAGGTTTTGCCCAGGGCTGTGAGTGCCTGCAAGGAGGAGGCACGGTGGCTGTGAGGGCAGCTCTGGGGGGGGATGCCCAGGGGTGCCAGGCTGGCAGTGAGAGCTCACCTTGCCAGCGATGGGCTTGCGGCAGGAGGCGCAGACGGCGGGCGCAGCCATGATTCCCAGCTCCTGCAGGTCCCGCGTGAGGCTGTCCAGCATGTTGTCCAGCGAGGACTCCGTGGGCACCCCAGCTCCCTGCCCTGCAGCTGCCAGCTGTTGGGAAGGAGGATGTGAGGTCTGGGTGAGGGCCAAACCCCCCAGCCTGGTGCCCCAGGGCCAAGGCTCACCTTGCTCTGCGTGTGGCCCAGGTCAGCCAGGAGCTCATCCAGCTGCCGGGCGGCCTCCGTGTGTGGGGGTGAGGGGAGCAGCGGCTTTGGGACTGGCGCAGGGATGCTGGACATGGCAGAGAGGGGAGATGTTGTGTGTCCACCCCAAAGTCAGGACCCTCCACCCCTGCCAACACAGCCCTTTCCCACAGGCCACCACAGGGAACACTGCAGGTATGCAGGATACAGTCTGTCCCAGGTGACCCTGGATGGCAGAACTCTGCAAGGAACAGACAGCCCCAGATGGCTTTGCCCTCCCATGGCCATTTTTACCTGTACACTGAATCCAAACCTTCTCCCGGAGGCTGAGCTCGAGGTGGCAGTGGCACCTGAAAGGACAAGCCCTTGTGGCAGAGCCCTCAGGGTGCTCCCCTGGCAGCTTCCCCTGCCCAGCTCCACTGCCCCATCATGAGTGGAGGGGTCTCTGTGCCCAGGCATTACCTTTGGGGTACCGTGCTGGGCATCCTGGCAGGAGCTTGGTCCCTGCAGTGCACGGTCCTTGGAGGCCAGGCAGGAGCTCTGCTCCAGTTCTTCCAGCAAAGCATCTGCACAGAGCCACCCAGGTCAGGCCCCACAGCCACCAGTTGCCTACCCTGTGGTCTTCTACCACTCCCAAAATCTCAGGAGCAAAAGGAGTGTCACAGCAGGTCCTGCTGGCCAGCTGCCAGTGCCCCAAGGGGCCCTGAGCACCCTCCCCATGGCCCCCATCCCAGTGCAGGGTGTGCCCACCTTCCCAAAGAGTGAGGCAAAGGGTCCTGCCTCCCCACAGCATTCCTGGCCAGCAAAGAAACCTCTGCCAGTCCTCAGCTTGATCCAGCATGAGCGCTGGCAGGGAAAAGCTCACCCTGAGCCCATCCTGCGTGTCCAGAGCACCACTTCCCCCAAGGTGGGCCGAGCACTTTCCCTTTCCTCTTTCACCCCTCTGCCTTGGCTGTCCCTGACGCTGGGAACAGGGGATGCCCCCAGCAGTGTGGCTGCTCCCCTGAGCCCAGCTCCCCACCCCAGGCCAGGGATGGCTCCCAGCTCCCGCTGGGTGCAGCCAGCGTTGTGGCGCTGCCTCAGCCCATTTCCTGCTCTCAAGCTGGCTCCATTTTTGGCCAAGTGCTCGCTCAACCACCAGCCCCATGATTCTCTTGAGATGGGGGAGGCACAGGAGGGAGCAGGGCTCCAAGGCTGCCCCTCAGCGTCATCCCCTCCCGGCCCTGAGGTACAGGAAGGAAGAGCCTCCCCAGAACTGCCAAAAATGTGACCCCAAGCCAGGCCTGGCTGCAGGATCGGCTCTGGAGAGGCCCAACTTACCCAAATCCTCCATCCTGCCTTGGCGTGGGGTCCCAGGGCAGGGGCAGCCCCCCGAGGTGCTGAGATGGCAGCGGAGGCTGCGCCGGCTCTGTTCCGGTCTTGCCTCCTCCGCCCCCTGCGCCGGGGTTTGTCACCCAGGGCTTCCTCTGTGGGCTGCACACGCCACGTGTGACGGGCACAGCTGGGGCACAGAGAGCCACAAACAGCCCAGGTGGGGAGAAACTGGCCAAGGAGCTGCCCAAGGAGCTCCAGAAGCCAGGACGTGGATGTCTTGCTGACCCAGGCACTGTCCAGAAGCCACTGGCCACGTGTGACAAGGGATGGCATCCCTGTGCTGGGTGGGAATGGATTTGTGGCAGCATGACGGAGCAGTACTGTCACCTTCCAGCAGAACCTGCCTTTGGGGGACGCTTCTGGAGCCTCGTCATCGATTCCCAGGTAACAGCAAATCCCTTTTTGGCAGAGAAATCTCCTGGCACTGTTGGGAGCAGGCAGCAGATGTGGAAACAGCTCCAAGGGACTGGGGGATGTTAATGCCAGAGGCGGGTGCACATGGCTTGGTGTGTGCTTTGGGTTTTGTTTGGTGTTTGGACAGCACCTGGTGGGTGACCAACAACATCTCTGTCACCTTGGCCACCAGCCCTAAGAAAGCGTCACCAGGTCCTGGCTTGGCTCCTCTTTAGCCCAGCCAGAAAAACCTCTGGAGCAAAGGCTGAGAGCCACAGCCTCCATCCAGCACCCACAGGGGTCAGGCTGGCCCTGCCTTGGCCGCGCTCCTGGGCACTGCTGAGCCCTCACGGGTGGGACAGGCTGGAGCTGAGCCCCTCAGCTGCTGCCTCAGGGTCACTTCATTCCTGACTCCATTTTGTCGCCTGCTCACAGCAGGGCCATCCAGCCCAGCCCCGCCTCAGGAAAAGGCCCCGGGGCCACCAACCCGCAGTGTCCGGGCTGTGTCCGGGCCAGGAATGCTGAGAGCCCCCCAAAGCCCAGAGGAGGCACTGCTGCTGTCACTGCTCGGGCTGCCTGGCCATGGATCCTGGTGTCAGGGGTTCCCTTTCTGCACTCCACAGACCCTTCCTGCCTGCGGAAGGTTTTGGGCTATTTTTAGCTTTCTCGGTGATTTAGTGATGTGTGAGCCCGAGTGCATGTGAGCAGCTGGAGCTGGAATATCTTAAAACTTGTCCTTACAGAGCCCAGAGGCCAAAGGCTGAGCTGTGCCCTGCCCTGAGCTCTGCTCCCCTGTTCCAACAAGAATTAAGTGACCCCCAGCCTTGCCTGCAGAGGGGAAATCAGTCATGACAATGGCAGGGACAGGAGGAATCCCTGTGCAAGGATCCTGAGGTTTTTTTTTAATGCAAGGATATTCTCCTCCTTCCCAGTGTCTGTGTCAGGGGAACGTGTCTCTCCACAGTGAGGGGGTTTATCAGCACACTCTCAGGAACTGTTGGACACACTTTTGTTTTCTAGGAGCATGGCAGAGCTCAGGACTTGAAATGCAGAAGCAGAAAGGATTTGAAATGCAGAAGCCGAAGGGAGCAGCAGGCTCTCGGAGCCCTCTCACTGCTGGGAACCAGTTCAGCAAACAGGATTTTCCAGCTCAGCGCTGCGGGCTCTTTGAACCCCGGTGATTTTTGCTTTTTGTCTCCCGAGGGAGGATGAGGAGCACCTTGTTCTGGGGAAGTGTTACTCTTTGTTCTCCTGTCATAAAGCGCTGGGTAAGATCAGCCAAACCCTTGGCTCCAGAGCACACCCCAGTCCTGCTCCCCGAGGTCCTGGCCTGGTGTCACATCCTGCTGCAGGATCAGCCCAGGTCCAAAAGCCACCGAGGCGGCTGGGACAGCAGGGAAGGTGACAGAGTGGCGACCGTGACAAAACCCGCTCCCGGGTGGCGTCTTCAGCGTCTGCGGGGGCGAAGTTTTGGCGTTTTGGTATGGGTTCAATGTGTTAGTGCAGTTCCTGTCGGACAGTCAGGCGCTGCTGAGGCTGTTTTGGGGAGGGACTCGAGCCTTGCCCCCGCACAGCCGCTCCCGGGGTTCCTGCCCAGGCGCCGTTCGCACAGCCAGGAACGGGGAACTGGCGCTGCCTCAGCTCCGGTGGGACGGCCC
>NW_005054416.1:1757281-1765164 GCF_000277835.1 Geospiza fortis | reverse complement strand
CCCGGTGCCCCGCGGCGCCAGCGCGGTCTGGCCCCGTCTGCCGAAGGTCCGGGTGAGGGAGGCGGTGGGATCCACCTTCCCGGTAGGAGAGGCTGCATTCGCTGCACCTTCGGTCCTGAGCGGGACACCGGAGCCTTCGGAAGTGCAGCTGCTCTCCCCTGTTCTAAGCACAGAATCCCCCTGGATTGCTCCTCACTGTCCTGGGCATGGCTGGGCCTTTGCTGCTGGATATTCCTGTAGTTCCCCTCAGCTTCCTGCGGCTGAAACAATCCACCTTGGCATGGGGGGTTGAAAACAATGATCCGATAGAGAGGCACCGCGACTTTGGGGAATTGGGGCTCATCTCTGCGTCATTCAGTTCCTTGTTGCTGCCCATCCCATCGAGTCTGGCTCTTACACTTGCTTTTGTGTTTTTTTCAGGTCCACAGATAAAGTCGCTGGTAAAGGTAAGAGTTGAATTATTCGCTCCTGGTGTTGTGTTCCATCTAGAAAGTCTGGGTTCTCCCATGGGTTAGCCCAATTCTCTTTTTGGATCTTCCTTTCGAAGAATGTTTCCGTGCTGGGTGATGTGCAGTTTCTTTCTGAGTCTCTCTCAAGACTGTGGAACTGTGATAAGCTGCTGCTGCTGCTCTTGGCGCGTCCCCAGCCTGCAAAATCTCACTGTCCCAAAAAGCACTCAGGCTTTCCATGGCTGTTGGAGCGTGAGGCTGGGCTGCTCCATGGTTTGACAGCTCCTGTTGCACAGCAGTCCCAAGTAACTGGCAAATCCTGGGTTCACTTCTGTTCTGTGCTCAGGAATATAGCAGTTGATCCTCAAGAGACCTGGGAAAGTTGTGTGGAAATCAGAGTGTCCAGATATTCACACTTGTTCTTTTCTAGCTTTAGTGGATTATGGAGTTTTTAGGTTGATGTCTTCAGGGGTGAAAGAGAAAATTATTTAGAACTGGGGGCGTGAGTAGAGTCTGAACACAAAAGCCCCAGCTGTGGGCATATGCAGCCTGGAGCAGAACTTTTGTGTTCCAGTGCACACTGTGAACTTTGTGCACCTATTTAATAATTTCTTGTTTAAAAAAAAAAGCCCAAAAACCAGAAAAAATAGTTAGAGGGCTTTGCTCCTTACGTGGTGGTGACTTCTGAAACAGGTCCAAGTAGAGGGCTTTGTGTAGAGTTGTTTTTGATCTGGCACCAGAGAATTGTGGCAGAATGAAGCCCTGAGGAAAGGAGGTCGCACACCTGTGCCAATGAATTCCCCTTTCTGCTGGAGCTGCCTGGGTTTGTTTGCCAGCAGCTCTGTCTCGGAGGCTGCTGTTATTCCCATGTTTTGGTGACTCTTTAGCTTTCCTCCTGCAAGTCTTTATTCCATTTGGGTGTGGAAATCCATCGCAGCTGGCAAGGTGTGTTTTTACAGACTGAAGCAGAATTAACCACTGTGTGTTGAGTCCAGATCTTGCTTGTGTGTATTTACCCCTCACTGTGTACAGGATGGGCAGCATAATGTCAGAGCTTCAGGCTTTTATGTCAAAGCACAGTTGCTGAAATGTCTAAAAAAGTTTAGCTTCGTATGTGTATAGAGTTAAGACTCTTGGGTTTTGGTTTAAGGAGAAATATTTATTGGCAGTGGTAGAAAACGGGCAGAATATTCCCATTTTTACCCCAGGAAGTGAAAGTTGTCAGACTGAAATTCCTGGGTTTGGGGACTCTCTGCACTCAAAGCATTTTAGCCTTTAACTTGGCCTCTGAGAGTTTCAGCTGTGCTTCAGTGTGAGAGTGGAAAAACTGTTTGTTAAACTTCTGGGGCTCTTTTTTTCCCAATTAGATTTGCAGCCAAAACGATGGTAGGGATAGTTGCGTGGAAATTGGCACAGGGAAGTGCTGACTTCTGGGCCAGAGGAAATCTGTGCCGTGGGGGGTGGGGGTTGTTTGTTTTTTAGTCTACAGGAGCACAGAAGTGAGGAAGCTGCACTCCTGTGTCTTGGCTGCACGCTGGATGGAGCCCTTGTGCACCTTGTGCTGCTTGGAGAGGACCTGGAAACAGGCTGAGGAATGTCTTCCTCCTCCTTCCTTCCTTGGACAGGTTGTGCGGGAGCATGAGGGGCTTCTCCCTCCTCCTCCTGTTGGGCTTCAGCAGAGATGTTTGAAGGAGCCAGACCAGTGTAAGCAAGCAGCAGCTTTCCTTGCACAACAGGGTTTTTGGTAGCCAGGAGCCCCCTGTGAGCATGGAAGGCACAATCCCATTTGTCCTTTCCCCCTGCATGGAGCTGGGATAAGGTGCTGAGTGGTTCTGGTGAAGGTTTGGAATTCTGTGCTTGTGTTCCCTGATACAGAATTGATTTTTTTTTTCATTGCAGTATTAGCCTTTACTGTCAACTGCTAAATCCAGTTGGGAATATTCCCTGGGACAGCCATGGTACAGAGCCATGGGATCAGGCTTTTCCTGCATCCCCTGGGCAGTGCTGGCTGTGCAGGTCTGACGGGGAGTTTGGAGGGAGATGAGAGCCCAAGGTGTGTGTGCTGTGTTGTGTCACAGCCCGAGTGTGACTGTCACCACGGGGCAGCTGCAGTGTCAGCCTGTGCTCCCTGGCTATTCCCTGTTGCCTGCTTAGTCATGCAGTTGCAGGATTTCCCAACGTGTGCCTGCAGGAATATTGGATGCATAAGTAGAACGTTTAATCTCAGCTTACAAACGAATTTGTGTAGCTGCAGTCGCTGTGTAGCAGAATTCACGTCTGCCTTCCCACAGTGCTCTGTATCCTTGTGGGAATAATTTTCATTTTAGTCAGTAGAGTCACCTCCCTGGAAAGCCGTTCTCAAATCCAGGGGTTTTGCTAAGAAAACAGGTGTGGCAAATTTTAAAAAAGATGGAAAACTTTGAGACTCAAGAAATGGTGAATGGGTTTGTGCAGAGAGGACTCACATTATACCTAAGAGTTTCATTCTTATTGCTTCATGCTCCTTTTGGGAGCATTGCTTTCCCTTAAGGCTTTGTCAGTGTTTGGAGAAAGTAATGTCATTACTTAAAACCAAACCTTATAAAAATGCACTGAATTTAAATAGCTCAGACTGCCCAAACCCTCCAAGGGTTTTCCTGTATCCCATCTGTACAGTTCCACAGTGCTCTGGTGGGGAAGAGCCCTTTGGATGGAGCTTTGCATTTGGATATTTTTCTGGAGTTTCATTTTTGTCCATGCCATTATGAAAGCAGATGTTTGGTGCCTTACCCACTGTGTGGTTGCTTCCTTAAATCTCAGAGGTGTGCTTATGTTGTGGTGCATTTATTTTTATAGCAGCTTTTTAACTTAGCAATTAATAGTTTATTTTTTTTTTTCACCTAATTGCACACATGTATTTTCTGAATTTGTCTGCAGGGTCAGTAAGAAGCTTCCAAATGCCTTATAAATCAAAGTTTAGCTCTGTTGAAAAGCAGAGCAGTGTGGTGGTTTCCACAAGGGTTTTTGGGGTGAAGGAAGAGACGAGATCCTTGACTCCATCACAGAAGGCTTGATTTATTATGTTATGATATATATATATACTATACTATACTAAAAAAGAAAAGGAAAAGAGAGTTTCCAGAAGCTGCTAAGCTAAGTAAGAAAAGTCAAGAATGATAACACACAAGCTGGCCTTGACAAACTCCGAGAGCTAGCTCTGCTGTGACTGGTCACTGAACCAAAACATCCACACCAGACCAATCACAGATCCACCTGTTGCATTCCACAGCAGCAGACAACCTATTGTTTGCATCTTGTTGCTGAACTTCCCAGCTTCAGCAGGTTCAGCATGAAAAATTCTGAGAGAGGATTTTTCATAAAGGAAATGTCTGTGACAGAGCAGTGCCCAGAGTCTTGTCTTTTGGTTGTCTAAACAAAGCCGCAACTCCACTGTGAGTGTCCTTCCAGGTTTCCTTTTCTTGTCCTTTCTCCCAGGGACTGGCATTCGCTCACAATTTTTAATGTATTTTTGATGAAGAAAAAAGAGACAAAAATGTATTCCAAGTCTAGGACTTCCCATATTTCGGGCAAGGGCTTTGGTGATGGCTGATTCCAGCTGTTCCTGCAGCTGAACACTTGACAGACAGAAGTTTCCTGGTGCTGCCCTGACCCTTGGATAGGGACCAGGGACCATGTTGGGAGGGTCTGGAGTTAGAAAGTTTTTCAGCTTCTAGCTCTGTATCACTGTGAGCTCTGTAGCAAGGTTGATACTCTATACATCTCCTGAGGATGGGGTTTGGGAGGTACCTGGGTATTCTCAGCATGTAAAAATGCCCTCAATCTGTTAGACAGCTGAAGCAGAGGAAGTAAAAGGAGAAATCCTGGGAAAAGGCTTATCCAAGACCTTCACTTGAGAGGAGGGAAGCAGAGCTGCTGGGTGAGGGGTGTGCTCTGTCCAGGTGTGTTCTGAGGCAGGACTGCTTCAGCTCTGCAAGCCTGGTTTTTAAAATGATAATTATTATCAGCTGAATGCCTGATCTTCCAAGGGAATACAGCTCTTCCAGAGCAGCAGTGTGTGCTATCCCTGGCAACACAGTAGTGGTTGAGGGGGGAATTTATAGAGAATGGTTTCAAGTGTCTTTGGGTTTGGTTTAGCATTCAAAAATGAGATGTTCACCATGAGGACTGAGAACATGCAGCAGTCACCTTGAGATCTGCGAAGGAAAGCCAGGAGGGTGCAGTTCATGCTCTGATGGTGAGGTTTATACGTGCAAGACAGCAGCTTGATGGTTTACAACACAGTGTGATGCCTCACATCCGGGATTCCAGTCAGGCTTTTCCAGCCAAATGTTGCTTATTCCACCCTGTTAATCAAGGATCAGACAGTGAGTAATGCAAAGCAAACTACATGCTAAGAGAAAAAGGATCATTTGGTTCAGAAGACTTGATGCAAAACTGGAGATTGCGGGCTGGGAGGAATCAGAGAGGTTGTGGATTCCTCATCCCTGGCAGTATCCAAGGTCAGGTTGGACAGGGCTTGGAGCAACCTGAGCTAGGGGAAGGTGTTGATGCCCATGGCAGGGGTTGGAATGAGCTGAGATTTAAGGTCTCTTCCAACCCAAACCATTCTGTGACCAGCTGTAACATTTCAAAGGGCGTTGAGTTCATGAAGGCCCAGTGTCACAGCAAGTGCCAAAAAGTGAGATCAAATGAACTGTACTCAGGAATTTTAGTTTTTAAGAGATTAACTTGCTCACAAGACATTTCAGCCAGTTCTGTTATCTTGCCAAAGCATGTTTGGAGACCAGCCATGAGGCAAAAGGAAACCACCTGTACAAGCTGTAAATAAGTGTGGAAGCCTCAGGCTAACAGCATTTGTGATGGTTTTTGCTCTAGCACAGCACCAGAAACATCCAGCTCAGATCCCTCAGGGATATTGCCAGGTGTACAATTCCAATGAAGTGTATGTTTGGTGGATTCTCTAAACATGACTTTTCACATGGCCCAGCTTTGAAGCTGGCCTTTCATAAAGCACTTGCTGAGCTTTATGAGTGTCTCTTGTTGTGCTTAGAGCCAGCAAATCATTGTCTTAGAAGCCTTTATGCGAGGGAAATACAAGCTGCTTTTAAATATTTGTGTCTTTCCTTAGAGGGAATGTGAGGAGAGTTTTAAGGGAAGGTCTGCTGAGGTGAGGGCCTGGGGAGTGTCCTGGCTCAGCATAGAGGGCTGAGCAGGTTCCCATAGCAGGCAGTGACACCTTGTGTTTTAGCTTTTGTATTTTTCAGATTCTCTGCTACCTGGTGTGTAACTCTGAAACTTCATATTAGGTGTGAGTAAGTTCTCTTCACAGGGTACTTTGACAAAACAATCCCTTCCCAGCTCAAGAATCAAGGACAGCCATTACCCAGAAAGCGTAAACAACAGTGAAGAGAAGGGGGCAAGCCAGGGGGGTGAGACTTCATGACCTGGAGCCGTAACTGGACAATTGAACCCAATATGTAGATGAACAAAAACTTAGAAAAGTGTAAAAACTCATGACCAGGAACCATTCTTGGATTCATCCTGGGTGTAGCCTCGGTCAGGCTCTTGCTGCCCAAGGTTTTGTCCATTTAGCTCTGTCTAGTCTCTGTTCCAGATCAGCCTTTGTAGGCATCAGCAGGGGCTGCTGTGATTTAAGGTGTGATTTAATGAGGGGATTTAGGCGTTTTGTGCTCTGATGAAACACACTGCAATGGCTGTTTTAGCTCCCAAAGAAGAGAAGGAGGAGGAGGAAGTGTCTGGCACGCTCGGCCATGGCTCTCCCGTGCCTCCAGAGCCAAGGCTGCCTCCCTGCAGCTCATCTGCAAGTCAGAGCCCAACGCCGACCAGCTGGAGTACGGTACGTGCCAGGGAAGGCCTGGGGACAGTCAGGGCTGTGGGTGTCACTCTGGGCGTGTGGCTGTGCTGGCGTGGTGCTGCTTGTCACGGGTGCCTTCTGCCACCAGCACTCCCGGCTCTGAATGTCGACGGAGGTGCCGTGAGACAGATGAGCTCACTGCAGCGAACACACTTTGAAACCTAATGGTGACTTTTCCTTTCAGTGGTCACAGATGAGCATCAGTCTCCAGATGGAGTCAGGTAGGACATGTTATTTTGTGGTGTTTCTTCCTAGTCGATGTCTCAAGGGGGCCTGAGTCGCTTGAAAATAAATGTTAGTACCAAATGATCCATGGGACTGACAGTAGCTCTGTCTCCTTTGGCCCCTTGCTGTTGCAGTTCCAGTGTGCACAGATGTCAGGAGATACTGTGGAGAAATGGGTAGTAAGATTTGATCTGGGCATTCCAGCTGGTAGCTTTGTTGCTGTGGGTGGGTGGGTTCAGGAGAGGACGCAGGACTGCCTGGCCTGTTCTGGTTGTCACTGTGCTCCTTGGTCAGTGCAAGCTGTTACCTTTCCCCAGTCAAGCTGGATGAGGAAGTGCAGTGTAATAGTGTCCTTCCCATGCTGGGGAATGGTACACAGATATTATTCTTGCATTAGTGGCCAAGCTGTTGCTGCCAAAGTCCTCTCTTCTCCTTTTCTCCCAACAGCGATGATGATGAGGAGATGCTCATCAGTGAGGAAGAAGTTCCCTTCAAAGATGATCCCAGAGATGAGACCTACAAGCCCCACCTAGAGAAGTATATTGGATTATGTACTTACTGGGGGTTTACACCAAAAAAATATGGGCATGTTTTCTGAATTAGCTTAAATGCCCCAAAGCACCTGTGCTAGTTGATCTGCTGTAATGGTTCTAAACATTGCCTGCATTGGCCAGAACTGTTCTTCTCTCAGGGACTGAAGCCTTTAGAGCCTTGCTGGGTGCTTCCCTAAGCCTGGTTCTTACTTCTGCTTGAAAGTGGGACTTGAAGAACAGACCTGAGCTTGGGCCCAGTTTTTGTTTAAATCTTTGTAAAAAGCAGGCAGTGGGAAGAGTACTGGAGTAATGTGTTGTATTTGTGTCTTTGTAGGGAAGCACCAAAGCAAAGGAGAAAAGCTAGCAAGGGGAAGGAGGAAAAAGAAAAGCAGAAAGAGATTAAAGTGGAAGTGAAAGAAGAGAATGAGTTTCAGGAGGATGAAGAACCACCAAGGAAGTAAGTAAACTCTGCAGTTACACATGCCAGTGTGTGCTGTGTGTTTTGCATTCTTGCTGGTGTACAACAGTGTTTAATTGTTGTTGGTTCCCCCCATCCCCCCCTCCACCTCTGGGCCTGACAGCTGATGGGGCAGCACTGTTTATCCTGTGCCCTCACATCTTGCCTGTCTTCAGCCACAAAAACATCAGAGTTTAGCTCAAGTGGAGGGGTTTTTCATCATCCTGTGGTTAGTCAGCCTCCCTGGGTGTGACCACACAGTGGGAAATACTTCAGGGTGTCCCTGGAATCGGTTCCTTGTGATGCCTCAAGTGGATCCCGAAAGCCAGTGGGGAGAGAGCAGC
>NW_005054416.1:1749493-1757271 GCF_000277835.1 Geospiza fortis | reverse complement strand
TGCGCTGGGGGCAGACACAGGGTTGTCTTGTCACTGGAATACCTTGTGTGTGTGTTAAGTGTCCTTTTTGTACAGTTAGGACTTCACCAGAGGTCAGGAAAATCAGCTGTTTTCCCCTTGCTTTTGAGAAGTAAAACAACAAACTTTTCCACCCAGTCAGTCACCAGTGGCTGACACCTTCTGCTGTGTGCTGTCCCTGGAGCTCATGGCTGAAGCATTCCTCCTGGCAACACAGGGAGATGGGTTTATGTGACTGTGTCAAAGCCATTCTTTGGGATAATGTGAGGGGAAAAAAAGAAAAAGGAGCTGGTTTTGTACCTCAGCTCCTCTCTGAGTGGTTGGAACAGCCCGGGCTCCCTCTGCTGACCTGCTGCACACGGGTGGTGTAATTTCTCTTGCTGTTCCTGAGCTGCTGCTGATTCACAGTGGAGAGGAGTGAGGAGGCTGATATTTTGAGAACATTTTTGTCTGTTGGAGACTGCTTTCTGAGGCTTGAGGTTTTGTTGTTTGAATCAGACACTACTTTCTGTGCGTAATAAAACCTGTGGCTCTTCTGAGGGCTTGGCTTGAATGCTGAGTGTGTGTTCAGCATGTTCCTGGCTTGCCATCAATACAGATGTCTCAGTAGAGTCTGGAAAATACTTCCATCAGTCTGCTCCAAGTGTCTCTGCAGCAATGGGATCAGGCAGGCAGAGCTGGGCAGAGCTGTGCCTTGGGAGGCTGCAGTTTACATGTGAGCACAGGTCTGCTCAGACAGAGCCTAGATTTTTGTCTTGACAGGTACAGAAGCTGCTGTGGCTAATTCAGAGCCCTGTAAAATAGCTGCTGGATCATTAATCCCGTTCTTCCTGATCAGGCAGATGGATGTTTTCCCATGGTGTGGAATGTTCCCCAGCAGAGCAGAGGAAATACGGTGCACTGTTGGTTGTAGACTGTGTTGGGAAAATTACATGTTTATGAAAAGTGCAGTAGGAAATGCGAAGTATTGAGAGAGCAAACCATGTGAACTATTTATTTCTCTGGAATTCTCCATCTTTTGAATCTGTCTCCAACTTGCACTCAGTTTTTTTTCTAGACCATGCAGTTAATGAGGCAATACAGCATACACTTCAAAGTCTCTGCCCCCTGCTAATGTAAAGAAGCTGCTCTCAGTTCTGTTTCTGTATCCCTGTTACAGGAGGGGAAGGAGGAGAAAGGATGACAAGAGCCCAAGGCTGCCCAAGAGAAGGTAAGTGATCCTCTCAACCCAGTTGTGTTTTGCAAACTTGCTTCCCTTGTGTCCTACATGCAGACAAGGATTGTCCCAAAGCCATCTCTCTGCCTTAAAGGGAATAAAAACCAAAACCAGCAGCGTGCCTTGTCTTCCCTCTTCTCCTTCCCCTGTAGGTGTTGGTTTAGTTTCTTCCAAGTGAACCAGCCCCCTGCCCACTTCTCAGTTGATCCCTCCTGTGGCATGACCCAGCAATAAGGAATTGCTTTGAGAATTCTGGGTCTCCTGAGGTTTTCCCAGCTCTAGGGAGAGCCCTCAAGTAGTGGCAGGAGAAGAGTTGGCTCTTGAACAGCAACTGTGTCACAGCCCAGGCGGCGGTTTTGGAGCAATAGTGCTTTGCTGTGCTTGCATTTGTTATTTGTAGCATGAGACACATTAGCTCCTCACAGACACAGAGAATTGTGATTCTAAATAGAATATATATAGAATCTTTATCTATAGAATCACCTGACCATAGAAGCAGCCAAGCACTCTGCCCCTCTCCTTGCTGATTTCCCAGGAAGAAGCCCCCGATCCAGTATGTCCGCTGTGAGATGGAAGGCTGCGGCACGGTCCTGGCTCACCCGCGGTACCTGCAGGTGGGTGGGCTGTTCACTTCCTCTGTGGCACGTGGGAGGGCAGGGAAGGGGTGCTTGGAACAGACAGCTAAGCCTCCACTGGCACTCACACCCCTTCCTGATGCTGTCATTTTGCAAGGCTTCATTGTGGCCAGTTGTAGCCGTGTGTGTGAGTGTCTGTCAGGTTGCTGGATGTCCGTGTGTGTTTCATTTTCCAGTGGGGATCTAAACTTGAGTGAACCTCAGCTGTTCACTCAGCCATGAACAGTCTGCAAACTTCCACTCTTTCTTTCCAGCATCACATAAAATATCAGCACTTACTGAAGAAAAAATATGTGTGTCCTCATCCTTCCTGCGGTCGGCTGTTCCGGCTCCAGAAGCAGCTCCTGCGGCATGCCAAACATCACACAGGTACAGGGGGGTGGGAAATAGATGCAAACTCCTCTTCAGGTCAGTGAACAGATAGAAGGAGAATGGAAAAACCTCTGGGACTTCTGCAGAGAGTGAAGCCAAGTCAGGTGGCATAGATTTGCAGCAGCAGCAGCAGGGTATTACTGTCTTCTGGATTACCATCTTTTAAGCAAATGAAAGAAATAGACTACAGAGGTTTTAATTCTCCTTCTGGCAGGCATCACTCAGGAGCTCTGTAGAGGAATAAGCCTCAACAGATAAAGTCTGATTTATCCCAATTTGCCAGTCTTTCAGTTTTGGTCGGAGTGGATAATTAGCTCTTAGGAGAGTTTTAATCGTGCCTCGCCTCTCCAGATCAACAGCTGTGGTGTGTTGTGGGACACCTCCTCCTCCCAGAACTTGTAGCTCTGCTCCTTCCTGGGCAGCTTTACCTGCACTGCCTGAGAGTTGGGAAAGGGGGCAAGTCTGTGGGAGAGCAGTGCTGCAACTGGTGTTGTCTTTCAGATCAAAGGGATTACATCTGCGAGTACTGCGCCCGGGCCTTCAAGAGCTCCCACAACTTGGCAGTGCACCGGATGATCCACACGGGCGAGAAGCCCTTGCAGTGAGTACCTCTGCCTGTGCCTCGCCCTCCTGCTCTGAGGGACCCCTGAAACACCCATTTCAGAGCAGCTCTGAAGTCAGGCTGGAGCCTGCTCCTGGTGTCCCAGCTCTCTTTGTACACACACTTGTGTCACCTGCTCCTCGGGATCTGGGGAATGTAAGCCTTCAGTAAATAAAATCAGAGCTGGAGCTGCGGTGACATTAGCGAGCCCGTGCTGTTCTCCTGAGCTGCCACCTCACTACTATTGTCCTTATGAGCGTGTGTGGGTGTCCCTTTGTTGTGACCTCCTCATTGTCCCCCCCTAGGTGTGAGATCTGCGGATTCACCTGCCGGCAGAAGGCTTCCCTCAACTGGCACATGAAGAAGCATGATGCAGACTCCTTCTACCAGTTCTCCTGCAATATTTGTGGCAAGAAATTCGAGAAGAAGGACAGCGTGGTGGCCCACAAAGCCAAGAGTCACCCCGAAGTGCTCATTGCTGAAGCACTGGCTGCCAACGCGGGTGCCCTGATCACCAGCACCGATATCCTGGGCACTAATCCCGAGGCCATTGTGCCGCCCACAGATGGCCAGGGCCTCCCGCTGCTCCCCGACCCCCTGGGCAGTGCTCCCCCAGCAGATTGCCTGCTGCTGAGCCCAGAGGGGATGCCAAAGCCCTACTGTGGCGGGGCAGAGCGAGTGAGCCTGGTGGCTGACGGCAAGCTCTTCGTGGGCAGCGGCAGCAGTGCGAACCCAGAGGGGCTGGTCATGAACACAGAGATGCTGGGAGCCAGCACGGAGGTGCTCATTGAAGATTCTGACTCCACTGGACCCTAGTGGCAGGGGAGCACCTGGGTGCTGGGACAGTTGGGACTCTGTATTTAAAAGGAAAAGGAAAAAAAAAAAAGGAGGAGGCACTTACGAAAGAGAGGAAAGTTAAACAAAACTTACAATACTAGTAAATAACTGAAGGGTCTGCTCCCCTCCAGCGCGGATCACAGCACATCCTCTTTCTCCCAACCACTTCTCTCTCTCCCACGGCCCCTTTGTGGAAAGGGGCACGTGCTGCCATTGCCTGAGCAAGTTGGATTGAGCGGCGGATTTCTCCAAGGGAGGGGGCACTGCTGAAACCCCTCGCTCTACCCCAAAGCAGTTGTTGCCTTTCTGGCTCCTTGGCATGGCCCCACTGGCAAACTAAAAAGCGTTGGACGTGCTCTGGAGGAGTTCCTTAGGACTCCCTCTGCCCCTGGTCCCGACTTCTATGCACCACTGCACTCTGGTCCTTGCAGTCTCCTCCTTCCTGGCCGGGGCTGGGAGTTTGGCACTTTAGCCCCTCGGCAGGGTGAGCTGTGAAGCAGCAGTGCACATCCCGCTCCCACCACGCTCCCCTGCTCCAGCCCTGGCAGGAAGTGGAGGGAGGGAACGCCCTGGCTCGTAGATCATGTTTGCTTGGAGAGGCCCGGGGGCTACAGGAGCCCTGCGTGGGAGAGGCAAGGAGGAGCATCCCAGTTTGACGACAGTAATTTGCACTTTGAACATGCTTCGTTTTTGTGTTGTGGTAACAAGATTCCTTATTTATTGTTTAAAAAAGGGTCGGTATTTTTTAGTTCTGTTCTTAGGGGCGGGGGTGGAAGGGGTTCAGGCTGTTTCCCAGTAGGCTCCAGTGCAGGGAGCTCCAGTGCCATTATGCCAGCAGCTGGGAGAGCTGAGGTGAAGGCAGCACTCTGGAGTCAGATGTGTCTTGCAGCTTTTGCAGAGTAGAGGGAGAGCCCCTGGAGAAGAGCCTGTGTGCAGTGGGAGTCTCTGCAGCAACGTGTTAGCAGGAGGATGAGGTGAGTGATGGGCTGTCTCTCCCTCCCTCCCAGCTCCGGGTGAGCTCCTTGCATTAAATGCCTGTTTTGCCTCCAGCCTTTCGGGGAAGGACGTTGTTAGCCAGGAACTTGTTCTTGTGACTTTTGACTCTTGGGACAGCCGTGAGCTACTTGCTGCTGGGGGATGTGGTGCTCCTCATCCAACTCTGCCTCTCCTTTTCCAGGTCTAGACAAAGACACAGTTAGCAGGGACTGGATATGGTTTTCTCAGGCTTGTTTATCCAAGGCAATAGATTGATGTGGGACTATGGGGCTGTCAGCTTTTCTCCCTGCCCTCATTTTGAGGGGGGATTGTGTAGCCGTGTTCTGAAAGCTTCTCTTTTCTGCACAGACACCCCAGCTTTCCCTGAAACGTGGCGGGTCGGGTGTTGCCTGCTGGTGTAGTTAGGGCAGCTTTGAGCCCTTGGAAAAGTTTACATAGGATAAGATGTGTCTGCTATGGAGACTTGGATTTTTTTTTTGCTCTTCTCTGAAACTTTGTGTGGAGATTCAGTGGCCTTGAATTCGTAGCGGTTTTGGAAGAGGTGAAGAATAACCTGTTTTTTGTTTATTTGCCTGTTTTTTGGTTGGGTTTCTGGGGTTGGGAGCAGAGCTGAAGTATCTTGTCTGAGCACAAGATCAGCTGAGTTGGTCTGTAGCACACAGCAGCTTGTTGAAATCGGGTACCTGGGGGTCTGGAAAACCGCAATAAAATGTGGAATTTAATTGGATTAACAGGAAACTGACTCTGAACACCCACTCTGTCCCCTGTGATGCCTGGAAATCCAGCTGTGGCCCAGACATGCTGGCTTTTCTCAGGCTGTTTGTCCTGGTTTGCCCCCCTCGCTCCCTTCCTCCTCCCCTTACACTGATACCTTTGTCAGAGCAAGTCGAAGCACTTCCTGGCGTAGGGGCAGGTCGAGGCTGAGCAGTCGGGTGTCCCGTGCCCGGGTGTGGGCATCCCGTGGTCATGCTGTGGCCTGGCTCACGTGAGAGCCCAGCACACCTGGTGGCAGGTCCGTGGTAGAATGGTGTTAAACTAAATCAGTTCCTTCAGTTGAGATGATCCAGTGTATTGCTTGGATCGCTTTACTGTGGTTTCCAGCAGGAAACTTTCTGGGTGGCAGCTGGTCCCCTCCCCTTGCAGGCTAGAAAGGGGCAGCACTCTGGGGACACTTGGTGGCCCTCGGGGCAGGTTGGCTTTGTCCTTCTGACATGGTGCTGCTGGAGCTGTGTCTCTGCTGGCCCCTGTGCCTGTGGGAGGTGCAGGGTGGGCAGAGCCTTGCACAGAACACTAAAGGAGAGCTTGGGGGGTTGTTGGTCGAGGGATGGCACTAAAAGGCCTTTGGGCCAAGGGCTTGCTCACCTCTGGTGACCCAGCACTTGGCACCAGGCTGGGGGAGGCTGCCTCGTCCCACATCCGCCCCAGTGGAGCAGGGTTTGCCCCTGGCTGCACTTCTGGGATGCAAAATCAAACATTTCCTTTGCTTCCCGGCCTGGACACCTCTGATCCCTGCCGCTCCCTGCCTTGTCCTTCCATGACACCTCTTGTAGCTCTCCCTTTTCTTTTTCTGGCCGTGGCCAGGTGCCTGTCTGTCCTCTAACCACAGCCTGCTCTCCCCTGATGCAGGAGAGATGTGTAGCTCCCCTCCCATGCCCCTCTGAAGCCCTAAAACTGACACAGCCCTCCTGCAGCTCCTCCTCCCCTCGATGTCTCTCCTTCACTCGCATGCAGTTTGCTTCAATAAATTATTGTAGTAGTTTGCAATAAACTTTTTTGTATTTTTTTCCCCTGTATTTATTTTTTTTCTCCTCCCGGGGAGGGATTGGAGGGGGCACGAGGCCCTTTGGCACGGGCAGCACTTGAGGGGCCCTGGGCCACTGGGCCGGGGCTGGGGGCTGCTGTGGCCAGGGGCTCCCCAAGCTGAGCAGCTTCTGCAGTAGTGACAGGGTGGCAAGGAGGCTGCTGGGCAGCTGGGGACCCCCCTGCCCTGGGACCCCCAGCCAGGCACACTGTGGTATTCATGGGAAGCTGCTTTTCAACTCCTGGGGTTTTTCTCACTCTTGATCTGGGTAATGCATAACCAAAATAAACATACTGAGGAAAAACCAACCCAACCTGAAGGGCTGTTTTTGTCTTGGTGTGTGCAGCTCACCTGTGGGGTGGCTGGTGTTGTTCTGGGGTGGTTGGGATATCTTTCCTTATCTGCAGCCCCTCTTTAGGGCAGGACCCCTCTGGGGAGGGGGGCGGTTAGAAGCATCTGGCACAGATCCTTCTGCCAGGGTTTGGGTTGCAGTTTGGCTTGGGGCTGCTGTGGGACCTCCAGCCTGGGCTGCTGCCCTCAAGCATTGCTTGGCCCTGCTCAGGCTCCAGCCGGCTGCCGGGCTGAGGTGTTGAGCAATGTCCGGGCTTTGCTCACCTCTTCCCGGCAGTGGTTTCCCGCACTCTGGAATGAGCCGAGGGCTTAGTGTGCTGCTAATCTCCCTGTGTGGCTGGGAGGGAGGAGTGGGTCAGCTGGGGCTGGGAGCCTGTTGCTGCTGCACCAGACAGTTCTGGGCAAGGCACTTGGAGTAGCGATGCGTGGGGGAATTAGGGAAATAATCTGTCGCTGTTGATCCCAGAGGCGGGAATTTGCAGTGTGGTGCCAGGCCCCAGGCACGGAAGAGGGGGAGAACCAGGCCAGCGGACGTGTGAGCGGAGCTCCCGGCTGGAATGCACCAGCTCAGGCCGCAGAGAGCCCCTCCGCTGCCCTCCGGCGCCGCGACCTCTGCAGCCGCGGCATCCGCCTGGCCGGCAAGATGCGCGCGGATGTCGTCGACCTCCTGGACGCCTACGTGAGTTTGCCCTGCTCCTTCTGGCTGCCGCGGGGCTGGGAGCACTGCTGGGATCTGGGATCTGTGCTGGGGTGCGAGGACAGACCCACGGCAGGGATGGGGCACGGAGTCTTGCTGGATCCGGGCCTGCTCACACCTGGGTGAGACTCGGGCAGCTCGCACTGCCCCAACACCTGCAGGGCTCGGGGCTGGGGATCCCCCACGCCTGCCTCTGCCTTGCTGATCCCCGGCGGGTCTCACCCTGCAGGTGGAGCAGCAGGGCTTGGACGCCC
>NW_005054416.1:1745048-1749267 GCF_000277835.1 Geospiza fortis | reverse complement strand
GGGACCTGCGGCAGCTCGCCAAGCCCAGCCTGGCCACTGGAGCAGCCCCCAGCCTGGCTGAGAGCCCCTGAAGGCGAGCACAGGGTGGGGGGTCTTGGGTGCCCCTGGGGCTCCTTGCCCACCCTCTCAGAGGGCAGCTGAGAGCGAAGGAGGGGACGTGGAGGGGAGGGACTGTGCCGTTAATCCCCATGCTTTTAATGCTGCTCCCCGTGGGGAAACTGAGGCACAGGCTGCAGTATACCCTGGAGGGATCCTCAGGGGTCCTTGGGCTCTTCCTGCTGGGCAGTTGAATTACCCTCAGGAAGCAGCTTTGCTGCTCGCCTCAGGGCCTAGAGGCATGAGGCACTGCCTATGGCAGGCAGATTCTGCCTTGGGGCTCTTGTGGATGCAGGGCAGGAGCCAAGGGACAGAAAAGCATCACTCGGTGAAAGGAATCTTGGGACCTGCCCCCCCAGCTGCAAGGCACAAGGCTTGGCCTCCTGCACGTGGATTCTCCTTCTGCCCAGCTTGGTTGGCTGCTCATTGAATTTCTGCTCTAACTGCTTGGGGGCTTTTTGGGGAGGGGGGGAAGCAATCAGGAGGGGGAATTCTTAATTGCTTGGACATGATTACGGAGAGGATCTTTTAACTGAAAGGTGATCTTTTAGCTGTGATTCAGAAGCCCCTCTGCAATGGGGTTAGTGCCTGCAGGGCTTATTTTGGGACTGGGAATGGCGTGGGAGAATCTAAGAGCCTCAACCACATCGTTCATCCTGTGGAGTGCTGGGATGTTTCACAGCTTCCTGGGCCACGGTTCTCCTGCCGACTGGATGTGATGGCTGCTGTGTGAATAAAAGGGCTGGGCAATCTACCAGGGTGATGTACTTCTTGGGGGAGGTGGGGCAGCTCACCAGGGAGGCTGGGCTGCCCAGTTCCTACTCCAGGGAAGGGTCCATCCCAGTGGAATGAGAGGTTTGGGGGGATGTAACCCACTGGGAACTCATGGGGGGGATGAAGGAGATGGTGGGAGGATGAGGAGGAGATGGTGTGGCCCTGCCTTCTTCCCTGGCCTGTGAGAGGACAGGCAGCATGGGGGGAGACCGAGGCCACAGAGCAGGGAGGAGGCTGGGGACGTGCCCGGCCGGCCCTGCACAAAGCAGCTTTGTGGTGGCAGGTTGGCACAGCACCGGGCACAGCGCCTGCCCCAGCACCAGCAGCGTCTGCACGGGCATAGGGCCTCTGGGAGACAAAGAGCAGCCCCAGGCTGAGCCCCCAGTGCCATCCTGCCCACCCCCCTGACCCCACAGGGCTGCAGGGTTGCGGCAAGGGTGGTTTCATGGGGTCTGGTTTTTTATCAGTGGTGCCTGAGAGGAAGAACCTGCAACTTCTTCATTGCCACTCACTGCCTGCCCCCAGCTGCCTGCAGCTCAGACTGGATTATTTCAATCTTTATGCTTCCCTGCACTGGGGAATAACAATTTATGGCCATTATTTTTTTCAGGATTAGTCAAAGCAAGTCTCTTTTCTGACAAGTATTTTTCTTGCCTGCTGCTGTGTGCTTGAAGCTACCTTGCTCTTCTCCCCTTGCGCCCTCCAGCTCAGCAGTGGCCGGGTGCTCACACCCTCCTCACCTTCCCGGGGGTGGCCAGGGACATCTGCAGTGTGTCCTTGAACCTCACCACCTGACCAGGTGGGAACAGACCTCTTTTCTCCGGCAGCACAGGCCAGGTACGAGGTGACCTTCAGATCCCAGGGAGCCAGCCAAGGCTGCAACCCAATCCTCCCACCTCAGCTGCTGGCAGAGAGCTCAGCTCGGGGCTGCACTTGCTCTCCAGGCTGAAAGCAGCGATGGAGACCCAAGGTGGAGAATGGTGTTGCCCCAGGGATTTCCCTGGGCTTTTGCAACCTTCCTTACTCCTTCCCTGTTACCTCGCCAGCTGGGTGCACCTGCATTTGTGGAGCAGCCCCCACGCTCAGGAATGGCCACCCAACCCAGAAACAGTGGGAGAAAGCAATCCGTTAATCCAAACCTCCACACTTTGGCTGAGTGAGAGGCAGCAGCTCTGGGCCTTTCCCTGCCAGCCAGCCCCTGCCATGCCGTGCAGAGGCGGTGACGTCTGAGCTGGCTGGGGTTTAATGCTGTTTTTCAGCTGCAGCCCTGAGGGAATCACCAGTGAAGTGATTTGGCGAGGACAAGGGCGCCCGACAGCTGAGCTCCCGTGGTGCCAGGAGGCCCTTGGATTTGCTCTGCCATGGATTGAAGTGAAGTTGATCCAAGTGGCTGAAGGCAAACGAAGCTATTCATTTTGCAATCAGAAATTAGGAGTTTGAGGGGAGGACAGTTGTACCCACGTGGTTAATGCTGCTGAGGACCCCTGCAATGGCCCCCTGCAAACTGAGGACCCACCAAAACCATCCAGCTTTGTGCTTTGGGAAGAGAGAAGGGATTTGTAGTGCTGGTGGGAACAGGGAACTGGGAGTGGGGGGAGGGAGGGAGGGGTGCACTCCCGAATTGCAGCAGGGATGGGGCTGCCAAAAGCAACCCATGGACGTGTTTAATTTCAAAATAATAAATGTTTTTAGGGCTTAACGTGTGGCTGGGCATACTTTGTGGGGTTGAAAAGGTTTTGAGCTGGCTGAGGCTGCTCCCTGACCTCAGGCCTTGGTGCTGGGTGAGAATGGATTTGCTCCTTGCCCAGAGGCCGGTGGGATTCCACTGTGCTGGTCCCACTGCTTTACCCACAGTCCCACACCAGTGTTGCAGTGCTGGCTTCTGACTTCTTGATCCTGAGCTGGAGCTGAGGTGGGTGGATATTCACCAACACTTTCCTTTCTTAATAGCAGGAAAGCCTTTTCCTCCTGTCTGAGTCAGTGGAAAGGATTTCCCCGGGTTTCCCCCGTCGTAGCCTTGGCTGCACTTGTCTGCCTCAAAGGAACAGGTGAAAAGCCAGAGGAGTGGCTCTCTGTGGCTGTGCTGCTTTCCTGGGAAGGGCCAGGAGACCTCCCTTCTTGCAGGAAAATGTGCCTCGAGCGTAGCCCCATGTGTATATCCAAGTGTGAGCTGGAAAAAGGAGAACTTTTGTGGTTCACCTCATCCTCTCTCACCACAGCGCCCGCCAGCTGGCATCACCGCAGTCAGTCCCCACCTGTTCCCCCTTTTCATTCCCTTCGTTTTTCCCTTTCTTTTGGATCTTGTCTTATGGTTTCTCACCACGAGCGCCACTGGCAGGCACTGAGCAGCATGGGCAGTGCCTGGGAAACAGGTTTGTCCAGAGAGGAGCTTCACCACCTGCCTGGGGATGAGCTGCCTCCAAGCTGAGGTGGACCGTGGACTGGGGGATTTCCTGCGCTGCCAAACCTGGGGCACAGGGGCAATTTGTACATTTCTCCCGAATCAGGAAAGTCCAGGTGTTTCATATACAAGGAAATCAGTGTTAGGTGTGTCTGAGCACAGGAGCACAAAAGGAGGTGAGACCAGTCTGTCACCAATATCCTGTCATTCAGGGCTGTCCCGGGAAGCTGCTTATGGGGCTCCATGGAAGAACAAGCTCAGGAATGTTTTTCTGGCCTCCGGGGAAGGGCCAGCACTGGCTGCTCTGGTCTGAGAGTTGCACAGGAGTGTGCACGTCACAGCAGGGGCAGCCAGGCAGCTGGGAGAGCTGGGGTGCAGGAGCTGGGGTTACAGCCCACGTGTCCCTCAGACATGAGGCAATTTTGGGCTTTGAAACAATTTTTGTGTGTCATGGGTCACAGGCAAGAGCAGCTCAGGGGGCCACTTCCTGAAGAAGCTCTTGGACCACATTTCTATGACACAGCACATGGAGCAGTTTCCCTGTGACCCGCCAGCACCCCGAGTCACTGCTGGCAGGCAGCGACTGGGGGGTCCCCACAAGGATGGGTGCACACCAGGGGCCCCCCAGGCTGCACACCTGGTTAGGAGTACGGGGGGGCTGCAGAGTGGGGGTACAGCGGCATTGGGAGGGTTCCCAGGGGAGCAGGGTGCGGGTACGGGGACAGTGGAGACACGGGATGCAGAACAGGGATACGGGGGCAGTGGGGACCGGGCATGCAGGACAGGGATACGGGGACATTGGGGACCCGGGATGCAGGACAGGGATACGGGGACAGTGGAGACCGGGCATGCAGGACAGGGATACGGGGACAGTGGGGACCGGGCATGCAGGACAGGGATACGGGGACAGCGGGAGGTGCCAGGGTGCGGGATGGGGGTACCGGCACA
>NW_005054416.1:1742288-1744594 GCF_000277835.1 Geospiza fortis | reverse complement strand
CCGGGGCCGTGCGGGGCTGCACCGAGCGGCACTGCCGGGCCCCGCCGTGCCCGATCCCACCGCGATGCCAGCTCGCCCCTGTCCTCCCACCTGATCCGCAGGTCCTCGCCCTGCCCTCGCTGCCCATCCTGCCCGTGCATCCCTGGTCCCCCCCGGGGTCGTGCTGCCCGCCCTCCTCGCTGCTGCAGGGCCCTGTTGCACCCACCCCATCCTTCTCCCTTCAGGAGAGCTCGTCTCCTGCACACCCTTCCAGGGCCGTGCCCTGCTCCCTCTGTGCCAGATCTGAGCCGCCATCGACCTAGAGCTGAATGGCACTTGGGTGACAGATCCTGCATCCCGGGGGGATGGCAGCCCCAGGGCAGGGACACAAGCAGGTGCAGGGATGCTCGGGGAGGGCACGGGCAGGTGGATGGGTCCCCAGCGTGATGGGGCTCGCTGTCCCCCACCTCCTGGGGTTGTCTGGGATGTGGGGCACAAGCACCCACGGCAGGGCATTAGCATGGGGGGTTGTGATCTCCAACACCCCCGTGATGGCCAGTGTGCTTTGTCCCTGGGGTGCAGCAGAGCGGCAGACACCCTCCTTTGTCCCTCTTTCCCCAGCAGCCCTGGGGGCTGGCGGCGACCCTCCCCTGCCCGTGGGTGTGGGGACAAGGGACCTCTGCGAGCAGGGTGGCTGGGGGCCAGCTTCTGAGGGCTATTGTTGCCCAGGGTGGAGGACTGAAAGGGAGATTGTTCTGTCTCTCCCTGGGTTGCTGGGGATGTTGGTATTTTGGGTCATTAAACAGCTCTGATTTGGGGGGGTCGCGACCCTGGCAGGCCCTGAATAGCTATTGTTCCCTTTCTTCCCCTGTTGAATGGGAGGCCGGCTGGCGGCGAGGGGCTGGGGGAACACACAGCATTCCCACACTGCTGCCTGGGGACCGCCAGATGCCGCATGCCGCCGCCAGATTAGGATAAATCACTGCCCCGCTCCCCTCGGCTTTTCTGCCCCGGGTGCCCCTTGGCAGGACAGGGCGGGTGGCTTGGCTTGGCTGGGGTGTAGCTGCACCCCATGCCCCTTTGGCAGGGTGCTGATAAACACCTTTTCCTTCTTATCCCACTCGTGTCCCTGCGGGACCTGCGGTGGCGGCTGTTCTCCGCGGGGAGGTGGGGGTGAGAAGGGACTGAAATTCTTGGAGGCTTTGCAGGACACGTGGTGAAAAGCCGAAGCAGCAGACTTGTTATTGCTTCTCTTTGAGTGCTTTCTTGTTCCTCACGCTGGGCTGAGCCATGGGGATCTGCAGAAGGACCTGGAGGCAGTGGTGCTTGTCCCACCTGTTACCAGACACCTCTGGGCATTAGTGACACGCTCAGGATGCGACCCCAGTACCATGCACACCCAGCCCTGCCCTGCTGTGAGACATCCCAAAGAGGAAGCCTTTCTCCTCATTGTAGGAGTTCCCAAAATTTGTGTCCGTGCTTTGAATGCATCCTAGTTGGTTGGGAGTGGTGGGAAAGGAAACGCCTAGCCAAAATAAGCATGCAAGGCACAAAGCCTTGGGGCTTTGTGCTCTCATCCCACTCCTAGTGTTTGCTGATGGGGCAGCGGGAGTTGGGCACAGGGCCCCGTACAAACTCCTTAGCTTGGCCTCACAGGGATTTTCCCTGTGAGGAAAATCAGTTGCCACAGTTGGGGTTTTCACTGGGGCCGGTTTGGCAGCTGCAGATGGTGGGGCTGGCACGGGCCCCGCTCCCCTACGTGCATGAGGACCTGTGTGTCACTGCTTGGGGCTCGGAGCTGCCCCTCAAATCTTTTATTCACCTGTTCCAGCCCAGAGCTGGGAGGGAGGCAGGCACTGCAGGACTCGGGTGCCCTAATGCCTGATTTCATCAGGCTCCCGCGGGAGGTCCCTGGGAGCAGGCTGGGGCAGCCAAGCTTGTGGTTCTGCGTTTCCCCATCAGGGCTGAGTGGCTCCATGCTTGGCCTGTGGGCCACTGGGAGTGAAATCTGCCCTTCCCTTCAGCCGAGTTGCACTGGGGAGGCACCCCCAGGCTGTGGGGTGTAGGAGCTCCCTGCCCTCTGGGGAAACTGAGGCACATGGGTCCCCTGGCAGGGCGGGGACAGGAGCAGAGCCGGAAAGCCGTGCTGTCCCTGTGTGGAATGGCACCGGCAGGGCAAGTCGGGGTGGTTTCACTGCCTGCCCATGGGTGGGTGCTGGCGCCAGGGTCTGATGGCATCTGTCGCCCTCCCTCAGGCACCATCCGGCCCGTCCGGCGCAGCTACTACGACCCGCCCTCGGCGCCGGGCAAGGGCGGCGTCTGGGTGG
>NW_005054416.1:1736165-1741621 GCF_000277835.1 Geospiza fortis | reverse complement strand
GGGAGACCCTCGGAGGTGCCCAGCCTCCCGTGGAGGGTAGTGGGTTCTGCTGGGCCCCTCGCCTTCCCCACAGGTGCCTGGGGACCAGAGCAGGGGTGGGGTGGCTCCTGCATCTCAATGAAGAGGCTGAGGCTGCTCTTTCTGTTGGAGTCAGGGGTTGGGTGGGGGACTGCGAAAGGCCCAAAGAAAAGCCATTCAGGCCCCATGAGAAGGGGTCCCTCCAGACCCCCACCCTCCAAAGACATTTTTTTGTGATGGGGTGGACATTTAATGGGGTCTGTTTCTCCCCTTTGTCTGGCTCTGCCGTCAGCCTTCTGTCACAGCCTGGCCCCTTTCCTCTCCCTCTCCATTCTCCCCCTTCCCTCTGCTCCTGACCTGCCGGGAAACTTTCCCATGGAAGAGAGCCCCAAGGGGAGGGGGGAAAGAGCTGTGGCAGTGACGTGGCTGTAGGAGAAAAGAGGAAAAGAAACAACAGACTGGCCCGGGGAGCTGTGACAAAAAGGGGCCATGAATGGAGATGCAGTCAGGGTTTCTAAAGCGCCAGAGAAAAGGCGGTGGTGGGGCAGGGAGGGGCACGTTGCCCCGTCAGGGGGGATTCTCTTTTTCCAGCCAGGGCCTGTGCAGTTGCTCAGGCAACTGTTGTGTGGCCCCTGGGCCCCGTGGGGATGTGGGTGCCTCCTGCCTGTCCTGACGTGGTCTGTGCTGGCTCCCCTCAGGGTCCCCACCGTCCCTGTGAAGAACCTCACTGGCTCCAGCCCCGTCAACCCAGCACTGGCAGGTGAGGATGGGGCCACAGCAGGTGCTGCGTCTTCCAGGGTGGAAGGACAAACAGCTCCAGTGGGGCAGGTTTTGGGGTGCATCTGGGTTTCAGGGTGTTTTCCTCAGTGCCATTTGTTCCCTCCTCGTGCAGGGATCACAGGGATCCTCATGAGTGCAGCCGGGCTGCCCGTGTGCCTGACCCGGCCCCCCAAGCTGGTGCTGCACCCCCCGCCCGTCAGCAAGAGCGAGATCCAGTCCATCCCCGGCATCTCCCACTCCTGCCGCAAGACCACCAAGAAACAGGCCAAGAAGGGTAAGAGAGATGTCCCTCCCACCCTTCCTGCTTCCCCTGTGCCCCCCACCCCTTCTGCTGCCCCTGGCAGTGGGTTTCTCCCATCCTTTGACCCTCGCTCTCCCACAGGTAAAACCCCGGAGGAGGTGCTGAAGAAATACCTGCAGAAGGTGCGGCATCCGCCAGATGAGGTGCGAGCAGCAGGGCTGTGCCAGGGGCTTTGCCTTGGGATGGGGGGCTGGGGACACACGCAGTGCCACCCTGTATGGCTCTGCCCTGTCCCCAGAGAGCGGCTGTGTGCTGCGTGCACGGCCCCTGCAGGGTGACAGCCCAGCCCAGGGCTGGGTGCCGGTCCCAGGGTGAGAGCAGGGCAGCCATCAGCGCCCGTCCCTCTGATCCTGTCCGCCCTCTGGCACAGGACTGCACCATCTGCATGGAGCGCCTCTCTGCCCCCTCTGGCTACAAGGGGCCCCAGCCAGCCATCAAGCCTGACCTCGTGGGGAAGCTGGTCAAGTGCAGCCACGTCTTCCACCTCCACTGCCTGGTGGCCATGTACAACAACGGCAACAAGGTGAGAGCCTGCGGCCCCGGGGGCCCCCAGCTCAGCCACCTCTGCTGAGCTCCACGAGCTCTCCCTGGGACAGAGCTCCAGCCTGGCTGCCCTGGAGGACTCCTGAGCTCCCACCCTGACTCAGAGTTTAATTTTTATCAGCAGCAAGCACTTGGGGACTGCTAAATCAGAACTCAGGGTTGTGTGGGTGTGTTTCCCCCACTATGCCCAGATTTTTGTGCTTGTTTTCCTTGCCAGGGTGGACTTTGATCCCTGCATGTTTGAGCAGAGCTACCTGGAATTTGGTGCCAGGCAGTGCTTCTCCAACCATGGGAGGGTTTTTGCAAATACCCCTCGTGCTTGACATTCCCTGGAAAATGCATTGTTTGGAGATTTTCAATATTTTTATATTTCCCTCTTTGAAAAAACAAAGCAAAACAAAGCACCAATTCAGAGCTAGGGAAAGCAATGAGGACTGGAAAACTGATGAGGCAGAGAAAGGCAGACCTCAGGTTTTTGGTTGAAGTTGGATAGTGCATTCTCCCAGCTCTATCCCAGGTTCCTGAGAGTTTTTGAAATTATGTTTTTCCCGATTAAAACAACGTTCAGTGCTGCTCAGGGACTCCGTGCCTGGCGTGGCTCAGTGTTGGAGATACTGGTTTCACCATGTCCCCTTTTTTCCCACTCTCAGGATGGGAGTCTGCAGTGTCCCACCTGCAAAACCATCTATGGGGTGAAGACAGGGACGCAGCCTCCCGGGAAGATGGAATATCACATCATCCCCCACGCACTGCCCGGCCACGCCGACTGCAAAACCATCCGCATCATCTACAACATCCCCCCGGGGGTGCAGGTGGGTCTGGGGGGGACACCAGGGGGGGCTGGCGGCCCTTGTCACAGCTGTATCACCCCCAGGTCCCACTGCAGCTCGTGCCTTGGCTGAGGAGCTGCTTGTCCATAAGGATGTTGTGGGAAGTCTGGGGTGTATCTGCATGAAAGTGCTGTCCCTGTCTGCTTGGTGGCAGGGGGATGGTGGCCATCAGTGCCCACCAAGGCTTGGGGAGTTGCCCTGTGCCCAGAGATTGCTTTTGAGCTCCAGAAGGGTTTTTTTTTCCCCTCCACATCACAGGGACCAGAGCATCCAAACCCTGGGAAGAGCTTCACGGCCCGTGGCTTCCCCCGGCACTGCTACCTGCCAGACAGCGAGAAGGGCAGGAAGGTGAGGCGTGCCCGGGTGGGACAAGCAAACATGGCTTAAGCAGGGGAATGTGGGTGGAGGTGTTGCCCACAGCCCATCCAGCAGGCTCTGCAGGAGCCCTGTGACCTTCCCCTGCAGGCTCAGCAGCCTGGTCCCTCTGTTCTGGCTGGGGCAGGAGGCTGTACTGGGATGCTCCACGAGGCCTTGCCTGTGGGCTGCCCACATGGCCCTGCCTGCTTTGCTGCCTGCCCCATTCCTGGCCTCCACAGGTACTGAAGTTGCTGCTGGTGGCCTGGGACCGGCGCCTGATCTTTGCCATCGGGACCTCCAGCACCACGGGCGAGTCGGACACGGTGATCTGGAACGAGATCCACCACAAGACAGAGTTCGGCTCCAACCTCACTGGCCACGGCTACCCCGACATCAACTACCTGGACAATGTCCTGGCTGAGCTGGCAGCCCAGGGCATCACCGAGGAGAGCCTGGCACAGGAGAAGGACTGAGACCGTGGCGAGGAGGCAAGGAAAGGGTTGCCTGTGCCGGCACCCACCAGGATAAAGCTGCTGGAGATACCTGCCTGGGGGCTTCTCAGGGCACACCTGGAGCCCCCTGCTCCCAGTGGCAGCCACGCAGTGCCCCAGGCTGGCTGGGAATGTGGGAGAAGGTCCTTTTGGCCATCCCCTTCACTCCTGCAGGGCAGGAACATCCCCATACACAGCTGTGGGGCTTCAGGCTGGCTTGGCCACCCCTCTGGATGGTGTTCTGTCCTCGCTGTCACTGTGCTGAGGGCTTGAGGGGTGCCAGGCTCCCCTCTCTCCTCATCTGTGCCAGTCCCAGCCTGACCCAACACCCCTGCCACCCACCTGGGGCTGGGACCTGGCTTGGGGTGGGAGCTGGGGCCACAGGAGTCCCCCTTGCTCTGCCTCGTCCCTCTGACGTTTGTTTGTCCGTTCGTTCTGTCCGGCACCTCCCCACTGGTCTCCTGTGTCTGTGGAGGTTGGGGGGCCTGGGCTGCCTCAGCTCCCCCCAGCCCTGCCCCCTGCTCCTCTTGGCTGTGTGTGAGCTGTGCCCTGCAGGGTCCCCGTGTCCCTCTGCATGCCAGGGAGGGGCTGGTGGGTGGTAGGAAGTGTGTGTGGGGGGACAGTGACATCCCACCCCCCCGCAGTGGGTTCCTTGAACTGTTCGTATGGGGGTGTCCCCACGTTGGAATTTCTATATACCTCGTGTTTTGGGGTTTTGTCGTATATATGTACATATAGGGGGCATCTGGGGAGGCAGCCTGGGAGAACGTGGTGCTGCAGCCGAGCTGGGGCTGGGCACAGTGGTGCTTGGGGTTGGGACAGGGGCTGTGGGGCCCCCCACCCCGACAGGGCTCTGCCCCACGGGAGGGCTGTCACTTGTGGGTCCCCATGGGGCCAGGTGCAGGTGGGGTAAGAAGTGTCCCCGTTCCTGCCCCCAGAGAGGCCGTGGGGAGGGCTGCAGGGGAAGGTGCTTGGTGAGGGGTTGGCATGGGCTGGGCCAGGAGGGTGGTGTGGGTAGGAGAGTGTGGGTGATGGGGGTGGGGGAAGTGTGTTCCAAGGCTCTGGGGGTCCCTGTCAGCCTCCTGAGGTGACTGGGCCTTGGAGAGCCCAGGTGGAAGGTGTCCCTGCCCAGGGCAGGGGTTAGGAATGACAGTCTGTGGGGTCCCTTCCATCCCAAACCAGGGGTTCATGGGGCCTCTCAGAGCCACCTGTGCCGGGTGCTGGGGGTTCCCTGGCCCTCTTTGCTGGTGGGAGGGGGGCCCATCCTGCTGTGCATCGTTCTGTTGTCGTTGCTGTTTTTCCTCTCCGTGGCCTGGAGGGTCCGTCACCCCCGCGGCCACCCCGTGGAGGGGCTGGGGGTCAATAAAGCGGATGGCAGGGGACTCTGGCGGTCCCTGCACGGCCTGGCCTCTCCGTTGTCTTCTGTCAGTCATCTGTGTGGCCAGGCGAGCCAGGGGCGCTGTGGGCAGGGCCAGGCACCCCGAGTCCCCCTGATTTCCCTTTGCACCTATCTGTGCCCAGCCGCCCTCAGCGTGGGTTGTTATCTTCTACCTCAAGGGAGAAACCCTCTTTCCCCAGGCACACGCCCCTGTTTGGGTGGCTCTCAGCCGTGTGATTTCTCCTCCACTGCACGCCCTGGGTTTTCCCCAGTGCAGACAATGCCTGTCTGGAGCTATGCAAAACCCTCTGGGCGAGAGGGGGGAGGGTCCCCCACCTCCGCGGTGCCAGCCCGATGGCTCTTACTGTGAGTAAGTCTTTCCACAACGTGACTTTTTTTCCTTTTTTTAATGCTCTGTTGACTACACGATGAGTTGCTGGCTGAAATAAAACTGCTCCGTGCCTCTCTGCATGCGTGTGTATATCTATCCCGATAGATATACATGGAGATAGGGGTTGCAGCTTGCAGCATGCAGGATTTGGGAGACAGCCCTCCCCGGGGCCCCTCCGCTCCCTCCTTTTCCCGTGGGTTTGGGGATTTGGGCCACAAGGGGAGGGGGCACTCAGGGCACCGTCCCCTCCATCTCCTGCTGGTACCCCTCGCCCACACTCAGCACCGTGCTGTGCTCGGGGCTGGCAGGGGCCGGGCTGTTCCCTGTGCCCAGCTCACGGTACCCCCTGGCCCTGTAGCGCCGGTGG
>NW_005054416.1:1727933-1735887 GCF_000277835.1 Geospiza fortis | reverse complement strand
GGGCGTCCTCAGCCGTGCCCCGCTGCTGCCCGGCCAGGGGGTTCCCGGCCTGGCAGCTGAAGAAGCCCCCGAAGGGCACCGCGTACTTGGCCCCCGCCTCGTAATCCTGGCTCACGCATACTCTGAGCTCGCCGAAGAGCTTCAGTGGGAAGAACCCCGAGGGGCAGGACGGGGCTCTGGTGATGGGGTTGGCGCCGTGGGTGCTGAACAGCCCCCCAAAGAGGTACCCCGAGTTCAGAGCCACCGGCCCACTCGCGGCGCACCAGTAGGCTCTGAACTGCACCCGGGAGAGCCAGAAGACGTCCTGGCACTCACGGTGGCAGAAGATGCCCAGGGTGCACTTGTTGTGGCACTCCAGGTGGCTGTGACCCTCCTCCCGCTCCTGCACACCCAGCAGCACCGGGGTGTAGGCAGTGGGGCAGGAGAAGGCCCCGGTGAGGGGGTTCCTCTGCTCCAGCGCCCGGCACAGCGCGCCGGTGTCGGGACCGCCCAGGACCACGCACTCCTGGAAGACTCCCCCGAAGGTGAAGTTGGCCATGGTGCCCTTGCAGGAGCCGTCATCAGTGTTGGCGTGGAAGTTGAAGTTGGGCGAGGAGGGGTCGGTGCAGCCCGGGGTGGTGTTGAAGGTGTAGTAGCGGCGGATGGCGAGCTCCACGCGCCGGGCCAGCCTCCGCACCGGGGCCACCGGCAGCTCCAGCAGCGCGCTCGGTCTGATGAAGTAGTACAGGGGCAGCCCCAAGCTGTCCAGGGCCACCAGCTGGTTTTGAATCCTCTCCTGCCACGTCTTCAGAGTGATGCCCGGGTAAAAGGGGGCCCCACCAATGCTCTCCACCCTGGAGTTGGTGCGATTGTCCAGGTACTGCTTGGTGAAGCCTGAGCTGACATCCAGGGATTCCTTGGTTCCCGCATTGATGATGCTGTGGAAGGCCACGCCGGCTGAGGCGGTGACAGCGCTCCGGGTGGCCCAGCTGTCCTTCAGGAAGGTCGCTTTGATCTGGTCCTCCTGCACCAGCGTGGCTCCTGCATCCACGGAGGTGATGGTGTGGGTGCCGTAGTTGAGCACCAGCACCTCGGCCAGGAAATCGGCCATCTGGGTCTGGTTGTTCTCCAGGTGGCTGGCGATGGTCAGCAGCTGCTTCTTGAAGGCCTTGTCCAGGGCTGCCTCGGGGTCGATCTTGGCTGTATAAACCAGGTTCCTGACTTGCACCCGGGTGGTGACAGCCTTGTCTCTCACCTGGTGGGTCTTGGTGCGGTGGAAGTCGCTGGAGAATTTGCCGTTGATGGAGGAGAAGAGGGACAGCTCCAGGTTGATGGAGGCAGAGGTGATGCTCTGGTAATCCTTCCAGGACTCGATGATCTCAGAGTTGATGTCCAGGTTGCTCTGCTTGCGGGGGATGGTGAAGATCTCGTCTGGGATGAGGTAAGATCCATCTTCTGTGGTCTTGCACTGTGAGTAGCCCAGGTTGATGACTCTGCCCATATCCAAATTCCTGAGGTTATCCCAGCCCCCCCCCGGCAGAACTTCCAGACGTGAGAGATTCAAGGTCTTTCTGCACACCCCAAACCCCGAAGAGGACGAGAGTTCCTGGGGCTGCTCAGCCCCTGTCATCCACGCCAGCAGTGCCCAGGTGAGCGAGGCCCCCCCGAGCCCCCAGGCCATGGCCGAGCCGGTGCTGGGCACTCACCAGTCGGAGCGGAGGGACCGGAGCAGGGAAAATGAGCTGGCTGAGGGAATTGACAAAAGGGAAAGGAGAAGTGAGAACTGAGGCATGTGAGAAATGACAGAGGGGAAACTGAGACCAGGGGGTGGGAGCAGGAGGGTGTCTGTCCCTCCCTCTGCCCCACCAGGGACTCTCTGCAGCCTCCTCTGCCCCACTCCCGTCCTTCCCCCAGGGTCTGCAGTGTCACCAGCCAGGGACAGCACCTCCTGCTCGGGAATGCTGAGCCACAGGTGCTGAGGGCACTGATCCAGCTCTGCCCAGCTGCTGCCTGGCTGGGCTTCGGATTCAGCAGCACGGGGCAGGTGCTGCAAGTTTTGGGGAATAAAGAGTAAAGGAAGTTTCTGCTGTGAAAACGGTGACTCTTTCCATACAGACAGATTCACTTCCCCTGGTTTTGCTCCTGAGTTCCTCTTTGCAGGACACTTCTGCCTGGGAGGAGGCTGAAGTGACAGCTGTGATGGAGGCATAGGGACCGTAGGTGCCTGTGTTTTTTGGGCAGGATAATGCCAGGAGTGGGGGGTGAAGGGATAACAGATACAGCACTGGGGATGTGTTGGGGAAGATGAAACAGGAAAGCCGTATAAATATGATTGCCTGGCAAAAGATTTTGAGAATATAGAAACTGTGAGATTGAAAGGAAAGCAAGCTTTGAGGTACCTTAGTTACTGAACAACTGGAAAACAATGGTGTGGCCGGCTGAAGGTAATCCCCTTTTGATGAAACAATACCCTCTGCCTGCAGGCAGGTCCAAGGGTCAGAGCAGACCCTGCTAGCTTGGCAGAAGGGGCCCAAAGAGGAGTTTTTAGGGTTTAAAATGTAACACAGTATGGTAATGTAATGATTCTTATAGGCTGGATGTAAACGCTATAGGATTTGTATAGGATTGCACTAGACTGGTTAGTGAGAATTAGAATATTCAACACAGAAGAAGATTTATTGTATTGTAACGGGAGGTCCCTCCTAGCAGTATGACACCAAAATCCCCACAGCTGAGGGTGACCAGGGGTTTTGGGGATGGAGTTTAATGGCATCAGCTGGCAGCTGTGCCACTCAATTGATGCAAAAGGAAATCCAAGACTTCCCCAGAGGGACTGGTTTTCCTGGGTACGTGTAAACAGAGACACCTTTTTACCAACAAGTGAGTGAGGTTTGGGGCTGTGCTTCCAGTTTACTCTTTAAATTTCCAGGCTTTATTTCAGCTCCCCTGGCTGGGGCAGATGTGCAGGAGCAATGCAAGGGCTGGAGCTGCTGGGTGGCTCTGGGAGCACGGATTCCATCACGGCCCAGCCGTGTCTGGGAAGGCCTAGGGAAGGGATCAGACATCTCCTGGAACTGAGGAGTCCTCTGCCTGGAGTGGTGGGGCCTGAGGGGGATGATGAGACACCACCCCTGGGCACACTTCCTGTGCCATGGGGCAGCTGCCAGCCTGTGGGACAGGAGCTGGGGGGACTCCAACACTTTGGGGGGCTGCCCTGCCCTCAAATTTTCCCTCTTTTTTCGAGGTATGTCCACGTGCTTCTTATGGAAGCACTGAGCTGCTGGCCAGGGAACTTGGACTCTTTTTGTGCCTTCTCTGGTGGTGAGGAAAAAGAGAAGTGTGTGAGTCTGTGAGGTGATGGTGTCATTTGGGGCACCCCAATGTCTGTGGTGGGGGAGCTGGTGAGTGGGGAATGAAGGGGAAACAGGTGGGAGCCCCCCCAAAAAGGAGGTTATAGCCCCAAAATGCCTGAAAATTCATTTATGTGTAAAACAGTAGAAAATGTAAAGAGTCTCATTAAAAAATATATACATATATATATAACGCTATTTATTGCAAGATAAATCTGCTGTGTTATAGATGGGATTTCAGACTGTAAGGAATTCTGAATATGGATCCACAGGGCTTGAAAATAAAAATACAATGTTTTAGGTATATAAATGAAACAATAAAGGGCTTGAAAAACGTAGAGAAGATTATCTGTATGAAGGACCTAGAAACAGCTCTGTGTACGCAGAGCTCTTTCTCCCTGCTCCCGGTGGAGCACCCCAAATCCGGGATCTGGGATTCACTGAAATTGGGATTTATTGGGACCCCTAAAACCGCGGCGCATGCGCGGAGGCCGCGACACCCTCAGTGCTGCCGTCTTGTGGACACAGTCGGTACTGCAGCTCCGAGCGCGCCGTGCGCTTCCTGCGGCTCCGCCGGCGCCGGGACCGGGACAGGGACATGGATTGTTTTGGCTGCTGCTGGATGTGGTTTTCTCTTTTCAAGATATTTCTCTGATTGATGTTTTCATAGTTGTTTTCTAGGTGTCATGTGAGGCTAATTCCAAAAGTTTGGAAGTAGTTGGGAAACATTGGGGCAAAAATGTGAACCTGATCCATATCTAGTAATTCCAAACTTCTCCCACAACACCATTCTGGGGGAAAGCTGGTTAAAGGATAAAGATACAGAGGAACAAGTGTTGTAAACCCCCCTCGCTCTCTGACTGAGCAAACCTTCCAGTAATCCTAGTACATCTCTCTGAGAGGTTCTGGGGTCATAAGGTCTTCCAGGAAAGCAAAACAAGCACAGAGACAAGGGAATAGGCTTCCAGTTAATAATGATTTGGTGGGTGTGGGAATGATTCTTGTATGTTTCACACTCCTCTTTTAACTCCTGGAATATTTTTAAAGTTATTCCTTTAACAAACTAAATTTGAGAGGAAATGGTGCAAAATAAATGCACGGAGAGATCATGGAATCCCCAATGGTTTGAGTGGCAAGGGACTTTAGGGATCATTTCAATCCATCCCCTGCTATTCCATCCACAGCCCAGGGTGCTCCAAGCCCCATCCAGCCTGGCCTTGGACACTTCCAGGGATGGAGCAGCCACGATCTCTCTGGGTTTACGGGCACAGGAGGGAATTTCCAGCAGGAGCTGAGGCGTTTCCTTTGCTCTGCCCAGCCCCAGCAGGGCTGTGGGAGGCAGAGGGTGTGGGAGCAGGAGCTTTGCCCACTGCCCCGGGGGAGTCTCTGCTGTGCCAGCCCCGGCAGAGCAAACGTTTGTGGTTTCACATCCCGTTCCAAGGAGCTGCCAAGGCAGGAACGGGGATGGGCACGGAGCAGGGATGGTGCCAGGCACAGGGTGACATCCAGAGGGTGCCACCAGCCCGTCCCTGCTGCCCAGGCTGGGATGAGCAGGCTGGTGACTGTCCCTGTGTTTGCTCTGCAGGGTGAGGAAGCCAACCCTGGCGAGGAGGAAGATGAGGAGGTGTGGGAGGATGGAGACAGCGGCCACCAAAGGCTGGGGAAGGCCCAGCTCCAGGTAGGAGATGCTGCCTTCCAAGGAGAGGGACTTGTTTGTCCCACTGGAATTTGGGGTGTGAGGCCAATGGAACAAAGGCTTTGATTCCATTCTCTTACTCAGGTTCTCATGTGCCTTAGGAGGTATTTGTGGAAAAGTCATTTTAGTGAGTTTGCACTGGGTTTGAAGGAATGTGACCCCTGGGGCAGAAATCCCTGCACAGCTTCTGTGTCCCCCGTGGCTCATCTGAACAGTCCATGGCCTGGGCCTCCTTGTTTCCTCCTTCTCCAGGCTCTGGATGAAGTTCTTCCTTTCCCAAGGGAGGGGAAACCAGCAGAATGTGAACCAGAGGTGGTGCTTTAGGGAAGCCCCTCCAGCCTGGGAAGGTGCTTTTGGCTCCAGACACGTTCCCAGTGCCCAGGAGCAGCAGGACCTGTCCTGTTCCCAGCAGGTGAGGCAGAGGTGCCTTTCCTTCCTTCCCTGCTGCACTTTGGCTTTTTGAGGGGTCTCTGGGGCTCTGAGGGAGAAGTTCTTTGTCACTCCAGGGCAGAATTAGCCCTGGTCCCACTAAAAGCAGGAGAAATCATTTTATCCTTGTTTTTGGATACACATTTTGTGTTTTCTCTCTGTTGCTGACACTGTGTGGTGAAGCAGCAGCTCCCAACCTTGTCAGGGCTGCTCCCAGTTTTGTTCGTAGCTGGTAAACAAGAAACAGTAATTTGCTGCCCTGTGGTAATTGGATTAAGGACAAGGCCTCCCTCTTTGTTTAATATTCCAGAGAAAAGCTGCCAAGGAAGAAAGGAAGAGCTTCCCCCAGTGAAAACCTTCCCAGTCCCACGCTGGGTTTGCACACACAGGAGGCTCCATCCCGGCTGGAATCCAGTCACAGCCCCCAGATCAATGTGCACTTTAAGGTCTCACAGTCTCCTGCCTCTGGACATGGAAAATCAGTTTTTCATTGTTACAGCACCAGCTCCAGGTAACTGTGAAGTGGTGTAATGGTTTTTAAGTTGTGCACATGGAGGAAATTCACTGGAGCAGCCAGCACTGCTCTGCCTTCATGGGCAACCCTGTGGGTCTGGGATCTTGATTTGTGGGTGTGAAATCTCCTCACAGAATCCTCTGAGGCTGAAACAAAGACAAGGAACCTTCTGAGATGGAAAGAACCAGAGCAAGTTGTTGTGGGAAAGGAAAATTAAATATGGTAAGTGCTAAAACCTTTGTTCTTCCTGACCTCTGTACTTGACCTCTGTACCTGGGAATGGGTCAGCTCTGGAAATTTCCTGGAGACACTGGAGAATGATCCCTGGTCTGCTGAAAAGTGGGAAAATCCCACTGGCAATTGCAGCCCCTGAGGGAGGGCAAAAAGAGCAGGACCTCAGTCTGTGAGTGTGTGAGAAATAAGGGAGGGACAAATCTATGGATCATCCTGTGCCTCAGGGCACCAGGAAAAGCCCTTGACCTAAAAACTGAAGTGCTGTTCCACAGAGAGCCTGGGCATTGGGCTCATCCCAGCTTCCCTTCCAGAGCTGGAGGAACACCCCACAGTGTTGTATGAGACATTCCTGACTGGAACTGGGGCCAGCTGGGCACTTTCGTGTTTTCCTGTAGGATATGGGCTGTGACATGAATTGGCTCCAGCAGGGCCCAAGATCACTCTGGGGTCTGTGGCAGGGACAACTCCCAGAGCCAGACAGGGAGGGGGACCTGCACCCACACTCCCGAAAAGCTGAGAAGGAAGAACACCTGCCTGCAGCTGGCTGCAGCTCCTGGAGCTCTGGGCTTTCTGGCACACTCAGGGACATGGGATAATGCCAGAATCATTCAAACCTTGGGAATAATGGGATTAATACCACCCCTTGAGCTCCTGCCCATCGGCCACTGGCTGCAGATGGTGGTGGAAGTGATGGAGGCATTCAGGGAATGCTGATTGTTTTTCCCTCGCTTTGGCAATCTGGTCAGCAAAAATACTAATTGAGCTCTTCCAGCAGGGAAACATTTAAGCAAGAGGTGCTGAAAAAATTGGAGTTTCTGATTTCAAGTCTCCAACTTAAAATCCTCTTTGGATTGTCACTGGTCCAATTTTCATGCACTGGTCACCGTGGCCAGCAGTGTCCAGTCCTGCTGGAAATGCACTGGACCAGGATGTCATTTTCATTTTATGCTGGTAAAGACCCTCTGGGTGACCCCCAGTGACTGGAAAGACTGCTCTGGGCTCCCAGGGCACTAATTCCAGGGGTTCTGTTTTTGGGAATAGCACAGGAACCCTTCCCTTGCCCAGAGGAGCAGTAAGTGCCTCGAATCCCCAGGGTGGACCACAGAGAAAATAACAGGAATGTGGAAATCCCCCACACTGGGAGTTTGTGGTGCTCTGAATAACTTTTGGATTTATAATGTTAAAGGGGGGTGTGGAATGGCTTCTCTCCTTTTTATTGTCATTGTTCTCACTGTTCATTGTTGCTCTCACTGTTATTATGTGTTGTCATTAATATTAAATGATTGTATTTGACTGGTTTCCATTATTAAAGTGCTCTGAGCTGGATTTTTGTCTCTGGTCTCTTCCCCATCCCACGGGGGGTGAGGGAGCTGCTGCTGGGGCCCAGCTGGGGCCGCCCATGGCCCGGGGCACTTCTGGGGGCTCCGAACGCGATGGACTGGAGCAGTTTTGGGGCTCGCACAGAGACACCCAGTGCTGCTTTTTGGGGGCTCAAAACTGGGCTCATTCGGCCAAGTACAGAAAGAGACACTAAGGACTGGTTTGGGGGGCTTGAAACCAAGGTGCCTCAGACAGCGTTTGGGATCTCAGAGAGACCAAGTTCTGCATTTTAGAGGCGTGAAGCAGAGACCATGGCCTGTGTTTGGGAGGTCTTGAAACCGGGGTCACTCAGTGTTTGGGCGTCACCAAGAGAGATTTAAGTGCTGCATTGTGGGGTGCCTGAGTGAAAGGCCAAACGCCGCGTTTTGGTGC
>NW_005054416.1:1722768-1723142 GCF_000277835.1 Geospiza fortis | reverse complement strand
GCGGGGCGGGGAGCGCGTCCGGCCCCGCCCTCGGCTGCTGTAAAACATCGGCTGGAGCCCGAGCCCAGGACTGGAGTCCACGGAATTCCAGGGAACTCTGTCAAGTGGCCCCGGGAACACGGGTAGAATGAACATTTTGAGGTAAAAATGAGGTTATAGGTAGTAGGCAGATAGAAAAACTTTTGGGGAAACATTTGGCTGGGGGATGAGGGTAATAAATAGCAAATCCTATGGAATATCAACCTGTCCTTGTCCTGATTCCACTGAGCTTCCTTGGAGCCTCTGCTGGTTCCTGGCATAGTGGTCTTAAATAGGCAGATCTGTGTGGAAATATCCATGCTGCAGGAGGCACTGTGAGGTTATTCCAGCAGGAA
>NW_005054416.1:1700192-1718672 GCF_000277835.1 Geospiza fortis | reverse complement strand
CGGGGTGCACAAAATGCAGCATCTGTGACCCTGATCCTGCCTGGGCTCAGCGTGGGGGGCCATCCCCCCCAGGGTCAGCACTGCCCTGCCCTGGACCAGTCCCAGACACTGCCCCAGCTCCCAGCTGCTCCCGGGGCTGCCACCACATTCCTGACAAGGTGACAAAGGTGACAAAGGCCCCTTTGGACAGGGCTCTCTCTGGGTCTCAGGCGTTGGGGACCGCAGGGACCAGGGCAGGGACAGCCTTGGACCAGGGCAGATCCTCTGGGTTTGTGACACTCTGGGGACAGCTGGGGACTCACCCCCACCACGGGCAGGACCAGGGACCCTCCAGTGCAGGCTGGAGCCCGTTGGGTTTGGCTGCTCAAACACCAAAGCTCTGGGCAAAGATGGGATGAGTTAAGTGGTTCTTCCTGTCCTGAAAGAGAGGAGAAAATGGAAATTAGGTCCACTCTGGAAGCCAAAGGCTCCTGGCTTCCCCACATCTGTTCCTATTGCTCACCATTGGGTTCTATTCATAAAAAATGAAAGGTCATACTGAATAAAAGTGCTCCTTGTCAACATTTTATTTCCTATTTTAATACATAAAAAGGATGCCCATTTTTTCTTATTGCATTCTTTGCCTAATTTTAACAGAGCCATTTTCGTTCCAGGCCCCACTTGTGAGTTATTCAGTCCTTTGCCATTGGACTTTGGACAAAGGAAGAGAAGGATCTGTTCCACACAGGTGTCATCCAACAGAGAACAGCCCCTGTGCCAGCCCCAGCCTGGGCTGAGCACGCTGCCTCACTCCCCCATTCTGCATCCTGCCTCCACTCCAGTCTGAGTTTTCCCCCATTTTCCATGTCTAGAGACAGGAAATTGTCCTGGTCAGGGTGTAAGACCTTAAACTGCACATTGATCTGGGGGCTGTGACTGGATTCCAGCAGGGAATTCATGGTTGGTTCTACAAATAAAAACTATTCCAGGGAGCAGCCCTGACAAGGTTGGGAGCTGCTGCTTCACCACATGGTGTCAGCAGCAGAGAGAAAACACAAAATGTGTATCCAAAAACAAGGATAAAATGATTTCTCCTGCTTTTAGTGGGACCAGGGCTAATTCTGCCCTGGAGTGACAAAGAACTTCTCCCTCAGAGCCCCAGAGACCCCTCAAAAAGCCAAAGTGCAGCAGGGAAGGAAGGAAAGGCACCTCTGCCTCACCTGCTGGGAACAGGACAGGTCCTGCTGCTCCTGGGCACTGGGAACGTGTCTGGAGCCAAAAGCACCTTCCCAGGCTGGAGGGGCTTCCCTAAAGCACCACCTCTGGTTCACATCCTGCTGGTTTCCCCTCCCTTGGGAAAGGAAGAACTTCATCCAGAGCCTGGAGAAGGAGGAAACAAGGAGGCCCAGGCCATGGACTGTTCAGATGAGCCACGGGGGACACAGAAGCTGTGCAGGGATTTCTGCCCCAGGGGTCACATTCCTTCAAACCCAGTGCAAACTCACTAAAATGACTTTTCCACAAATACCTCCTAAGGCACATGAGAACCTGAGTAAGAGAATGGAATCAAAGCCTTTGTTCCATTGGCCTCACACCCCAAATTCCAGTGGGACAGACAAGTCCCTCTCCTTGGAAGGCAGCATCTCCTACTGGAGCTGGGCCTTCCCCAGCCTTTGGTGGCCG
Source organism: Geospiza fortis (assembly GCF_000277835.1). NCBI lineage: Eukaryota > Metazoa > Chordata > Aves > Passeriformes > Thraupidae > Geospiza > Geospiza fortis. The sequence goes on along the minus strand of NW_005054416.1, from coordinate 1,717,010 downwards.
CTGTCTCCATCCTCCCACACCTCCTCATCTTCCTCCTCGCCAGGGTTGGCTTCCTCACCCTGCAGAGCAAACACAGGGACAGTCACCAGCCTGCTCATCCCAGCCTGGGCAGCAGGGACGGGCTGGCGGCACCCTCTGGATGTCACCCTGTGCCTGGCACCATCCCTGCTCCGTGCCCATCCCCGTTCCTGCCTTGGCAGCTCCTTGGAACGGGATGTGAAACCACAAACGTTTGCTCTGCCGGGGCTGGCACAGCAGAGACTCCCCCGGGGCAGTGGGCAAAGCTCCTGCTCCCACACCCTCTGCCTCCCACAGCCCTGCTGGGGCTGGGCAGAGCAAAGGAAACGCCTCAGCTCCTGCTGGAAATTCCCTCCTGTGCCCGTAAACCCAGAGAGATCGTGGCTGCTCCATCCCTGGAAGTGTCCAAGGCCAGGCTGGATGGGGCTTGGAGCACCCTGGGCTGTGGATGGAATAGCAGGGGATGGATTGAAATGATCCCTAAAGTCCCTTGCCACTCAAACCATTGGGGATTCCATGATCTCTCCATGCATTTATTTTGCACCATTTCCTCTCAAATTTAGTTTGTTAAAGGAATAACTTTAAAAATATTCCAGGAGTTAAAAGAGGAGTGTGAAACATACAAGAATCATTCCCACACCCATCAAATCATTATTAACTGGAAGCCTATTCCCTTGTCTCTGTGCTTGTTTTGCTTTCCTGGAAGACCTTATGACCCCAGAACCTCTCAGAGAGATGTACTAGGATTACTGGAAGGTTTGCTCAGTCAGAGAGCGAGGGGGGTTTACAACACTTGTTCCTCTGTATCTTTATCCTTTAACCAGCTTTCCCCCAGAATGGTGTTGTGGGAGAAGTTTGGAATTACTAGATATGGATCAGGTTCACATTTTTGCCCCAATGTTTCCCAACTACTTCCAAACTTTTGGAATTAGCCTCACATGACACCTAGAAAACAACTATGAAAACATCAATCAGAGAAATATCTTGAAAAGAGAAAACCACATCCAGCAGCAGCCAAAACAATCCCATTGCTGTTCTTACCTGGTCTCCTGGCACTCCTGCCAGAGCTCCACACAGCCACTGCCATTCCATGAGGCTAAGGAGGCAGTTTTGGCCGTGGTCTTTGCCGTGAGATGGGACAACAGAGTCCAGAGAGTTTTCGTCGTCCCTTCCAAGTCACCCCACGAGTCCATGGTATGAGCGGGTCCGGCCGTGTGGGGCTCCAGAGAGGGCGGGGGCGCCGGCTCCGGCTCTCTGGGCTTTATTCTCCGGTGCCCGAGCCCCGGCTGCGGGGAAGGAGGGAGAGAGACGGAGGATGGGGGGACGAGGTGGGGTAGGGAAGGGGTGTAGGGATGGGTGAGGGAGCGGGATGATGGACAGAAGAGGGGTAGAGAGGGGAGTCGGGTTGGAGAGTGGGGTAGGGAGGGTCGGGGATGTGCAGGGGATCAGGGAGAGAGGGTGCAGAAGGCTGGCGAAGGGGGAGAGGAAGGGCAGGGTGGGAGGGAGAAAGGAACTGGAGGGGTAGGAAAGCAGAGATAAGGGGGGAACGAAGGAGGAGGATAATGGCAGGAGAAAGAGGGGGGAAAAGGAGAGGGGTACAGGACATGGGGGGGCCTCACCCGGGTCCAGCCGGGAGAGCCCAGCCCGGCCGCAGCCTCCCTGCCCTATGGGTGAGCAAATGGCGCTGGAGGCGATTTCCAGGGATTAAATCACCTCGGCCCCGCCCCGCGCAGCACCACTGGAGCCCCGCACACCTGAGCCGGGACCGGCCCCGCCCGGTACCGCCCCTGAGCCCCGGCACCATGGTGTTGATGGGTGGCTGTTTCTCCATCACATGGGCGAGAAGCTCATGCGGGACCTAGAAGGGATGGATACATGGCCTTGTATCTCCCTAAGAAATCTGTTACTTACACAGCTGAACGGTTAGGATACTTATCGTAGTATAAAACCCATGACACCTTCATAAAGATGTATAAATCCAAGAAGAACACAAGTATAATATGGTATCTTACATGTTTCAGCTATTCCATATAAGGGTTATCATACAAGTGTTTATCTCAACTTACACAAATCAAGGGGAAACCCAACACTCCCATCTCTGTCCTTCATTACAGCAACCTCTCTGTGCAAAAAGGAATACAATTTCTGTCCCAGTACTACTACTGGGTCATTTCTGCAGCCTCAGTTGTTGTTATAGCTCAAAATTGTTCCTTGGAATTTGATAGTGAACTGCTGTTATTATTGATTGATTGGAGAAAATATGTATTTATAAAAAGGAAAAGCCATAATTTGCTTAAAACCTGAATGAGTTGATCCTGTTTCTTTAATATTCCATTTACTGCTTATGTCAGCTTTATTTCCATGAGGACTCAGCAACCAACTCATGAAAAAATATATCGCACAAACTGGGATAAAATCTAATTTACTTTCTTTTTTGAAGGAAAAGCAATCCCTTTTGGAGCTAAGGCCGCTCAATATTTAAGGGGAATCAAGTTAAAACAGGTCTTTTATCTCTGACTGTTTGGCATTTGGAAGTTTATAGATGCTAGATCATTCTGCTATCCTACATACAAAGAGAAGGGTCTCCAGTTCTCTTCCATCCCTTCAAAACTAAACCAAGTGTCCTCCCCACTCTGGCAAGCCATGTGCCAGAAGTGTTTTTCTCTCAGAAACAAAAAAAAGCAAAAGGATGCATTTGCTGTCGGTTATGCCAATGGCACTTGATGAAATCCGTAAGGCTATTCAGTTCTAAATGGAGACAGAATTTGAGCAGAAATTAATTTTCAGACACCTGGGAATTTTTCAGTCTGTTTCTGTTACTTCCTGCAGGTAAAATGTCGGTATTTACTTGATTTTTCCAATTCCCTGCTTGCACCTGCTGATTTCAATTCAGTTTTAGAGTTTCCCCTGGCAGCTGAGAGGCTTCTTTTCCTTCTAGAGGCTAAAATGAAGGTGAAACAGGCACATGCCAGGTCTGTGTTACATCAGGAGAGGGTGCTCAAAGCTGGCAAGCCATGAGGATCCTCTCCCTTGGCATCTGTGCCACTCCCAGCTGTAAAACCTCAAATCCACACTTACCACAGCCACACAAAATTGCTCTTTCCCTCCATGCAGACTTGCTGACCAGCTTTTTATAGCTCTGCATTACAAGTATTAAAAAAGTATCATTCTAAGCTGGTACAGAAATAAAAACAGAGCTTGACTGGGGATGGGGTGAAAGAGATTTCTTATATCTACCTGTAGAGTTAAACTTCCAAAAGCACTTGAACATCTTTGGAGTGTAAGGATGAGACCTTCAAGGTATGTAGATATTTATTTGCCATCAAAAACCACTTAAGCTGATCCAATTTTCTAAAAACATTTCTGTCAGTACATTTTTCTTTCTTATGCAGGTGTTTATAAATAAACATGATTGCTATACAAGGATGCAAAAACTCTGTCACCCTTCCCAACCCATACAGATGGAGTTCAAGCTCACATGGACTTGAACTTAAAAGGTTAAATTTTCTTCTTGTTCCTTACTCAGTTTTCTTAATTTCTTTCCAAAAAGACAGGAGTCAAGAAGACAGGATCTGGAGCCTTTAACAGGCAGTGGCTGGAAGCAGCTGAGCTCCGCCTGCTGCCAAGTTTTATTATTGTGTTGTGCTTCTCCTCACAACAACCACCACTTCCACAGACACAATATTTACTAAACATCATCTCCTTTGAAATTAAACACCCATAACCCTGAAAACCACCAAATCCCGTGGCTGTATGCACTGATGAACGCCAGGAGAAAACAAAGACTGGGACTAGTCTCATTCCAAGAGCATGGGAAGCACACTGGTGAGGGGAAAAAAAGCACCAAGAGCTGAACACAGATTGCAGTTGTAGAGACCTCATAAATCAGTGTGCCAGCAGAAATCCACAGTACCCAGCAGCAGAGGGAATGCAGACAGACAGCAGAGCACTGACAGGAATGGACCACACACAGCACAGCCACCAAGGAAACAGAGCAGGGGAGAAGCACTCCAGCTTCTCCCCACATCAGCAACCCTCCCACGAGCACCATCAGCACGGGGGGCAGGCTCCTCCTCAGCCTTGCTGGTGGCCAGAGGTGTTGGGTTAGCAGCGAGCAGCTGCCAGAGAGTTCTCATAATCCTGTGGAAAATGCTTCCTGGAGATATCCCAAAGCTGCTGGAGGGATTCTTCATATGGCAAACACTGGCTGCACTCCCCACCCTCCATTACCACACTGTAATTCCTGGGCAAACAGCTTTGCTGCAGGAAGTAGGAAAGCTTCCCAGGTCCTGGGCTTGATCTGTAGCACAAACACAGTTCCTGAAGCCCAGGAGGCAAGGGCAACATTCCTCAGAGACAGGAGAGCAGGAGTGAGCATGGGAACACTGGGACAGGGACATGTATGGCCCAAGAGGATAAAAGCCTCCCTGGGAATCACACGTGCTCTGATGTTCCCGCAGATCCCAGCAGTCACTCTTTTGTTTCTTTCTCCAGGAGCAGCATAAATCTTGTGCTGATGATCAGAAGATGCAAATGCACACAGCCATGCTCTCAGCTGGTGGAAACCAGCCCAGCTTTTGGCTGCCAGCTGGGGAAGAGATTGTTTGATGGGAGATGCAAACCTAGACAAGAGCATCAAATATTTCCTTCCCTCTGCTAGCTGGAAACAGAATGCTGACTTGGCACTTAATATCTCAGCAGCTCTTTGGCTGACAGATAGCAGATACACAGGTAAAGTACTGCACAATTTGTGGGTTTTATGACATAGAAAATTGATGACAAAGTCCTTCATGTGATCAGTCCGTGTTTACCGGTGACAAAGGAAACAGCATGTCCTGAGCTGGCAGGACAAGGGCCTGATGGCACATTCCAGATGTTTGTGCTGGGAGAACAGAGCAGAGCCAAGCCCTGAAGTCAGCTCCTGCATAGTCACAGGAGCACCTGCAGGCTCGGAGGGACTTGCTGGCACCCTGCTGCACCACCCCAAATGGAAGAGCCAAACAACACTGGACTGTGCAACTTGACTGCTCCTGTGAGCTGGGCTGGCTGCTGCCAGGCCAGGTCACCTGCAGCTCTGCCGGACCTGCAGCCAGTTTAGGAAAGGCTGTGCCAAGAGACCCAGGGGGAACAGGCAGGAAGGTGGAAAGATGAATCGCTTCCCCTGAAAATCCTAAGTGATATTCCAAACTCTCACTAAAGTGTTAAATTAGCTGTAATGTCTTCTGGCCTTATTTGCTGCATTCAGACAAGCAGGACAGATAACCTCACCCTACTGCATTCCAGTTTTCCCCCTGAGCAGAAAGATGGGCTTCACATCAGCGAAGAAGCTAAAATTGTCCCATTTTTTGGGGGTATGTACCCGATTTCCTTTAAATCTCAGTGTCCTCTGTCCCTGCACCTGTGTGAGACATGCTGACTGTCACCTTTGCTGCTGGGATTGACGAGCTCTCTGAGGAAAAGGACACTCCCAGCCCTTGGTGGTGACCATCTGTGTCAGAACCTTCTTCCTCCTCCTCCTCCTCATTCTTCTGCACATCTTGGTCACTGTCATCATCATCATCATCTGCTGCGTTGTCCTCAATCACTTCAACCCTCTCTCCAGCCTCAGGGTCCACATCAGTCTTAAACCACACAGCTTTGTAGCCATCATCTGCCATGTGCCTGTCTGTTTTGAGGATTGACTTCACTTCTTTCTCCTGTCCAGCCTCTTCTTCCTTTTCTTCCTCTTCCTCTTCCTGGTCAAAGATGACAGTGGAAGCTATGGAACCCTTTGGGAGACTCTCTGTTTCCTCTGCACTGGAGAAGTGTGAGGCAAGTGCTGGCTGCCCTGGCACAGGAGTCTCTGCCTGGACACTGCTGCTTTCTGATGTCTCATGCTGCTTGGTGCTCACATCTGGCTGTTCATCTTCCTGGTAATATTTGTTCTGGTGACCCCCAGAGATTTCCTTGGAAAGCTACAGGAGGAGAGACACATTGTGACTGTAGGGACAGGAAAATAAATGGGGGGCAGGAGGGAAGGGGTGACTGCAGTGACTGAGCTCCTGCTCAAGAAAGTTCAGCTTGGTTTGCAGTTAGACCTATTTGAAGCCAGGGAAAGCTGCAGATCCCTGGAAGAGACATTTTTATTGGCTCCATTTCTGGAGTTTTCTCACATAAGCTCTCCTGGAGGGCTGAGCACCAGCATCACACATGTGGTGGTTTGTACCCAGCCCATTCTGCAGGGGGATTTCCCTCACTCAGAGTGAAGGACTTTTGTTACTTACCTGAGCTATGTGCTCTGCATTCAGGTCTAGGCTCCTGGCAGGCCCAGCCTATGGCACAGACCAACAGCTGGTCAGACAAACTACACCCTAAACTTGCAGTGACCAACCTGCCAGGGACCTGAGAGGTCCAAAATTAAATAGCTCAGAGGCAGACAAGTGTCTGAGCTCAGGCTTTGGGATCAGATATGAAGGGACTCTCCTCTCCTTTGACTATGGAGGATGAACTGTGGTTTATATTTCAGACAGGCCTTTTTTGGAGACTGCCCCTGATGTGTGCCACTTTTATCCTAGATTTTGTTCTCCATGGTGTGGTGTTCTCTTTACCATGTCTGCTCATCATCCACCACACAGCTCCAGCCTCAGGGGCAGAAGGAACAGCAGCAAACACCACCAAAGTGGTGCTACCTCTGCAGACTTTGTCTTGGGAGTGATTCACCACCTTCACACAAATGTGTGGTACTTGGGCAGCCCATCCATACTTCAAAGCTTGCTCAGATCCCACTTTCTAACTCTTAGAAGTTCAGGTACAAACAAGGCACTTACCTTTTTCTTCACCAGGTATTTGAAAGATTTTCTGTGCCATCTACTGGATTTCCATACCAGCACTCCAAGCAAGACCAAGGCAATTAACAGCAGTGCTGCTAATGTGCCCCCTAAGATAGCCATGTCCTGAGCAGAGTACATCTTGTCAGAGGGGGTTATAGCTGCAAGGAAAACAAACCAGTGTTACAAAGCCTAAAACTGGCAGGCAGCATTTTCCAACAAAACCCTTCACTGTGGGAGAAGCTCCAATCAATTTTTGAAAGGCAAGGAAGCATCCTGTGCTTCAGAATATGACAGTCATATATCTGATACCACAGAAAATCTTTTTTTGCTGCCCTAACAGCAGAAGGCTTCTTTCTTAATTACACAGAATATTGTCATTTCCAATAAATCCCATGAAGTGGAAATAGCAGCCATTTACAGGACAGTGACTTTTACCTCGTGATTTAACTACATTAATAAATACCTGATTGCATCAGGCAAGCTGATGCTACATGGAGTAAAGTTATTTAGTTCTTTGACTTTCCCACTTCACCCTTTTACACCAGAATGCAAAGATGAGGTTTGATTGTACGTCTGTGTGTGAAAATGCAAAACTTCCTTTCATCTGGAACATCCTCTCCAATACAGATGAGGACATCAAAATAAGAAACAAAAAAACAGAATAGGAAATAGGAAAAGCATTAGAAGGTCCCCAGGACAAGAAAACCTTTCTTGCCCTTTTGTAGCTGTAGCAATATTGCCCAGTCTGCTCAGGAGCAGCTTCTGCTTCCAGCCACTGGTCAGGGTCAAGTTTGTAGAGATTGACCCCAGAGTGGAAAGACAGTACCATTCTCAGCTTTGCTTAGTGGTGGTGGTGGTGGGATTCTTTAAATTTTCCAGTTTGATTTTGTAGTGTAAATGACTCTCATTAATGATTAATGAAACAAGGTTTTGTTCTCCTGCTGACCTGTTTATTATAATGGAATTGGAGTATTCCCTCTGCATTTGATCCCGCCCTCAGTTTATCATTAACACCTTAGCGAGGATTTAGGACTTCAGGGAATTTTTGCTGCTTAATCCTGTCTCCTGGGGAGCTGCAGCTCACAGAGAGTCTCAGAGCTGTGCAATTCTGCATATTCAACAGCACCATTGCTTGGTGTGGCTTAAGCAGCAAGGGCAAAATTTCAAAGTTGCTCAGAAGTGTTGGTGCATACTTGGAGCATTTGTAACTCTGTGAGCTCACACATGGATTAGTTTTATGCTGGGCTGTGCCCTTAAATGGGGATTCAGTGGTTTTTAGCTGTGAAGTGGCACTGCCTTTAGGGAATCCAAACTTACACCCAGGAACCCACTTGTTTTTCCCACTCCACAATGGTGGTGATCAGAGGGTGAAGTGATAGAACTTCACTCACACATCATTGTGAAGAATCCAGTGGAGTCTGGGCATTGTCTGCCTATCCTGAGATAAAAATTCATTGCAATTGGTTCAGCTTAACTCAGAGCATAAGAAGTTTGATGAACTTCAATCCTAATTTATTTATAAGACCAATGTAAGAGTCATTTCTCAGCAGTATGGAAGTGTGAGCTGATTTCACATTGACAAGGTTAAACAGTAGCCAGAGGGTTATGTATGAAGCCTCATGTCTCATTACTCATGGGCTGTTCCTCCTCTAAGACCATAAAATTCTGGTGTAAAAGATCCTGACCTGTCCTGACCTGAGTAGAAAAGCTTTGGCTCATGGGCAAGCCTGGCTTTGGGGTGTGCCAGCTGCCCTCTGCTCTGCCTCAGACAGGCAAGAACATTGCAGTTTTCTCTGTGTGGTTAAAAAGGAGCAATGATGTACCAAGGTCTCCTTTGCCATGAAAAGACATCCTGGGTTATTTCCCAGCATGAACCAATCCCAGTTTTAGCCTTGGAACAACAAGAAAAGACACTCCAATACACAGCACCACTAAAGTCTCAGGAGGCTTTTCAAGGCATTGCGGTGACTATGCTGTGAGAATGTTGTTGGGTGTTTTCTCTCTTAAAGCCACCACAGAACCTCCTGTAGGCTTGAAGCTGGCCTCAGCCCTGGCCCACAGACCTCAGCAGGTGACCCATCATGGCCAATTTGCCACAGAAATAAAAAAGACCCCCCAGAGTAAAAAACAGAGACCGCCCCCCCCAGCCTACCTGTGGCAAGGATGATCTCCACCACAATTATGGTGCTTGCCTCCTGCAGGCTCAACACATCTTTTCCAACAGCCTATGGGAACATGGGAAAGAGATGGCTTAGGGACTTCTAGATCTCCAGCTCACTCTCAAGGTCTGTGGGGGGCCCTTTAAGGGGAAAGTACATTGTCCCTTTTGTCACCACAGCTGTTCACTGTGGCAGGACAGCCTGGTCACAGGGGAACAAGAGCTCTGAAGATTCCCTGCCCGGGGAGTGGATGAGCTGAACCACGTCCCTGCTCTTGTGTTCAGCACCAGCATAGTGCAGAGCACAGGTTCTGGGGCAGGAGCAGTAGGTGCTGGCACCTCTCTGTGCCCGCCTGTGAAGCCCAGCAATGCTGGGGCCAGACTGGTTCAGACAGCCCCACAGGACATGGCACAATGCCAGGCAAGCCTTAGGCAGCCATGTGGGCAAAGGGAACATCCAGCTTCTTACAAGTCTAAAGTTATTGACTGCTTCTTTGACCCAAGCAAAAAGAGGATTTGGATTCCTCCTTTCCACACCCCTGGCAAAATACGCAAGAAAGGTGCCCTACCTGGATGGTCACAGTTCCTGGGGACTCCAGCACCTTGTTGGTCAGGATGAGCCCATCCCTGGTTGCAATAAAATCAGTGCTGTTTTTGAGATAGTACTCGATGTTGGGGTTGACTTTCTGAAAGGCCAGAGAGAGAGTGGGTGATCAAACCACACTGTGCTTCACATGCATCTTCCCAACAAACCCCTTGGCAGGGTCTGTCCAAAACACCTGAGGCATGAGCAGGTGTGGAGAATAACAAATAAACCTAGGCTGAGCAGGTGAGAAAGGCTGAACTCAACTGCATTCACCCTATTGCTCAGAGGTCAAGAACATATCACAAAAACATTAAAAAAAGTAAAAATCTCAAATATTAATCCAGTTTGTGTTGGCAATTTTAGTACTTGCCCAAGCAGAACACACCTATGCAAGTGATGTGTGTGGGACTGGCTTTGGAAGAGGGGAGTACAGCAGCTTCTCCCCATGACATCACACCATAAGTGGTTCTGGTATCTGTGCAATTTCCAAGGGAATATAACATGGAACACTAGAGGACAACACGTGTTTGCCTCTCCACTCCTCCCCTCCCTCGTGTTTCCTGATCCTGCTTTAAGCCTGAAGCAGTGAGACAGAACACAGAGCAGTTTCTTACATCAGGGAAATCCTGATCCATTGCTGTTATCACCAGGGGGGTGGAAGGATCTCCAGCTTGGTAGACGAAGCTTCTCTGGGGCAGCCCAACAAACACTGTCCCATTGTAGACCCCCTTCTCGAAGTAGGGTGGAAAGTTGCTTTTAGTAATGACCTTGATCTCTACAGTGGCTACAGAGTATTTCCTTACATTGCTGACCTGGGTAGCCTGGAGAGAGAGAGAGATGCCAGACTTCTGCCCCTGATGAGACATGAAAGGACAGGCTCAATCTGAAGCCTTCATCAACTCAGCAGAACGTGCTCACGGTGAATTTCCTTTGCTGTCACCACCCACACCTGAGGGGAAACTCTCAACTGCTGCAGGAGCTTTGCTTGTGGGTTGGTGCAGGACCAACCCACAGGTCAAACACTAGGCCCTTCAAAAGAAAGGGAGTAACTGAGTTATTTTTTGAGGACACTGACTCCTGTCACAGCCAGGCTGCTGCTTCCTGGAAATCCAGCTGTGCTGGGTGGGTGGCTGTAATGTCATTACTTACCATAACTTGCAACAGAAAGGAATCTGGGGAAGTCACTATTTTGTTCATGGTTAAATTCCCTGTGTCTGCATCCACTGAGAACACTTCATTTGTATTCCCTAGAGAAAATGCAAAGACCATTCAACCATCAGATTCCTTCATAAAGTGACCCGGAGTTCACAGACTTATTCTTCCACATCTTAGTGAAAATACCCTCAAGCAATTTTCCTTGGGTAAATACCATTTACCCAAGTTAAAATGCTGTTTTCCTTGCCTGCCTGGCTGCTCCAAAGACTGGGAGTGACGGCCAGGCATGCAGAGGGGCACATTAGATATGTGCGAACCCAATTAAATGAGGCAGAACAACAAAGCTTTGCATTTCCAGTAGCTAGGCCCACAGACTGTCAGTCTAAAGTATGATAAATGCCCAGAGACTCTGGTGCAATTTGAGGACTGAAAATCTCCATCCAGTTCCCAGTCTGCTCTGGGAATGCTTATTTCTCTCTACTGGTTACAAAGGGAGTTTAGACACAAACCTTGTATTTATTAACAGGTAGAAATCAGATTCCTACATCTGGGAATCATAAAAATACCTATGTTGGATGCATGTTTTAAGATAAGCAGAATTTTTAGTTCTCTTCCTCATCCTGAGACACTGTGGGCTGTCTGTTGACAAGGATCTGAGTCACTGACTGTGGGGAGGGAGGCCATACTCCATCCAAATGCCAGTGGAATTTAATGTCCTTTAATACATTTGGCATCAGGAGGATATTCACAACTGTGCTGCCATGAGGCATAAAAGTAAAGGGAGAGGAACTTCACTTGACCAATATGGCCTTTGCCTTGATCCTTTTGGAATCAAGACTAAAACAGGGCAGATGAGAAAGTGACAATGTGCTGGGAAATAAAAGCTTAATTCTGGGCCATGAATAGAAATTAGGCTGATAATGTGGGAATTTTAGGTACAGCTCAAAGACTGCATGAAAGTAGCATGACCAGATTGACAAAATCACAGCTAAAAGCTTAAACATAAAACATGTCTCATGTCACAAAAAACCAAAATCTTTTTGAAACAGACTTCATTGAGATCAATTTGTGGGACTGCAATTCTTTTTTTTCTTCCTCTCCGTACAGTCTGTTTCTTCTATTTAATCAACAGTGTTCTGGGGCTCTAGTTATATTTCTGTGGCAGAAACAGAGGGGCAAATCCCAGGCCCTCTCTCTTGTCAGGTACCACAGGAGACATGAGCAATGTTCCTTGTGGAAGGTGACAAGATCCACTCACCTCCAACAATCCTGTACACGATCCTGTCACTGATGGTGTAGTCAGGGTCGACAGCATAGATGGGTCCTGGCTCCAGGAGGAGGGGGTCTGTCTGCAACAGCAAGGCAAACAATCACACACCACAAGGACCAGGTCAGCAACTGAAGGACCAGGTCAGCAACTCCCAGCCCACAGCAGATCCCATGGCTCTGCCTGGACAGAATGGGATTTATTGCTGGGAGGTGTCTGTGACAGGGCGGAGGTGAGACAGCCTTGAGCTGGTATTCCAGCTCTTGCCTCTCCTGTAATGTGCTGTAGGAGCAGAGACAAACAGTGCTGCTTGGGGTGGGGGATGATGAAGGCTCCCTGTTCTGCTGAATCATCTGCATTATACTGGAGACCAGCACAGGTTCATGGAAATGGTTCAGTGCTTCCCACTGGGAACAGCCCAGGGGCACTGTCTGAGCCCTCCTGCTCACCGACATCTCGGAGATGTTGACCCTGCCGGAGTAGGGGCTGCTGATGCAGACACTGGTGTCATTGTGGAGCTGGGTGCAGGGCAGGAACCAGGGGGCCCGGGTGTCACTCTGCTTGATGGTGATGGTTATTGTTGCAGTGGTCGTGTGGGTGGGCTCAGGGCTGGTCACAGGCCTGTCCTGCTCCCAAGGCAAAGCACACTCGTGAGACACAAGTTTCACTGCCAAAACAAGGGCCCATCTGCCAAAAGCAGTGGACTGGGGCCTTTTAGCCATTGTCACTCCATTCTGTTTAATTAGAAATTCATGTGAGAGTAGCTAAAGCAGTAGGTTATCTTGTTCTGCTGACAAAAGTGGGCTGACTGCAGGTCTGTCACTGGAATTATGGAGAGGGAAAGGCTGCTCCAAAGGCATCCCCCTCCAGTCTCCACCCTCCCTCCTGTTATCCCAGAGATGTCCCATCCAGACTCATCCTTCAGATAAGAGGGACCATGCAAATGAGGCATCCTGTTCTTCCCAAACCACTTACCCTCGCATACAAGAGCAACGTTGTTGAATTAAATTTGTCATAGTCCAATGCTGTTTGTAAATAAATTTCCGGGTTATTAACTCCTCTTATGGCAAAATAACCGTCTGTGTTCTGGCAAGGGAAAAGGAAAAATCCTATAGCAGACTCAATTACAGACACATTCCAAATCCTGCTCATTGCTATCTTTGTCATCCTAACTGGACCTTTAATCCTGGGGACCTGGATGAGGGGCACTGTAGGAATGTCTGATCTACTTAATTTTTGGCACTGCACACTGGAGTTGCCTGGCTTGTCAGAAAGGTTTGTTCTTGTGAATTTCCTCTCACAGAACACCTGCTTTGACTGCCCACCTGCTCAGCAGCTTCTGGATTAAATCTATCACCTCATTTATTTCCTATATTTAGCAAGTTGCCAGCAATCCTTGATTATAGGTCCCTAATAGCCAACAATCTCACTTCTGTGCACAAAAAAGGTCAAAGATGGCTCAGCCTTTGAGAGCTGGCAGGATCACCTGCCTTAGCCTAATACAGCTGGACTGAAAGAAACTGTAAAGATGAGTTGAAGAATCATGCGCCGCATTTTACTCTATAACCTTCTGCACTTGCTTTGGTTCTCCTTTAATCTTATGCCTCTGAATTTCAAAATCCCTCTGGATTTCCACCAATGTGAATGCAAAGTCTGATTCCAGAGTTGAAAACCTGGTGGTTTCTGTTCACAGAAACTTAAATTCCCTGGGGATATAGAGGTAACAGAGGCACTGTCTGCTCTCTCCACAACACTTTTCAAAAATGCAAATATACATTTGGTTTTTCTCTTGAATTTCCTTTTGATTTTAGTTTACAGCCAGCCCTTGCACTCCAGGCTGGCATTGGTTTAACTGTGTGCACAATGCATTTCCTGTGCTGCTGTTAGCAGCTAGGGCAAGGACTGCTTTCCTCATCAGACTCAGTGCAATTCTGAGCTCCCTGAGGTACAAAGGTCTCCTGATATGTTTACAGATCATGCCAACAAGACTTCCCTGAATCATTACAGCTCTGAACATTCTAGATGAAAGTTTAATCTGTACAGTGCATTAAAAGTGTGAGCCATAAGAGAATTCAATACCTGCAGCATTGATGGCTCTGTTCTGTTAACCAAATCAATGTTTGTGTTTTGTAAAAGCTGAGTGAGCTAAATGCAGTGACCTTCTCCTCAAAGCTGGGGCTCTTCCGAATCCAGCTTCTTCAGAGCTACTGTTTGTCCCCAGAGCTGCTCACCTGCACTGTGGTAGTGAGTTCATAGTAGATGGTGTCCAGGTCAGCATCAGTAGCAGTTACTTCTTCACGGGCTACAATAACTGTGTCCACTTCTGTATCCTGAGAAAACACATTGTTGTAGTTATTGTCTGTGTGAAATGGATTGAAGTCCTCTCCCTGCTGACCCTTCCTCAGTCCCACAGCACTCAGTGAGCAGTGCCCTCTTCCCTTCCCAAAACTCCTTACCTCTGGGATTTGCCTGGTGATGTTTGGCTGTGGAAACACGGGGGAGTTATCGTTCTCGTTCAGAATGGTGACTAGGATTTGCAAGGAATCGCTCTGCAGAATGGGCAAATCAAAGAATCAAAGACAAAAATAGACTGTTGGGGCTGATCCTGCTTTGCAGAGTGACCAAGGGGATGGTGTAAGGATGGAGACCAGATGGGGCTGGGGTTTGCAGCCAGCCCACGTCCTGGGCAGGATTGCGGGCTTGCTGCCACCTCCTCCCCACTGGCAGAGCCTTGGCGCTCTCTGTGGCTCTGAGAACAGTGTGTCTGTCCACAAAGAGAAGGACATCTGCCCATCCCAGTGTGAGGATTAGAAAGAGCAGAGGGAAGCAGGTGCTGCCTGCAGTGCCTTGTCCCAGGGCTCAGCCATGGGAGAGCACTCACCTGGCCAGCAGGGTCCTTGCAGGTCAGGGACAGCAGCAGCACGGGGTCTTCCTGCATGGAAAACAAACCCCCTCACTGTAGGAACAGCCCAAGAGTACAACCTCTGGCTAAAGCAAATGAGCCAAATTTGTGCTTTGCTGAATCAGAAACACTGCTGGGCTTTATCTTATTTTAAGGTTTTATCTAACTTTTCCTTTCTTTCCTTAATGCTGGGATCTTGTTTATGATGACATCAAAGCAGCCCCATCTTCTAGGCGCTCTACCTTCAATTCCTGTAAGATGTTGGCAGAGCTAATCTGCCATTCTCTCTCACCTCAGGTGAATTCAAACAGATTTCTTTTAAAATTGAATAAATCAGAAACATTCTACGCAGCAAGTACAGTGGCACCGGCAGGGCTTTAACTCAGGTTGTTGCTCTTCACTCAAGTAAAAGTGGGGTTTTATATTGAAAGGGAACTTAAGGATGCCTGTGGCTGTATACAGAGCACTCCAGGGAGCTAAAATAATGTAGCAGCCACCTAAGTGAACATAATGACCTTTTATACTGCCTTTCTGTTTCATAAACAATGATAGAATCTCAGAATGATTTGGGTTGGAAAGGACCTTAAAGCTCATCCCATTCCAGCCCCCTGCCATGGGCAGGGACACCTTCCACTATCCCAGGCTACTCCAAGCCCCATCCAGACCAGCCTCGGACACTCCCAGGGATGGAACAGCCACAGCTTATCTGGGAAACCTGTGCCAGGTCCTCAGCACCCTTACAGGGAAGAATTTCTTCCCAGTATTCCATCTAACCCTGCCCTCTGGCAGTTTGAAGCCAGTCTCCTTTATCCTGAGGCCCTTTTAAATGGTCTCTCTCCATCTTTTTTTGTAGGCTCCCAAATTCACACAACTGAAATAACTTAGTTAAGAATCCCTGGAAGCCCAAGACTCCAGACTGAAACTCATTGCATCCCAGCATTATCTATCCCATCCTTACAGCCTGCCAGCTAAAGGCTTACCTCATAGTCTACACACTTTGTCAGCTGCAGCTCGGCACCCTCAATGGTGAAGAATTGGCCATCGGGGTAACTGGGATCAATTGTTAGGCTGAAATCTTGCTGCACGTGGATGGTAGCCACCACATAAGGACACTTGTTTTCAGGGACACTTGGGTTGTTGTTACTGACAGAACATCCTGGAAAAAAACACAGATAAGATGCAAACTTGCCCAAGGATTCACATTGTGAAGGAGCTGGGTGAGAGCTCTGGTCACAAGCTGTAGAACAAAGGGGTCTTGGAGTGTAGCAACCTCCCACCTGTAACAGGGCCACCCCCTCCCATGGGAGACATTCCTCAAAGACATGGACCTTGTGAAAGAGCTTACCTGGTTCCTGTGCTGAAATCTGTGCCAAGAGGGACAGCAGGAAGAGTGCAGACATGAGAAGCCAATGAGGAATAGCCATGGTGAGCTGCCAGTTGGTGAAAAATCCTTTTCCAACTCAGCTGATCTCCCTGTTCTGCCCCATGCCCTTGTTTGCGTTCACCACTTTATGGCACCAAGAAACACCAGCTGCCTGTGGATTGCTGTGGTTCAACCTTTGCCTCTTTGCCCCATTGGATGACTTATTGAAGGATTTACCAGTCATGGAACACGATGACACATAAATCCTATCTGCTTTTTTTTCCTCTGGATCTTTCCTATCCTAAACTCTCTGTGGCAACAAGGATATGTTTGAAGCAGTTCAGAACTTGGAGCCAAGCCCTTGCCCAGCTGAGCATGAAGGACAAGGGCTGGTACTTGGGAAACTGCCTGTTTGCTCCAGTCTCTCCCACAGGAAAGGGGGAAAATTTAGTTTCTGATATGCCAGAGATGGGGTCTGTATCCCACAAGGTGAACAAGTGGATCCCAGCAGTGACAAGGCTCACAGGCAGTCCAGGGAATGCCCAGCAACTTTGTAGGGA
>NW_005054416.1:1685525-1700176 GCF_000277835.1 Geospiza fortis | reverse complement strand
GGAAAACATATCTCCTTTTACTGGTGGCTGCTCCTGGCTGAGATGCTTCCCAGAATCTCCTTCCAGGAGATTCCACACCAGGAGATCTTCAACTATTTGAATCTCAGCAGCTTCCTGAAGTTTTCAGGGGACCTCTGCTCTCACTGATCTTTTAAACTTCATTCTGATTTCAGGAAATTCTCAGATGCTGCGCCTCAGCCAGGTGGTTACTAGCAGCTTACTGAAATCCAGCCTGTCAACACTCCTTCCAAAAGTATTCCAAAAGGAATCTTTCCTAGCAGAGACTTCCTATGGGCCAAAATGAACAACTGCCAAGGCTTGTTCAGCTCCTCAGTAAGGGAATGGTGCTTAGGTGTGCATTTGAGTCAGAACAGCTCCTTTTGCAGGTGTCAGGTCCATCACAGATGCTGAAAACTGCTGGAGTAGAATGGGCTGGGCAGGGCTGCACAGCACAGCACAGGATTGCAGCTGAAGATCCTTATTTTAGAGCTGCTCTCCAAAATCCATTGGTTTTACAGGAAAGCTGGTGTGGCTGTTCCACCAAAGGGGGGAAATCTGTCTGTGTGGCAGAGGGACAGTACATGAACCTCATTAGGTGGTGGGAACAAATTATTCCCCATGGAGCTTTGCCTTTAATGGCTGTGACAAAACTGGGCCACCAAATCCAGGGGCAGAATGGAAAGGATATAACATTTACAGTGAGTAGCTCTGTTGTGTAGCTCTCAGAACATTTCTTTGCCATAAAACCTAACATCTGGCTTTGTTCCTGCTACATGGAGCCCTGATTCTGACCTCTGTGCACAGCTGCACTGTAGGCACTCCCCAGTTCCAGCCATGTGTCCCACCATGCTTCATATGGGGAATCCTGGCAAAATGCTCCACCCCTGCATTCCTAATAATCCAAGACCTTGTAATGGAACCATCCTTATTCCAGTTTCCCAAAGAGCAGCCAAGGCACAGGCATAGCTAACCATTTTTATTTGGGATCAGCAGCAGGCAGAGTGGAAGGGATGTGCTTCACCCAGGCTCCATCTACTGACAGCAGTACACACCCACATACATTTCACTTTGGATAATCTCAGAGGTTTCATTGGTTTTTGACTGCTTTACAGGATTATTTTTATTTATTTGCCTATTTCAAGAATTTTTCCTAAGCAAGAGCTTCCCTGTTTATCTTCAAGGCCATACACATGCAAAGCTGTCTCCTTGGCTGTTTCTTTCCCTTCACCTTCATTCAGAACCATCTGTATCTTCCTTCATGTCTGCAACCAGCTGCTTAGAGAAGGGGCAAATGTACTGGCTGGTAATGGCAGCAGCCTCTCTGGCATCTCTGTCCGAGCGGCTGTGGGAAGGGAAAAATCAGGGGGAAAAAAAATGGAAAAAAGAAAAATCTATTATTTCTGGGAGCATGAACTGCAGAAGTGTGACAAGGCCACCTTGTGACATTCCAGGATGACTCCAAAGAGCAGGTCATGATCTCCATAGAGGGATCATGGCTGCTTGCTGCCAGGCACTCTACAAATGCACAGTGGTGTTTCTCCTCCATTGTGGCACAAGAGGTACTAAGGGCCCGTTTATTCCTTCTAATTACAGTGATTTAAGAGTGAGATGTCTAAGGGAGAGTTGTTGGGCATTAGGAAAAGACAATGTCCAGGTGCTGGGACAATCCATCCTGAGGTGTGTGTTCCAATCAGCAGCTGAATTCAGATAGGGTAGCAAAGGCTTTCTTTCAATTTTAACCATTAGATCACATTTCCTAATGAGATGAATAATTGCTTCAATCCAGAATGACAACTCTTAGGAAATTATTAAGAAAAGATATTATTTTGCTTCCCTGTGTTTTACTATTTTGAAAACTGACTTTTCTATGGCTGTTCATAAAAGCCTTCTTTTGGCTTCAGTATTGTGGGGCTCAGAGTCACAGAGGCGACCAATCCCTCCCACCTACCTGGTGTTCAGAAAGCTCTGGTACAACCAGAGAAAGCAAAGTTCCTCAGGTTTGTTTACTCCCTCTCTCCCCTGCATGTCTGTGTTGACTGGGCCAGGAGAGCTGGTTTAGATAAAGAAAATTAGTAATAATTAAAAACTCCAAACCACCAATTGTGTAACCAAACCACCACCACTGCAGAGCAGCACTTGCAGCTTGTGTTGTGTCTGCTGCTGTGCTCACAGACATGGCCTCAGTGGGGGCTGCTGGCCCAGGGTGGCAGTGAGAGCCTGGGTGGGGGCTGGGACACCAGAGGTTCCCTCTCACCTGCGCTTGCGGCCCATGAGGTTTTGGATGAATTTCTGAACCTGGGCGTTGCCTCTCATCTTGCTGTACTCACTGGTGAACAGCCCATCCGAGTGCCTCAGGGACCTGTGTGGGGACAACATGGGACAGCAACTGCACCTCCCAGCCATGTGGGACTCCCCACGAGGCACAGCAATGCCTCTCCTCCCACCACTACAGGGCCTTGTGCCCCTCCCCTTCCCCTCCTCATCTTGGGCAGCCAGGGGCTGCCTCTGCGGCTGGACAGCTCAGCTCCATGGGCAGCCCCTCAGGGCAGGGATCCCACATCCTGCTGGAGACTTCCCTGGCCCAGGAGGGTGGGTGTGGCTGGTGCAAACCTGTCCTTGAGGCCCACCAGGTGCTTGACCAACTGCTGCACGTAGGCGTTGCCATTCATCTTGCTGAGCTCGCTGTGGAAGAGCCCGTCTGCGTGGCGCTCCGTCCTGCGTGTGGGAACAGGGAAAAGGGGGGTCAAAGGGTTTAAAATGGTTTTAAAACACACAAGAACAGGCAAGAACAAGCATTAAACACTGCTGCCTCAAGGCAAGACAGTCCCAAACACACATAGGCAAGAATTCGTACCACTTTGGCAAAGTTTCACAAAAATAGGCGAAATAAAGGGAGTTTTAAAAATACCTTTGTTAAACATCACACAGGAAAATGACCTGCCCTTGCTTTTGCTGATGTAATTACCTTGCCACAAGGATGTGGGAATGTGGGGTTATTGATGATTCACCACAAAATAATAGGACAAGAGGCTGGAGAAGTAATTGGCTATTTCTGGTTATGTTTTCATGGGACCAGGCTGTTGGAAACAAAAAATCTCACCTTTATCAGGCTGTATAAGTGCACAGGAGAAAAACAGACTCAAGCTGTCCTTGTAACTGTGTTGTGTTTTGGGGTCACAAATTTTCTTCTGAATTAAATAAAATTAACTTTCCCAGTCTTAAGCAAGAAAAACATTTACAGTATTTGCACTCATTTAACTAAATCTGTTTAGGGAAGAAGAAGATCCACAAGCAAGAAGATGCAAGTTCAAGAAGGCAGCTAAAAGACTGAGTTTTCAGCTAGCAGTCTCTTTGAGCAAAAACTATGGAGAAAAAGAAAGCAGAGTCCCAAGAAATGCTTACCTCTCCCAGGATGGCAGAGATGCTGAGAAGTGGGACAGGACAATCATGGGAATAATTACTTGCCACAGAGTTGTCATCATAGAAACCATGTTCTCTCCTAAAATAAAGCATGAAGTTTTGTGAGCAGCAGGACAAGTGGCCTTGGTGTGTGTCTGGTACAGTTCACATTCCCCACAGAGACAGGGCTGTGGAAGCACCACCACTGTAACTAAATAAAGCAGGAATTCCTGCCAGCAGAGATAAACACCTGGAGACATCTGCAAGGGGCTTTCAGACAAAAAAAAAAAACAAAAAAACCAAAAAACCACACACACAAAAAAAACCACCAAACAAAAAAAACCAAACATATGATAAATAAAATTCATTCACACATAGAGGAAGGGCTCATGTGTGTGGCCATATCCACCTATCCTCTGACCTTTTAAGAAGGTAAAATGAAGTAACACAGGTTTGCAGTCACAGCAGGCCCTCCTATTTTGTTTTCTCACTGAAATAAAAAAAAAAGTACATTTTGTTCATCACAAGCCATGGCATGTTTTCCCCCCTTTATTCCCAGATTGTTTCCCCTTTTATTCCCAGGTGCTCACCCTTTCTCAAGGATCACGCAGCAGCTCTACCTGTAATTTGTAATAAACTCCTCTCTTTTTTACCTTCTTCCTGCAAAGAAACAAACCTTCATCGCTGTCCTGCAGTCTCTCAAGATGGCACTTGCTAACCCCTAATCAAATCCTCCCACTTGGTTTTTACTTTATTCTGAAGCTAAACAGCACAAAGAACATGCAAGGAGAATGTCCGAGAATTCAGAATACTTTCTAGCCCCCCCCTTCTGGGACTGTTTGCTGCTCTGCAGGTGCTGCAAGATGAGAAGAGGCACAGGGAGAAAGGACAAGAGTGAGGGATTTATATAGAAATTTATTCGCTGTAAACCACAGGGCAAATATTTAATGGGGGCTGCAAAGCAAACATACGAGAGGATGAAGGAACCATAAGCTTCATTTCACACACACTTTGAGCTTTAGTGTTGCGTTTTCCTGCCTGATCCAGCTTTGAGGGGATGGAATAGTAAAGCAAAAAGGACATTTCAAAGATCAGCATCTTACTGGAGTCCAAACAAGGCAGACTCCACAGTCCTGGGATGCAGGAGGAGCTGAAAACAGCCACCAAAACCTCAGCATCCTTGGGCAAGGGGCACCTGAATCCTGAGCCTGTCCTTCTATCTGCCCAACAGCTGTCATACAATCCCTTGACCCCAAGATATCATCTCAGCATTTGGCCTCCTCTGGGCTGGCATTTCTCTGGCAGCACCATATTTAAGAGACCATTTTAAACACCATCCCTGGCTCCAGAGTTTCCCCTCTCTTCATAAACCTTTCTAGCTGCTAAACTGGTGATCAACTTCTCTTTTCTCTTTCTGGATGTAATTTTGTGTCTTGTGGGTAGATCATATTTGCTTGCTGAAGTTCCCAGGAGCAGTGATGGTTGTTGGGGAACTTCTCCTTCCTATCAATAATGATTTTTAAAAATTACCCAGACCACAGGAAGCAGGTAGATCTCCAGTGTCATCACTGAAGGGCTGTTTAACCTTAGCAGGACACTTCCAAGCTTTTAATTTCCTCCTCATTTATGCTGGTTTTAAATTACTGCAAACTCGTTGGCCAGTTGGGACCTTTAGCTGGAAGAACTACAGCCCAAGCCAGGCTGGGAGCCCTGAGGAGGGGAACCCCTCATATTCCAGCACTACTGCTCAGGACATGGATGGCCTCATGGCAATGGCTCAGTGAGGCATCACAGAGGTCTGAAATCCACCCAAAAGTGAGAGAGAGAGGAAGGCAGCGCGTGCAGCACACTCACCCCCAGCAGGACTCACCGACCTGGGTTGCTCTGGGCTCACAGCTGATGCTCCACTGCCTGCTCCTCTGGGGGACCCCTATAAATCGGCAGCCTTATCAGAAGCAATTATTTGAGTAAAGATATGGATATGAGCAATCATGATTAACAGCAAACAATGCAGTGGAGTTGGAATGTCCCTTGAATTACCTGATCAGGTCATTCACAGCAATTTGATGGAATATTTCTGCTGATGGATAATAATTCCTGCTTCTGCCTATAATGACATTTGTTGGGCAAACATCCTTGTACCAATTGATTCATTATGATTGTCATAATTATTTCCTGGCTTTAATTACCTCTTGATAGGAGCTTAATCTTCTCTTCTTGTAATTTCATCCTGGCTTGGGCTATGTTTGAAATTGCCAGGATCTGTCAGAGAGTTCCTGTGTGCACCAATGATTTGGCTGAATGATGTGTCATTTTTAGGGCAAGAATTACCTGATCAGTAGGATCAGGGCTCACTTTTCCATGAGGGGACAACAACCTTTTGAATTGTGGTTTCAACTGAGAAAGATCTGTCGAGTACAAATTCTGTCACAGCATCTAAAAAGCCAGCATACTTATACATGTATGGAAAACATCCTGAATATATTCCCTGCCATTGCTGGGGTTTGGCTGGTCTCAAATACTGCAGCTAAAGGTGACTCAGAAATAGAGGAAGAAAATAAGATTACCCTTTCTCTCCTTCTTTGTATGGTATAAAGTAGCTTGGAAGGAATAAGGAATAATAATAATAATAAAAATTTAATCTTCCAACTGGAGAAATGGGAGCTGTATTACAATTCTTATCTACTTATCTTTTTCCTTGGAAAAGCAAAGGGTGTCCTCATGACTAGAGGACTGGGAAGGACAGGATTTTCCCCATCATCTTTTCCTTGGAAGAATGCCCCAGGGCCTGATGAGCAGAACCTCTGACTTGTGAGTGCAGGCTGCAGCCAGAGCCCTGCACCAGGGACAGGGCAAAACAGCAGGGACACTCCAGGTCCCATTTCAGGCCTGGAGCATCGAGACATGCCATGGTCAGCACTAGGACAAGGGAGCCCATTTCCTCCTCTGGGACCTGCTCTGGTCCAGGCATTTCCCAACCACTTTCCTCTCCTCTCTGTACCTGCTTTCTCCAGCTGCAGCCTTCTGCCTGCAGTGGTGCTGGCACCTTCAGGTTTATAAAAGAGGCTGAACAAGATGTAGGGAGGTAAAAATTACTAATGTGATTTTCCTTCCTTTGCAAACAACCTCAGTGGGTCTGAAATGCCTCCAAGCTCTGGGGAAACTCAGTTTGCCAGGAGAGGACAGAGAAGAGGTTGGAATGACAAAGTGGCCCCACGATGGCAGCAGAGGGTGTACAACAGGACACTAAAAGGTTCTGGGGACTGGAAGAACATGAAATAAGTAACCTGATTAACTATTTTGCAACAAAAAATGCGGTTTGCCTCCAGCAGCAGGGGCAGAGTGAAAAGGTGATGGGGTAGAAAATGGTGCGGCTATGCCCAGCACTGTCGCAACTTAATGTAGGTGACAAATTTGGGCTCTAGCTCCAGAGCAGCTCTGAAAGCCCTTGATGAGGAAATTCAGAGCCATGAAGAGAGCTCAAAAGCATTTTCAAGCTGAAATTTATAGCTGAATAAACCAGAGCCCAAACCAATTCCTCAGTCCTGAAACAACATTTGATTCTACTTAACCAGAATTTACATCAAACTCTCATCAGGAGACATTATGGAAATAGCAGTAATAAAGAATCCTGCTTAACAATATCAGTTGAAAGGAGCTTTGTGAATTTGCACCTTGATTCTCCATTTGTGTGAACACTCCCAAGTCCCAGCAGGAGAGTGGAGATTTCCCCTTGCCTGCATCCAGCAGGCACAAAGCAGGATTAAATCACCCATTTAGATGAAATCTATAACCCATTATCTATGTGCAGCATCACTGCAGAGAAAACCTTTCAGCTATTTTCTGGCTGTAAGAACGACAGAGGGAATGAATGGCCTCACCTGATCCCTGCTGCTGTACTGCTGCCACGCCTGCAGGTGTGGGAAGATCTGATCCCAGCCCCTAGCTGCCCTGACTGACCTGTCCATGGCACAGGAATTTTAACAAAGTGCCACAAACAGGTGACACTGAGCAGTGCTGAGGCTGTGCACACACACTCTATGAAGACAGCCGGGAGAAATGCCCCAGGACAAGATGGAGAAGGGATCTGTGAGCTTTGGGGCCATCCCTGAGCTGCCCTGGGGACGCTGCCTGGTATAAAGCCATCAGGATCTTTGTGCAGTCACTTGTGCTTAGGCTTGACGTCGACTGACATGCCCAGCATGGAGAGACCTGTGATGGGATTCATTAAGTAAATCCAGTTGCCATGGATGCCAGGGCTATTCCCAGTAGCGACGCTGATGCCTGGGACACCCTCGTGCCAACAGAGAGCAAAGATTATGAAACACAGGGACCACCCCCCTGCAACACCCAGGCTCTGGTCACTGCTCTGTCTCAAAGGCATCAGAGCTGAGAATGGAACTGAGGAAGGTCTTTTTCCTCCTCTTTACAGTGGGAGGGGCCATCAAATCCGCAGTGTGAAAGGCAGTATCTTAGAGCCATGTTAAATGCTTTAGCCCCAAATCTGGCAATATTTGAAAGAACATGTGAGCCTGGCCTTTTTTGATGTTGGAAGTAAATACAAGAAACTGCATTTCAGAAAAGAGAGGATTTCATCACAGTGCTATCCTAGCCCATAGCACAGGGAGGATGCAGGCAGACTCTCCAAAATCAGCACCCAGAGCTCTGGTGGGGGGAGGTCATTCTGAGTTGTGAAGGGGAGGAATTCCCATTCACCCTTCAAAGTAATTGATGCAGGAGATCAGAAAATATTTTTCCCTGGTGAAGCAGTGAGGATGCATTCAGAGGCCCCCTCTAGAGAGCATTAAGAACAGGCTGGAAAAATGCTGCTATTGTCAAGTGAACATAGTTGCTTCTGCCTTGGACAAGGAAAGCCCATCCAGCCTTTGGGGTTGCTGTTTATTCAGGGCAGTCCTTAAAAAGTTTGCCCAATCCTTGCCAGCCTGTCCAGAACCCAGACCCCAGGATCTGCTGGAGCTTCTCTTCTTCCTAGAGACGCCTTGACTGGCCAAAACACATCCCAAAATCTTGCAGCCATGCTTTACACCCTGGCTTTGGGATGGTAAAATGCACAAGGGTTAAGCCAGGCCAAGAAGGCTGTGGGAGGACCATGTCATGCCCCACACATGTCTAGCAATGGTGTCCCAAGTCCTGATGGAGCTGTCCAGGTGCAGCTGACCTTTGGGGAGCCCAGCACAGGCTGTGCCCCATGTAATAGCAGCACCAGCCCATGGCAGGGGAGTTTATTGAGGTCAGATGGTACTAGGAACTGCATGGCTAAATCCTTCCTACGTAAAATACCCTTTAATCAGCTTACAGGGTGTCCAAGAACTTCTACCTCCCCCATTCCTTTTTTCCCCTTCCTGTGTCTGTGTCAGGCCATGTGGGCAGTGGGGATTGGCTCTGTGTGTTTGCAGGTAAGCCTGGCCCACGCCACTGCGATGACGGCGATGCTGCTCCAGCTGAGAGCAGATTGGAGGTGATTCCTTGCATCACTCTCTGCTCTGTAAGAGAAAGGACTCTAATTGGAATAAAGGGATTGAAGGATTTAGCCTTCTAAATGCTCCTTTCTTGCACAGGATGCTTTCAGGAGTGGTTTTAATCTTTACCACCTGATTTCATGATTTTGGCTGTAAGAGTCAAGAGTGGGATGGAAGGAAGAGGCAAATATAGCAGCCCACGTGGGTTTGGAAGAAGAAGGAAAATCACAGTGGTCATGGAACCTCAGAAGAACACTTACCCCAGTCTCAAAGGGGCAAATTAAGCTAAGAAGGTGTGTAGATCCAGGATATGCGTGTCTCTCTTTGTACCTACTTGCTCCTGAGGTGGCTTGGACTGCCTGTGTCTCTCCCCTGCTTTGTTTGACTGAAACATGTGGCACCTTTCTGGATTTGCACCAGTTTAAAACAAAAACCAAATGTGAGGGACAGAAGTTCAAAACATCACATACCTGGAGTTGTACCTACTTGGTCTGAAGTCAGGAGGGAAGGTGCTGGACATGCTGGTGCTGGACATGCTGGTGACATCCATGGCTGGCAGCATTATCCAGGGGCAAGGACAGCAAAACATTTGTCAAGACCTCTAGGTTGTGCTGGAGCAGATCTCAGTCATTTTGGTCAAAGCTGTATCTGCTTCCTGCCAAACCATTGGGTGAAATCTGCAGTAAACCCCAGCTCCTCTGAAGGAAAAAAAAATTAAATATTAGGTGTTTGACTCATAGTGAAAAAAAAAATGAAAAAAGTCCCCAAATGCTTGAAACATTTTGCTAAGAATTGGGAAGAACAAGGGGAAAAGTATCCTGTTGGTGCAGGAGTGTTACCTTGGGTGCTGGCAGGGGGACTTGGCTCTCCTGAGTTCAGGATAAGAGATAAGAGGTGCTTTGCAAGAGAGAAGATCCCTCTGAAGCAGGGATAGGTGCTAAGCCAGAGGGTCCCCTGGGATGCGTCTCTAGGGATGCTGGATGAGCCAGACCCATCCTGCAGGAAAAACACCTGTGACAAGCCTTGAACCTGGAAGGGCTGCCATGAAGCACTTCCCTCCTGCAAGCAAATAAAGGAATCATGGAATCATTGAGGCTGGAAAGGACCTCCAAGACCATCACGTCCAACCTGTGCCCGACCCCCGCCTTGTCACCCAGCCCAGAGCACTGAGTGCCACATCCAGTTGTTCCTTGGACACCTCCAGGGATGAGGACTCCACCACCTCCCAGCCCCTTCCATTGCCTGACCACCTTTTTCATGAGGAAATTCTTCCTGAGATGAAATTCTTCCTGCCTGCTTTGGGAATGGGTACTGTAGGGGGAAAGAAGGGTTGGTTTTACTGTGGCTGGCACTGTGATCCAGAAAAGGAAAAGCCAAGCTCAGGGCACAGCTCTTTTTACAGGAAGAAGGAAACTCTGTTTTCCAATCCTATGAGTGCATCATGGCTGCCTCCCTGTCACTAAGGAAGTCCAAAGTAGTTGTTAAAGACAAGCTGTCACCCCCATCAATCACCTGCTGCCTATGGAAGTCCTTCCAATTCTCCCCAGGTTTTCCCACCCAAGTGGGAAAAAAAATACCTGCCCTCTGGTTATGTTCCCAGGGTGGAACAACACATCCCAGTGCAGGCATCACCAAAACTGCAGGAAAACCAAAAAACTCCCCAGCAACATTTTCAGTGTTAGACAATCAAGGCATTACTTCATTCTGGTCAGGACGTGCAGCAGAAATTATTTCATCTACACATTGCCTGGGTTGTGCAGAGAAAGTGATGCTTTGATCCTTTAACACAGGGACATGACCAGAGGGTTGGTTGGCTTCCTCCCCAGGCTGCTCTGACCACCCTTGCCCTGCTGGCCCAGCGCTGCCTCCTGCCCAGCTGGAAGCTCCCTGTATCTGCAGTGCAGGAGCACTGAGCACGCTCCCACCTCCCTTGTGGCTGCCCTTATCACGGCTCTAATTGGCATCAGCGCTGTAATCTCAGCCTCCAGCTGTTTGTGTGTCTGGGAAGGGGAGAAAGCACTTCGGGGAATTAGTTTGAATCAGAAGAATTAGAATGTGCACTGTGGCCAGCTGTCCCAGGTGTGCCATCCCAGCAGCTCCTGACACAGCTGCCTGGGCTGCATTTTGGCTCATCCCTCTCTTTGTCAGGGACCTGAAGGGACACCCTTTCCAGTAAATAGGAGCAGGCTTTGCCAGGATGAGCATGGAGGGAGATGCACTTACAGGTGCTCGCTGCTCCCAGTCACGCCTTTCCCTGCTTTTCCTGCTTGTGTTGTCTTCCACTTCTCCCCCTGCCCAGGAGGTTTTTCCCAACAAGTGGGTCTAATAAGCTCAGGGATGTTTTAAACCCAGTAGGAGCTCTTGAGTTATATTATTTTGATCTGTCCTGTGGCACAAGCCCTTGCATCTATCGAATCACCCTTGTGTGAGAGCAATTATGTGGTTAAGCTGAAACCAGGCATCTACAAAAACATCTAGTTTTGACTCCAAGCAAACAGAGATGGAAAATGTAGCCATTTCCCCATAGTTTCACCCCCCACAGCTAACCACTGGCATTAGTTTTTACATCTTACATGGGTTTATCATAACTTACCAGAATGGTAAATGTCAAGAGATCCATTCAGCACGTAAATAAATCCCTGCAGCTTCTTGGAGTCTGGAAAGCCCAGAGAGCTGAGCCATCTTCTTCCCTCTGTTGCAAAAGCTCACCTGAGAGGGGGGGATGCTGCCTCTGCCTCTTTTTTGAGAAATGCATTACAGGAGACTGGAAAGCAGGATGGCTTTGTTGCCTATGAGTGTCTCACAGAAAATTGCCAGGCTGAACATAGCAAACAAAAGGAACACGATTGCCTTGAAAGCTCTTTGTTTTCCTCCCTTTGTCCTGAACCTGAAGGCAGCCAGGAGAGCTGATGCTATCAGGGCACTATTCATCAGCTGACTTTGGCACATCTGTCCTGAAACTTTGGCAGCCACATTGTTCCCCTTTTCTATTTAAATTTGTAGTGCCTCAGATGTGAAAAATTATGGTGATAAAAGTTCCATCTCCTTGTGGAGACTGACAGATGTCTCACTTCGTAAACTTCCTGATCCTTTGAACTGGCTGGGAATCAACTCCTCCGTTAATTTATCCTGGGGGAGTCTCTGCAGGACTCCTCCTGGCTCCTTGGCAGAGGACCAGCTTCCTTTGGTCAGGGACCAGCTCCACCACAGTCATAAACCACACTACTTATCTCCTGAAGTTTCTTTTCCAAACACTCCAAAACAATCTGAAAAGGCAGATCTCCCACTGGTTTGTTGGTTTGGGTGTTTTTCTGGTGCTGCCCTCTTCCTGACACCACGAGCAGCTGTGGTGCTTCCACAGCTACTGTCCCAGTGAGATGGGGAATGAGGACACTGCAGGCTGTTCATCCAAACAAAAAAGGCTTGTTTCCAAAAGACCAACACATCAGACCCTCTCCAAAGGTGCTCTAAGCATTCCCAGTCCAACACTCCAACATAACTCCTCCTGCTTTCCATGAGGGTGACCCATTACTCTGTCCTTTGTCATCTGTTTTTTGTGCAGTGACACGATGTGACTTCTTTGGATATGCTGATGTAAGACGCTTTCCTTCTCCTCTGCTAGGAGAGCAGCTCCTCTTATCCAAGAAAGGAATTGTGTTTAATGTCTGCAGCCTGTTTGCCATGGAAGCACTGCCCTACTTAGTGGTTTGCATGGCTACTCACTTCTGGAAGTCAAAAGCATTATTTCACATTTTTTTTAGGATTAAATTAATTTTAGGAGTTTAGATTTAGGCCCTGTTAGTCTGGAATATGAGCTTCCACACTGAGAATTAACAGTCATTCAGCACTAACCCACAGGGAAAATTGAGATAATGAATGTAAATTAACTGTTAAAGGGGATTAGAGGAATGCCACTAATCCCTGTGGGAAGGCAGGAGGACAGCAGTCACATTTCCATCCTGCACTCTTGGCTGCTGAGGTGGTTTAAACATAAATAAATTGAGAGTATTTTGTCCACACAGTTTCATTAATGAAACTGTGGGCCTCCTCCATTAATGACATTTCAGGACCTCCTTTTAGTACTTTGAGTCAATTTCTCAGAATAAAAAGGGCTCTAGTGAAAGTGGTTCTGCTGTCCCAGCCCCTCACTGAGTGAGGGCTGTGTCAGGAGTCAGGCTTTAGGGAACACAGGCAGGTAGGAAAAGCTGTGACCAGATGATGGAAACCATCTTCCTTGTCTGAACTTGCCAGCAGATGAGGTATCACCAAGCTTCAAACCTGGCAGATGTGCAACCATGCTTGTGTCCACCTGAGTCCAACAGAAACCATTCCCAAAAGGAATGTAGAGATACAGGTGTATGTGAATACCTACTCCAGTGCTGGTGACAGACAGATCTAGATGTGATCCCACTCAGGCCAGATGGAATTCTCTCTCCTGTCTTTGCACAGTAGAAGAGGGAGATGACTGGAGAAACAAATCCATGGGTATTGGGATCAACATGAGGATGGGCAGCCTTCACTAGGATGGGAGAGAAGGGTGGTACAACTCTGTAGTTACTAAAGACATGGCATTCTTGCTGGTTTTAGAAAAGACCTGGAAGCCCCATGTCTGGAGGCAGAATTTAGCCAACCAGACTGTTGTCCAAGTGCTTAAACCAAGAGAATTTTCTCCTACTCATGTATGAAATTGCAGAGCCACAGCAGCTGGGCAAAACAGACTGTGTGGATCAGCTGCTGTTAGTCCAGTCCAAGGGAAGGATAGTGCTTGGATCTGTGTCCCAAGGCTGACACCAGGGCTGTGGCCTTTCCATGATGCACATGCTGGGGGGTAACTGTGACCCTTCCCAAAAAAGTGTAAGGGAACTTGGGGCAGCAAGGGCAGAGTTTGGAGAGAGGATTTCTTCCACAAGTCTCAATAGTTTGGATGAAACTCTGATAGCTGCAGCCTATTAACAGATCGTAGAAGCAATTTGTCTCATAAAAATCTTCCAATAATGTATTTTTCCTTTCCATGCAGTATAAGTGTCCCTTTACTGCTATGCCTTCTCTTCCCACTGCCTTCCACAAACACCAGGCTGACCTGAATGCTTACCTGGCATTAACATCTGGGCTGAGGTTTGGTGGCACAGCTGCAGAGATGCCCACAGAGTCTGTATCAGCTCCCACATCTCCCAAGTCATCTGGGCTAGAAATGGAAGGTCACACCTCCCCATATCTCCTGATCTTGCAGGTGCATAGGCACCCCTCAAACAGCATTTTTCTCTAATTTTCTGCAGTAGAACACTCCAGCCCCCATGTTCAGCTCATGACCTGCCACCCCATCTTTGCTCCCACACTTGCTGCCCATCTGGTTTCTTCCTATATCCTACATTTCTGCAGTTGTTTATTCCTGCCCAAGCATGGATAAGGTGCAAAATTGCTTTTGAAGTGCATCCTGCATTTGCCAACTTATCAAGAGCACTTTTAATCCCTACTCTCCGCTCCAAGATGCCCTCAGCATCCTGTCTTGGCAGTATCTTTAAATTTCATTATGGACTGTCTGGATCTTCACTCAGTTTAATTACAAACTCCTAAACATTACCAGATTCTACACACACATCGGAATAAAATTTCCCAGTATTCACCTGACCTGTACTAATTCCAATTCTTTCCTCTAACAGTGCTTAAGAGAACAGCCCCATGGAAGAACGCAGCAAGACCATGTGAGAGCGCAGCAAGACCTCTGCAGCGCTCGGGACACCGGGACACCGGGAGCCGGGACACCGGGAGCCT
>NW_005054416.1:1665376-1684711 GCF_000277835.1 Geospiza fortis | reverse complement strand
CACAGCGCTGCGGGACCGCGGGCGGCGGGGAGCGGAGCCGGCTCCGTGCGAGTTCCTGGGATCCCCGTCCGAACCGCGCCGAGTGGAGATGCCCCGAGCAGAGGCGCACCGGGGTGCTGTCCCTTGGCTTGCACGCTGTCCCTCGGCTTGCACGCTGTCCAGGCTGCTGTCAGGAAATAGATAGGAAGAGACAAGTGCTGTGCTGTGTTTGGCATAAAGTGAGCCTTGGTGATAAAGGGAGATCTTTAGCATCTTTAGCCAGGAAACAACTTTCCATGTTGGCTGAGAAGGAGAAGCTGTCTTTTCCGGGAGCTGGATGGGATTTGGTCACCCTGCACCGAAGTGGCTTTGGTTGGTAGGTTGTTGCTTGGCTCAGGCCTGACCCAGCATGCGATGGCAGTCGTGGAGAGCCAGCTCAGGGACATGGGGCAGAGTTGCTGTTCACTCCCAAAACCTGTTCACCCCCAAGACTGTGACAGCTGAGGGAAAGAACAACGGGCACTCCTGAGGCTGAGTGATTCTCTCTGTAACATTTACTGCCAGGGACAAATAAACCATTGTGCTTGCAGAGGGATGTTTTAGAATCTGTTAGTACCAGCTAGTGGCTCTTCCCTGCTCAAGAGGATGAAAGCATCCACTGGGCCAAATAGTAAGTTTTTCTACCCATGCTGGTGGTAGCTGGTAGTGTGAATCTTCTTCCCAGCTGTGGAATAGCATCTCCCCTCTTGTCCTCTTTCACAAGCCATGCAGAGCACCCCATGGCTCAGCAGGCCCTGACTGTGCAGGCCTGTATTCCCCTAAGCAAGGCAGGCTGCAGATTAGAGCTTAGAATGGTCTCTACCTCGTCCTAGGATTTTGCAGGACACTGTGACCTCTCTGGAGACAGGTATTGTGGAGCAGCAGGTTCATCTGGGGACCCATGAGAAGAATAAAGGAAGAACTGGAGCATTAGGACCCCTCTTTTTCCACTGTGCTCTTGGTTTTGATGGATTTGCTTTTCCCTCATTACCTCTTTTTTGCTGTGGTTAGAAAGACATATTCTTCATCATTCTTCTCAGATACTTTTTGCTAATTGGGATCCCTTTTCTTCCTTCCTCTTTTTGTTGTCTCTCGATGCCTTCAGTCCCCAGGTCTCTCTATGGGCAGTCATGAACACCAGAGTGGTTTGCTTTTGCCTGCAGGTGGGAGTTTTGCTGGAATATATAAAATACAGGTTAATGTATTCTGGGGTACCTCTGAAAATGCTTCCACTGGGGCAGGAGTATTTCTTGAATACCACAGACATTCCACAAGTTCTGGATTCTCAGGTAACAGGTGTTCATACCTGTATGAGCTTTAAAAACTGATGCTGTCCAGCTTGTGGTGACACTTGGTACATTCACTTCCATGGCTGTTGATAAACATCAGTTCTGTGAGGGAATTCTTCCATGTCTCTGCTCCCAGGATATTAAACATGGGGAATGAAGGTGCTCTATGACAGAAGTCTTTCCCTCCCATCCCCTGCAGCTCCTGCAGCCAGGCAGGCGTTCAGAGTCACAAAACAGCACAGGCACCAGGATTTGCGCTTCTGGCGCTCAGAGGGAATGCATGGAGCAGGTGAGGGAAGTGCTGAACAGGTACAGAGAGACAGAGAGAGAGGGAGAGCCTCGGGCAGGCAATGGGACTTTGGTGTATAGCACAACTCCAGCTCTAGTGTTGCAGCAGTTCCCATTCCATGCCTGGAAGCTTCTCTATGGGCTCAGAGCCTGCAGGTACCCATTTTCATTTTAATTGTCTCCTGTACACCAGTGCAGGATTTACAGTTCATTTTGTTCTGAAATAAGGAAAAGGGAGAGGATCCACTGAATCCATGCCAGAGGACAGAATTTTTGTGGTTTCTTTTCTTTCTTTCTTTTTTCTTCCTTGGAGACAAAACTCAGAATTAGATGTTGGGATGCAAGACGCAGGGGGTAGTGATTGCTCTTTAAAACTAGCTTGGTTTCAGCTTGCACTCTGTACCAAACATGGTAGGCACTGAAAATACGGCCTAGACAGTCCTGAATGTTCACCTCAATCTTCCTTCTTGGTGTGGGGTTTTTGTTTTGTTGTTTTAAACTTTAGTACAACTCCTGCAAGGTGGACTCTGAGGGCCTATTGGAAAACTCAAAAACCAGCTGAGGCAGTGGGTTTTTGCTTTTTTAGCAGGAACAGAACAATAAATGGAACATTTTTTCATTCAGCAGAAATTTGCTCACCTTGTGCTGTTTTCCTGCAAGGTGGCATCTTGTGTTCCAGTTCTGGAAACATTCCTACAAGTCAGAGCTTTAGAAGACAGCAGGAGGGATTGAACTTTTGAGGTGACATCTGACATCCTCACAAACAAGATCTCCTCCAAGCCCCACTGGGGATGGGATTCCTTCCTGTGGGATGTGGGTGATCCTTTGCTGCTGCTCACCAAAGCTGGGGCACAGTCAAGAGTCCTTGATCTTGGCTTTTATTTCTGGTTGTTAAGAAAGCTCATTTCAGACACTGGCAGCAATTATGGACACACACTCTCCTTCCACTGGACTCATCCAAATATGGAACAAAGACATGTTCCAATGTTTCCAGTTGTAACTACCACACAGCTGCCTGCCCTGGTGGGCAGAATGCACTTACCTTCCTGCCTGCTTGGGAATCTGAGGTCTTAGCAGTGTGATGGGGAGAGGTAATGG
Organism: Geospiza fortis; assembly: GCF_000277835.1. Taxonomy (NCBI): domain Eukaryota; kingdom Metazoa; phylum Chordata; class Aves; order Passeriformes; family Thraupidae; genus Geospiza; species Geospiza fortis. The sequence continues at coordinate 1,682,018 of NW_005054416.1, read as the reverse complement.
TAACTTCCATGGGGAAGTTGCACTGCTCTTCTCCCAACCTTGGCTTTCTGATGAGTGTGTCAAGTGCTTTCCAGCAATCAATCCAGTACCAGAAAGGCAGGGATGGTGGGAAGCAAGGGGGAAGGACATGACCTGGAGCACTCTTAGGCATTAACTGTTATTCCTGAAGAGCAGAGTTCTGATTTCATGTGAAGAGAGGCCGGGAGAAGATCCCAGAGAGTCCCTGGAGCATTGGTAGCACCAAAACAGGGGTTACCTGAGGAAGCAGAGCTATGGAGTTACTGCAGGATATCACTTGGCTCTGGATGGCTTTGGGAGGGAGCTGCATGGCTCCACAGGCTTGCCTTATGAGGCAAGCTTCCTCTTCCCAGAGACTGTGACAATGGCAGGGGTCCCAAAGACCCTGGGGTACTTGCAGGAATTTATACAGTCCTCATCAAGTGGAGGCATCCCAGCAATTATGGCAGGCACCAGGACAAGCTCCACACGTGGACTGTGCTGTGGAGCACACCTGTACCTGTACCTGAACCTGTACCTGCTGCTCCTGTGATCAGCTCTCTGCTAATCCCTGCCAAGCAGCAGAGCTGTGGAACAGGCCTGAGCCAGGAAGCTGCTGGCAGGAGCTGAGGGTGTTGGTTATGTAAACATCTTTGCCACTAAGACCTGGGTAAGTGATTACGGAAAAGAGGAAACAGTTTGAGCAGATTTGCATGTTTACCTGGCTCCTTCTCAGGTCAGTAAAGATGAGTGTTCCCAGCAGGCATGATGATGGAGCAGCCAGTAAAAACCTCATGAGCTATCTTCTTACCTTGCTGAGGGTGATGGGTTCTGCCCAAAATGTACAGGGTGTCACTGGCTTGGTATCAAAACATCTATTTTGCAGTTTTTTCTGTGTGCCTGTGATGGAGCTCTTCTAATAAAAGGCCAGACCTCTACCCTCTCCAAATTTCCCCTGGCTCTCTGTGAATGCGTATCAGCTTGTTTGCAGCAGGATTTGGGATTAGTCTTTCCTAGAATGCTACAGTTTTAGTGGAAATAGATGTTATTCTGGTCTTGGCTGATGTCTGAGCCACACAAAGTATCAGGGAGGTGAGACAGGCCAGCAGTTACAAACCAGTGCTTAGGGGTTTTTTTTCAGATACCAGTAATTGGGAGAGGTGTCCTGGAATTCTTGGCCCCATAATGTCTCAGATGGATGATGAGGCTTTTTCATAATATCTGAAAAACCTTGACCTCAATGATTTAAGAAACATCAGAGCAGACATGAGGCACCTCTGTCTTATGTCCCACTCCCTCTTCTTCCTCTCCCCTTGCAGGCTGCGTTGTGTATTCTGGGGACTGTGACAGTTGTCACAACTCATGACAAAAAGCCCCAAGTCAGCTTCTGGTGGACATGGAGACAATTCTTCGGCTCTGATGCTGGACTTTGCCCACTGGCAAGGACTGTTCCTCTTCCAGCTTGTGTCACAGCCTTCTTGCTCCATGCCATGTCTTGCAGCCATGGCTGCACTGAGGCAGATACTTGTTCAAAGTCCAGATGAGCATCTCCTAATTCCCTTTCAGGCTCCTGCTGTTCCCTGCCTGTGGCAGGAGTGAGACAAGGGCTGGTATCAGAGGAAATAGAACTAAAATCTTTGGCTTTGTCCTGGCTCCTGCCCTCAGGAGCTCTTCTGGCATCAGGCTGGTTTAGAAGGCAGAGTTTTCCTTACAAACCAGCTGTGCTTAGGAATAAGGATACCAGAATGGGCTGACTAGGAAGGCAGCAAGGGTGTTTGAGAAGCTGAATCTGTCTCCTGCCATCCAGCATCCTATAAAAACTTCTGCATTGTATTCTTAAAAAGTGGAGAACCAAAAGAGCTGCTGGAGGTTCAGTTGCTCTGGAGCACTTAAAGGAAGCTTGAGCTGTTTGTGATCCCTAAATCTTTACACTGTGTACCTTGATGGGCTAATCTGCTGCAGCCTCCTGGAATTAGGTACTCCTTAATCACATGGCCCAGCAAAGCCTCTTATCCAAAGTTACTCTCCCATCAGAGGGGTCCTTGGCACGTTTTGCCAAGGTGGGCAGGTGACAAACACCACAGAATGGGAAGTTCTCTCCTAGCACCTCCTCCAAAGCCGAATCTTGGGGGTTGGTGGGGAAAGGGAAAGGTTTACTAGCATTTTTCATGTGCCCATCTTTAATCTCACATGATCCAATGGTGCTGCAGACCAAGAGCCTTTGTCCTTCTCAGAATCAATTCATTCCCCCAAATCACAAATAGGTTTGGAAAACTGCAGCCCAAAATCAAATTTTTCTCTCTCATAAGCTGAACTGAACCTGTCAAGATCCCAGTGAGCTTGGCAGAAATTTGGTTTTTGATGATTCAGGTCCCAAATTCAGTTTGGAGTGTCTGCATTGTGCTAGAAAATAGACTGACTGAAGCACTCAGGTCTGACTCCAGAGCTCCTCCGGAGGTATCTCAAGGAGATGCTGTACAAAAATAGCAAAACAGTTACTTCAGAGACTCCTTTGGCTTTACAGTAGCTCCTCTAATCATAATCCTGTGCTTGACATCATTACTGGCTGATATTAATCCCTGCAGGGCTGCCTGCCCTGTGGCTGGCAGGGCCGGGGGTTCAGCACCTTCCAGGCGTTCTGTGGAGTGTGTTCCCCACGTGGCTCTACTCTGTGCTGGGATGAATGAAACCAGAACCTGTTGTTTAGCACCAGTACAGGAACAAATCCATACCTGCTTCCTGAAACCTGCAACATTAAAGGGCAGCAACATTAGACTCTATGAGCACTGGCTGACTATTGCTATAGAGAAAAAGGTCCCTGGGATTTATATATATATAAATAATTTTTATGCAGCACATTTTCTATAGATAAAAATATATAATAAATTATATATATTCAGTGATGCACATTATCTGTAGGTAAACATACATAGAAAATTAAATATATTACTTGCAGCAATATATATACTATAGTAATATCTATAATATATATTTTAATAAAAACATATAGAAAGTACAGATAGTGCTTGGTATTTTGCAATAGCAAAATAAAGTGTTTGAATCAGACATGACAAGGGGCCATTGCTACTGAACACTTTTTTTTCAAGCTAAAATCATACTTGTTTGTACATTTTATTGGGTTTTTAGCCTGTCTGCAGAGGGACTCAAAGGAATTTTCCTCACAGTCTCAAACTCTGAGGAAAAATTCTCTGCTGCCTTGTGGTGACAGCCTATTGAGCTATCTGGCTTACCTGTGCAGGTGATAGGTTGGTCTCTGCCTCTGCTTAAGGAGCTCATGGGAATAATGGCACAGGAATGGGATCAAGGTGACTTATTTCTGTATCAACCTAAAAAGTGCTTTAATGTTAAAAGAACAAGCTGGGTTTGTACCTGGTTGAGACAAGCACTCGATTGGAACAAAGTGTTGCAAGTAGTTTTTGGTTGTATGAGCATCAGCCATTGCTGTCCTTCTGTCTGTCCTGCTGCCTGTCCTGTGCTATGGGCTGTGCAGAGCTTGTGCTGGCTGGCTGAGACATGACCAAGCTGAAAATCACCAAGAATGGCAGAGTCAACACTTTCAGGTGGTTCAGAACACCAACACCAGTCCCTGCTGCTCTGCCCTGGTGCCTGTGACCATGGGGAGAGAATCAGAGGGTGTTACTCACTGCCTGGACCTGGTCTCCAGAGGCTGGACTTGTGTTTGGCCTGCCAGGATGGAACAGTTGTGTAATACAGAGAAATTGTTCACATCATCTGCACACAGGGGCTGGGACACAGAAGTGGAAGAGGAGCTTTGTGCTCTGTCTCCTGCTTGCTTGAGGACTGAGCTCAGGATGCTGTGCAGCCAATATTGCTTTGTTGGGGAGATCTTGGGGTCCTGAACTGGGGGTTTGAGGAGTTTGGGGGTACATGACCTCACCCAAGGCAGTGCAATGTCCTGTGTCCATTTCTCTGCCCAGCATGACTCACTTGGCTGTACTGATGGTCTGAGGCCTCAGTTGTCCAGACAGGCCAGAACCACAAGCCCTGAGCAGGCTGTGGGCTCTGTGTGGAGCTGATTCCCATGTGCTGCTGCTGCGCTGGGAGCATTGTGCCATGGGAGGAGCATTCAGCTTTGGGCTGCTTGTTTGGAGCAAACATAAGTGGCTGAAGCACTGAGGCATGGCTGTGTTCCTGTCATTTTAAAGGACATAGCATCTACTGACCCCAGGGATCTTCTCAGTTCCAGGGAGGAGTGTGGTCCCTCAGCACAGTGCTGTGTGATGCCCTGATGACCATGGACGTGATGCTGTGCACGGCCTCCATCTTCAACCTGTGTGCTATCAGCGTGGATCGGTGAGTGGCTTCCTGCTCTGGCTGTGCCTGGGCAGCACACTGCTTACATAGGCCCTTGCCAGTGTCCCAGGGAGGGAGGATTCTGCCCTCCCCTAAGGAGGCTGTTCTGCCCTAACATCCTCCATCATCAGGTTTGTGTCCCATCAGTGGTGGCCAAGCTGAAACTTGTTATGTGATGATCCAGAGCTGTCCCTTGGCTGTTCTGGTTGTAGCCCAGGCCTCGGCTGTTGGTAAAGGGGGAAAGGACAGTGGCAAGGAGTTTGGGGCCCCTTGGTTACATTACCACGGTGCCACCACCACACCAGGACTGACTCACCCGGGGCTGTGTTGGCAGGTTCATCGCTGTTCAAATCCCACTCAACTACAACCGGCGGCAGATCGACCTGCGGCAGCTGATCCTTATATCCACCACCTGGATATTCGCCTTTGCTGTGGCATCCCCAGTCATATTTGGCCTCAACAATGTCCCAGACCGGGACCCCAGCTTGTGCCAATTGGAGGATGACAACTACATCGTGTATTCCTCCATCTGCTCCTTCTTCATCCCATGCCCTGTCATGCTGGTTCTGTACTGTGGCATGTTCCAAGGACTCAAGCGCTGGGAAGAAGCCCGGAAGGCCAAGCTGAGAGGTTGCATCTATGGAGCCAACAGGAAGATGTATCACCCCCCAACCTTGATGGAGAGAGAACAGACCCGGCTGGGGCTGCTGGAGTGCAGCCCCTATGCCCGTGCCTGCCTCCCTGGGGAGCATGGGATGAACAGTGGGATCCAGACTGTGTCCTACCCACACCTCAGGTACCTGCACCCAGGGCACGGGCACAAGCGGGCCAAGATCAACGGCCGGGAGCGCAAGGCCATGCGGGTGCTGCCGGTCGTTGTCGGTAAGTGGCTGTCAGGGATGGCTGGGGAGGCTGGGAAATGTGCCACCTTGTCACACCACAGCATTCACACTGGCAGGACCTGGGTGAATCCAGAGCAGTGCCAAAACTCACCACCCTTGGGAAAGAACATATACAGTGTCTATAACACAACCTCCCTCCAAGGCAAACCTGTGACTCCAAATATCTTACATTCAAAGCCAAAGCAAGACTAACTTAAGACTTTTCATCAATGTTTAGGACAGGAATAACATCCCAGTTTTTTGTCTGGGCATAAGGACAGCTCCACATGTCAGCACAACTGCTGCCTTTTCCCTGAGTGCCCAAGCTGTGTCTGTCTTTTTTGGCTCAGGCTTTGTTAAATTAAACCCTTTTGAACATTCACATCACCTTCTCTCTTTATTGTCCTCTTGGCAGGTGCTTTCCTCTTCTGCTGGACACCTTTTTTTGTGGTGCACATTACCAGGGCACTCTGCAAGTCCTGCTCCATCCCCCCTCAAGTCACCAGCACTGTCACTTGGCTGGGCTATGTCAACAGTGCTCTCAACCCCATCATTTACACCGTGTTCAACGCCGAGTTCAGGAACTTCTTCCGCAAAGTCTTGCACCTCTTCTGCTGAGCCCTCTGTGCAGGAGGAACCACTGGGTCATTTTTTGTATAGTTCATTAAAGATCTGCCTCTGGTCTGCTGTCTTTGTTGGGGATGAGGGGAGGATAAGGAGAGCTGGCAGCTGAAGGAAGGGGCTCCCCAGGTCCTTGTAGTAAGGTGTTACAGGTGAGGGCCAGTGGATGCAGCTTGAATCCTCTTCCCAGTGGAACTGCCAAGTGTAGCCTCTTCTTTAACAGTTGCTGTTTGATGTAAGCAGGGATAATAATTGTAATTTCTAATCTTCTGGCTTTTGGGGTGGTATTAAACAGGGCTGTGAGGTGACATGGACACAAGTCTGGGGGAAAAAAAGGCTGTTAAGCTCATTTCCCAGATGTCCACATACCAGACAAGGGTACCAAGCTCATTTCCAGATGTCCATATGTCAGGTGAGGGTGAATCTACCTATGCAAGCTGCTTTCCCCTTATCCTTGATAATTTTAAACCCAAAACCTGATTTCACTCATGTTTTACAAGGGTCTTACAAAGGCACCATAATGTAATTGCTAGTGCTCCAGAATTTCCTGTGAAGCCACATGATTCCTGCCAGGAACCATTTCCAGCCTCAGGAAAAAATCCTTCATACCTTTAGGTGAACCTGCACGCAGTGACAGCCACAGTGGCCAGTGGGACAGGTGATGCTCGTCACTGAGGCTCGGAGGGGAGAAAAAGAATATTGCAGAAAATTACAGTCTTCCAAGTAATGACTTTGTACAGGATTGTTGCTTTCCATGAGGGAATTTGCTTGGAAGCAGAACGGAAAGGGGATGTCTAGAGTGTTCCTTTGACTAAAAATAGCAAGTGCTCAATTTCTCACCAGCAAACAGACTCAATTCCCACGACTGTATTGTGCATTTCTGAGCTGGCACATGATGGGTTGGGGCACAACTGCCCCAGGTACCAGGGCATCGTGGGCTCTCCAGAGGTGCTGTTTCAGAGCTGTCTTTGCTGCATTTGAATGCAGGATGCAAGAAACCCTGTAAATGAGCTGTGTTGTTGTGGGCTCAATCAAGACTGTCTTCTCAATTAACTAATTGTCTCCAAGTTCTAGACAACAGGCAATCAGCATTTAAGTGTGAGCAGAAACCATTCCCAACACTCAAGTATTACTTTGGAAAGCAGGAGTGAGCATTTTGGTATGGGAATGGAAGGAGTTGCCTGTTCTTTCTTTCCCAGGAGTATCACATATAATTTCTGTTCCCATCCTGCCTCAGTTCCTGCTTGGCTTTCGTGGGAAGTATGGTTCCTTCTGGAAGAGCTGCACGCTGGGGCCACCAGCTCCTCGTCCTCTATGGCACTGCAGTGCTGCCCCCTGGGCCTGCTCAGCTCTGTGTTAAGAGGAATAACTTTCCCAGGAAGCAGCCAGGAAGTAACACTAACCACCTGCCACCGACTGTGGGAGCCCTGTCACCTCCCTCCATGGGAGAATGAGGACCGATGCCCCTCAGGAGCTGGTGCCGCTGGCAAAACCACCAAGGGCACTTCTGAGAGATGCCCCTGAGAGATGGAAAACCAGCTCCTACTGCCTTGGAACACATGGAATGCAACCTAGCAGACCCTTAAGAGGCAAAGTGGAAGGAATAGATTTGTCAGAAACCTCTAGTCTTTTCCCTGGAGTTCACCTTTGAGTCTTTTCCATGGCATTTTCCTCTCTTTTTAAGTTTCCTGTAAGTCAGGATAGAATTTTCTGTTTGACAGTGTGTGATGTTGGGTTGGGTCACTCTGTGGTTCAGGTGACCCTGCCTGGAGCAGGAGCTGAACAGCCATATTCATCCACCATCACCAAACTGGAGCAAACAAGAGCCAGGACAAATGACCCCTCACAGGAGCTGTGACCCCTCAACCAGAGCAAACAACAGTGACCCTTCATGGCAGTTGTGACCCCTAATGGGGGCTATGCCTGGAGCTAAGAACAAACCCAACCAAACAACCAGAGGCTTGTGCACCTGTCAAGACTCCTCTGAAACCTCCAACCACATACAAAGGTTTAACTTAATTAACAAATAAAGGATTTAATTGACTATTAAAATAGCAGATTAATAATTAAAATTATTTTGTTGCGGTGAACAAAGCAAGTAACTCCCTAATGATCAGCACATCTCTAATTAGCAGCTCCTACAGGACAGAGACAGGACAGCACCATATCCACCTGTGCTCACCTTGGGCTTGATCCCATCTGATTCTGGCCAGCTGGATGCTATGAGTGACATTGCAGGCACGCTGTGGAATGAAGCTGTGCTTCCCTGTGGAGAAAACCCCTCCCAGGTAGACAGGGTGTACAGACACACATGCAGCTGTCAGTGCACTCACCTGAGCAGTTACCTGTACCACAAAGTGCTGCCCGGGGAATGAAGGGGAACCACTGGGCACACTTGTGCTTTCAGCACATTTTATTTAACAACATGTTATTTTTCAACTATATTTAAGTGGAGAAGTCCAATGTGTTCCAGATTTGCCCAGCACAGAGGGAACATGGGAAACCCAAAAATCTTTTCAGTGCCAAACTAAGAACTTGTACCGACTTTGTCAAGGCAATTAAATAAACCAAAGATTTGTTTCTCTTCTCTAATGAGAGGTAGGGAAGTCCCAGTAGGAGGAAGCACAGGCAGATCTCCTTGCAGCATCTGCTTCAGATCCATCTCAAGAGAGATGAGGAGACTGCTGTAATCCACATGGTGGAGGATCCAGTCAGGCAAAGGCAAAGCCTACCAAAGCCAGTTGGGGCTGGGATGGAAGGGGGAGGGTTCCAGATGAGGTTTTCACAGTCTCTGTATTATCCAAAGCTTTGGAAGGGGATTGGGAATAGACAAGTGCTGTCACAGTATCAAAAAAATCAATAAAAAATGAGTCTGCTAGTGAGAAGAGTGCTGTTGGCACAGGACAGACCGTTCCCGCTGGTTGCCGATCCAGCCGGCCCTGCGTGTCCAGGAACGGCTGTGGAGGTAGCGCCCTCACACGGTGACCTTCTCCATCACATTGTCCGGGACGTGCACCTCGTCCCCTTGCACCGTCACCGTGGCTGACTGGCCACAGATGTGCTGGTGGTCCTTCCAGTCCTGCCAGGGGAGAGCAGAGGGAAAGGCTGTGAGCAGAACAGGCCCTTGGAGAAGGGCCCTCTCTGTGTGAGAAGCACTCTCTCTCCACAAACCAGACCAATGATGGAGGACAAAGGAGCCATGCACTGGATCAATATAAGAGGCGGAATCGGACTAAGCAGAATGCTGCCATCTCCACACAAATCACAATCCAGGATAATCAGTGCCAGTCAGATGGAAAATTTACTAAAACTGAGTCAGAACCTTGACTTAAAGCCTCTTCTGAAAGGCAGCTCTCAACACTGAGTGCTCCTGAGGGACATTGCTGTGCTGGATCTTAGCTCAGCTAGGACAGGAACAGATTCCTTCTGGAACTGACTGAATTCAGGACAGCTTGACTCAGCCTGAACCTGGCCACCCAGCAGAGCTGTAATGGCTAAACTGAACCATCCTTCTCTCCAAGCAAGGGCCAAGGATCACTGTAATGAACTGGAATGAAACATGACACACAGCAGCTTCCTCCACTGTACTTCCCACTGTTCCCACCTCCCAAGTTCACAACTGTAGAGTCTGTCCCACCGTATCACCTGCCGCACCGCAAATAATGGAAAGGAGAACTATGTCCTCAGTTCCATGGCAGAAGCAGCAGGGAAGGAAGGAAGCAGCAGGAAGGGGTTGTAAAAGTGCTCCCAGCTCCCCACAGCTCCCAGTGAGGTGTCTATGCTTCATTTCTAGTGTTACTTGGATTGTTTGGGCCACCTTTGGGAAGGTGTGCGCAAACCTGGGGACCTTCTCTACTCTTTTAACCCTGTCCTGACTTGCAGACCTGCCCATGACTACAGCCTTGTTGGTGATCCTGATGGCAGGATGGGTTTGGAGTGCTTAACACATGCAAGGCTCTGCTCTGACTGCCTGGCTCTGCTGTCCGTTCCTCCCTCCATACTGACACCTATCAGGTGACAGCCCAAGCAGCCTGGCTGTCCCCAGGGTCACACAGTCCCCTCTGGGAAACTGAATCCCAAGTCCCAAGCAGGCTGATACCTTCCGCTGGCAGAATGTGGAGCAATAGTTGACTTTGTGGCATCCTGTGCACTCGTTGGTGGCCTCCCGCCCGCAGTTGACGCATGATTGCTGAGGGAAGGGATGGAGAGGGACAAGTCACACAGAGACAAACCAGGGGCATCACCAAGGAGCAACAGCAGTGCTGTGATGACTGGAATGCCAGAGCAGTGGGAAAGCTCCCACTTCCCAAAATAGCCTCAGCACACAACCCACAACAAACAGGCCCAGTAGCCTCTGGATACACCCTCAGAGACCCACTCTCCTTGCTCTTTTAGCAGGAAATGAAATTTCATTTGAAAAATGGAATGCACCTCTGTTTTTCTTTCTGTTGGGCAGGAAGCCCTCCCAAACTGTGTGTGGACACTGAGTGGTCATGGAAATCCATCCCCACCACCCCAGGGAAACCTCCCTCCAGATAGGTCTGGTATCCATCAGTCAGGTAACTGCAGGAGTCGGGTGCATCCCACCCAGACATGTCAGGCTGTGCACAGGCTGTTGACACACAAGCTCTGAGGTGATCCCAAGTTTAAAGGTTTAAAGGCAGATTCCGTTGGTGGTTTTGTTGGGTTTATAATCCTGTGTATGTCGAAGAGAAGGTCTGAGGAAGGACAACAGACTAAGAATACGGATGGGACCCTTCAGCTATTTCCCCCTAGTTTTAGAGAGGAAAAAGGGATCTGCTCCTATGGGACATATTCCTTGGTCCTTTCCCAGTCATGACTACATAAGGAGTGTACCAAGATGGAAACAGGAGTCAAATTAAGAAGGCTCTAACAGAAGCCCAGGATTTAAATCCAGAAGCAAGGCGAGATAGGATACACAGGTGAAAAATCACACCTGCTTTTTAAGTGATGTTTTTGTGTCTATCGCTTTAATCTTATTTTGGTGACATCAATTAACATAACCTGTATATTTAGGTGGAAACATCATTGAACTGCCACCAAAATAAGCACTTCACAGAGCATTCCACTTCCAGTTCATTAAATGCCTGACAAATCATTAGCACATCAGCAGCAGTGACAAGAAGTGTTGCTGGGCTGTGAAAGTATTGTGGGCTCATCAGTTCCTCCAGCAAAACCACCCCAAAAATCAGTGCTCTGATTAACACCCTCTTTCACACCTTTCCATGTACCTGCAGTGAACAGCTGGTGACATTGAACTGTGTTTGTGCTCCTGATGTGCAGCTGTGGATTTGGGACACCAAAAATGGTCTAAAGCTGTGATTTGGGACTTGCAAAACCTGCCCTGAGGGGACACTTGACTGGGGCTGTAACTGGAAAATGTGGAAAATACATGGGGCATGGTTGTACCTGTAGATATGAAAGAGAACTGAGCAACACAGCTCTAAGGGCTTCAGTCATGGGTCCAGAACTAACTCCCATTCCAAATACCAGAGGAAACTGTGTAATTATGAAAACCAGTTCATGGGACAGAAAGGAAGCAAATTCTCTTCCTGTCACAGCTCTGTGACAGCCACCCACCAGAGCTGCAGCACCACCACTCAGAGGTGAGGGAGACTGATGAACCTGTTCAGGTAAAGGAGCATAGAAAACTGGAATGCTTGGGAAAGGGGAGACACTGCTTGGAGCACTGGCCGAGGGAAGGAAGGGCTCAGCTCCTTTGCCAGAAGGCCAGACACAGAGCACAGGATTCCATAGCAATGACAAAACCTCTGAGTCTTTAAATGGAATAAGACAAAGACCAAAAGGCTCTTCACAACATGAGACATCCCCAGCCTACCTTGATGATGATTTCTGTCTTCCCATCCACATCCTCTGTTTGTTGGAATAACTGGCTCTGGTACTGCTGCAAGGAGAACACAGCAGACATGTCATTTCCCAGCCAGAGCACAACGTGAGGGGTTGGAAAGGGTGCTGGGATGGAGGGTCCCCATGCTGAACTGTGTCTGCCCAGCCCCACACTGCAGTTTCAACAGGATAGGGTGGCCCCTCACTCCTCACTTATAGGAAAGGGACACTGTCTCCTGATGTGGAGACAGGGCAGGGAGCCTGTGAGAAAACGGCCTGAGGTGACAAACTGCCAGTTCAGTACAGCATTTCCTCCAAGCCCAGCTCCCCGCCCCATCCAGCCACACACTTGCCCTTAAACTGGGGGGTTTAACTGCAACCCCCCACACATGGGAACTGGGAGATTAGCACAGGAAACATGAGGAAAACACCAAGGTAACAGGGCCAAGTGGCACATTCCAGGGCCAAATTTTGGGTCAAGTCCAGTGATCCTAATTCACAAAGAGGCAAAGGAGTCTGGAGGGAAGGTATAGCCCACCAAAAGGGATTAGGGGGAAAAAAAACCTGAACAAAATTAAGACACCTTAGACTTTAGGAGCAGCACTAACCATAATCATTACTCCTTCTTGAAACAGAAGAGTGAGAGGGCTGTAGAACAAGCTGTAACTCCATCAGTCCTCTGGAGGTGATCAGAGCCCACTCTGGCTGCAGAATCACTTCACAACAACTCAAGCCCAGTCAGGTGCTGCTGCTGTACCTGTTACAGCTGCAACACACTCAGCAATGAGGGACAGAAGTCCCAAACCAATGGCATCCAAACCCAATCCCAAATTAATTATGTGCTAACCCTGGCTTAAATGTATTTGGAACAGTTAAAAAGTCCAAAAAAGCTGAATCCCTTCCTCCAGGCCAAGCAGGTTCATCCAGGAGTTGACTCAACACATAAGGAGATTAAAGGCTTAATTTACAAGTGTATGACCTGAGAGCACAGTATTTATTCTCCTGTGAAACCACAACCTTCAAAACCTTGATATTACCGTGACAGAAATTAAATTAAAAAACTCCGGGCAGATGGAGGTGGAGGCAGAGAAGCCTCTTGCTGCGGCCTGCCAGGGGTGTGATTTGGTTTTGTCCTATTTGACAAGGCAATTCCGGCCATGCACAAACCATGGAGAAGGAAAAGGTGTGATAAGAGAGAGGAACAAGCCAGACACATTCAGATCTCACAGAAACAGCTCCACAAAATGCAGAATCTCCAATTCCCAAGAGTATCACTACTAGTTTGGAGTACACAAGGCACTGTTTGCTGACCAGAGACATATTTCTTAACTGTCCAACCCTTTTTAGATTAATTTCATACTCTCCAACCCTGAATTGGTCTAATCTTTCTTAAAAAGCATTCAGATGCCCCAGCTGTTTGCTGATTTAATTTTCCACCTTGCTTTCAAATGGGCAGGGCTCCAGAAGCATCTCTGCTTTACAGAGGGCTATTCCAATTAAAACATTTGTGGGATTTCAACACTCATTCTCTTCAACTTATACAGAAAATACAATTAACGCATTTCCTGAATCTCTTTATTATCCCCCAGCAATTCTGGCACAGAATTTAGTGAGTATGTGTAATGTCCCCATCCTAAAGTTTATCTGATATAAACATTGGATTAATGCACACTCAGAAAAATTACATTGCCCAAGCACACCAACATGTCAGTCCTGCCTTTAATCTCTTCATTTTGGGCCTGATCTGCAAATGTCAAATATCTATTGCAAGAGACACTGAGCCTTTGTTACTCCACTCACCCTAAATTCCCAGATGTCTTTCCCCTAGCAAAAAATGCAGTAAAGCCAACATGGAGATATTAACCAGAGGATCAGATACTCAACCACAACCTAATTACTAATGATACTCCAGAACTGTTTCTTAACAGCCACATGAAATTCAGCCAGAGCAGTTGTATTTAACTAATCCCACACAAAATGCTGCAATTCAGAAAAACCTTATCAATCTCTCCATATTTCCATTTTTTTGCAATATCGTGACACATTTTGTAAGTTCATATAAACATGGGGGCTGGAGGGCTCCTGCTTTGCTTTTCTTTTGGGATATCATTCCCCAGGACTTCTAAGTAACACAAATGTAACCTTACTCAGAGACTCCTAACACTTTGCAAACTTGCACATGAGCTTTCTGGGAAGGAAGTGTTATTTTCAACTGAGGCACAGTGAGGCCAAGGACTTATCCAGGGACATCAAAATGACTTGTGGGAAAGATGGAAACAAAATTTGAAGGAGATCCTCAGTCTTGAAATTTGCTCAACAAACCATGACCCTTCAACAAATTTACAGAAACTAAGAAGTACAAAGAAAGCAACTGAGTGCATGTCAGAACTGCCAAAATACTGAATTATGTGCTAAAAAACTTCCGTGCTGGTGAAGCCTTTATCTCCAGCACTTGCAACAGTTCCTTCAAAAGGGATAAGGATGTTCCCAGCCCCTAACACAGGGCTGAGATGGTACAAGGAGGGAGGCAGAGTGCAAACCCCTCACATCAGACACACTTCAGAGCTGTGTGAGTCCCACCACCACCACTGACACTGCCCAACACAGAGCACAGCTCCTGCTATTTAAAGCTAAGGCATCCTAACTGCTGCTCTATGGGAGCAGGACAGCTCATTTGCGCTATTTAATGACTCCAAAGCTCAATAAACAATAAATATAATACCAAAACACACTATAGTCAATGATGTGTAACATAAAATGAGGCACCTAAGTTTGTGTATCCAGTTGGGAACCAGCCTGTTTCTATCAGATCTCTACAATACTGTTCTGTACTAAGTCACTTTTCCAGGAAGAGCCGAGTCTGCAGCTCTGTTATCATCCCATCTGTGGCCCAGCCTCGCTCTGCAGCTCTGACACAAGGACACCACCAGGAAAGGCTCCCCCTGTTTGCTCACCCTTGGAAGTTCTATCAGTGGAATGAACTAAGTGCTAATTAAGCACCAATTTCCTTTGTATTAAACTGGTCCAGAAAAAATCCCCTACCTGAAGGGCACGAAGGCCTCTCTGTCTGCTTCTCATACACCTTAAGTGCCCAAAAAGCCATGGGACCACACACATACTCAGGGAAGGAAACTGAGTTACAAACCACTAGGAAATTGGGAAAGGCTCTCTGACCAACACAAAAGCAGAAAGCCAATTCTTTGACCTTTAGTGTAATTGCTTCCCTGTATTCAGGAACACAGAGTTTTATCCATATATGGAATTCACAAGCAGGAATTAATTCAGAGATAGGTACTTGTGGTACTTGTGATACTGCCTGGATGGTTCCAGCAGCCACACAGCTTAGAATTGTCTGGATGATAAAAAATATCAGCATGAGTATTGTGGTTTCACCACAGTGCACAAGTGTGCAGATCCCCATTACACACTGAGAATGGTGAGACACAAGTGGTGTAACTGGGCATGCAGCAGTTCCTGGGAAAGGGGTTTTCTCTGGAAATCATGTGCTCATCCTTCTCATGTCAAGTCAGCTTTAATCCATACACAGGAGGGATTCTAACTCCCATTCCCAGGACAAGAAGTAACTAGAAGAACATCAAAGAGAGCTGGTTTTGGATCAGAGGGTGTGGAAAAGGGACTGAATAACCATTCCAGAAACCACTGTGAGGATAAACAGAAGGGAAGATGCACATAGACTGGAAAACAAGCAGAGTGAAGCTAAACAAAAGCAGATGTTTATCACTCAACTGCGCCAAAGCTTCCAATATTTCAGTGTCCCACTCTGTGCAGCTTTCCAGCAGTAGCCAGCCCAAGCCTGGGCAGCAGCACCAGCACCTGTTCTGCAGGAGGGAGGCAGGGAAGGATTAGACTCCCAATATATCACACACCTGCACATCAAAGATGCTTCGTATAGGAGTTTAGCAGAGCCAACATGGCAAAGAATATCAAAGAGGCTGCAAGGACTGTCCTAGGGGTCCTCAGCTTCCAGCAAAATCTTCCCACACCTCTCTTCCAGGCCTGTTGCTGCACACTCATGCCTATGGATTCAGTGGAAAACCGATGTTAGCACAATGCTGATGGCACCAGCAGCAAAGTGGTGTTTGGGAAGGGAGTTCAGCAGCTACTGATGGTTCCAACACTGCCCCCCACCTCTCTCTCCCTAGTTCATACCAGCTGTGGATCTGTGGGAAAGGGAGAGCACCTTCAGGATGAACCTATACTTGGGTGCATGCATGAGCTGGTGGTCAGAAGGATCTGAGATCCCTACCATGCAGCAGTTACATAGAAGAAGAGTGAGGAGAAGAGGGCAATCCTTGTGGATAATCCACAACAGAGAGAAGATGGGAACCAGTCAGGGTTCCTGTGAGGCCAGGCAACCTGCCAGTCCTACCACCAGGACTCGTGTGAGTCAGCTTTGCTTGCACGGTTCTCAGTAAAACACCTCTAAACTTTACTGCATATCTTCCCGAGAGGGATCAATCTGATTTGTTTTTATGGGTCGACGTATGTTACACATGAGGTGAAGAATTCCTGTAAGGGCTGTCTGTACATGTAGTGGTAACCCTGTTCCTCTGAGAGCTTCGCCTGGCAGCCAATCAGGGCTGAAAAAACCTCCATGATCAGGCTGTCAGCAACCCGCCCCACCTCCCGGTAGGGCAAAGGCTCGGATTCCCATGAAGAATGTCTGTACAGTCGGGCTGTGGAAGGAGCCTTAGCATATCAAAGTGGCTAACTGTGACAAAATGATGAGACCTTTTGCTTTGGGTTTCTTGGAGGCATCAGGAGCTCGCTGGGAAGGTCACCTTGGCCCTTCTTCCCCCCGACCCCTCACCTTTTCCTCCCTGTGGTCCTGCTTCCCTGTCCCTACCTGCTT
Source organism: Geospiza fortis (assembly GCF_000277835.1). Lineage (NCBI taxonomy): Eukaryota > Metazoa > Chordata > Aves > Passeriformes > Thraupidae > Geospiza > Geospiza fortis. Next base: position 1,665,443 of record NW_005054416.1, on the reverse strand, counting down.
TGCCCTGCTTCTGCCAACCAGCTCATTGCCGCGACGACCTTGTGCTCTGCTGCCTCCCCCGACGGAG
>NW_005054416.1:1658067-1665218 GCF_000277835.1 Geospiza fortis | reverse complement strand
GTGAAAATTGCGCCCGAGCACTCAAAAAAGCCGCGGGGTCTCGCCGCGCCTTGCGACACGCACGCTCCGCCTGCTGAGCTGGCGCTGACAGAGCACCGGTGTGCTTGTGGTAACGCTGTCCCTGTCTTCTGTTTCTTTCTCCGTCTCTCTTTTCTCCTCTCTGCTCTCTTTTCTATCCCCCTTCAGTAGGACGCTTACCCTTCTTTATATTCAGATATAATATTGCCGCATTTGTGCTTTATTTTCATCTGAGAAATCTATCAAAAAGAATCCTCCCCGACTCTCTCTTTTACCTTGGGACAGAACGCCTCTCCATAAACTCTGTGTTAAGCTGTTCCACATATCCCATTGAAAGCCCAGCTCACCTGACAGCAGCCACTGCACTGCTGAACACTCACCAGCTTCCTCAGATCAGGACTCAGTGCCCACATCCCATAACTTTATGGACAGCAGATGGGAGAGCTCAGGATCGTGACACTAAACAGTCTGTACAACCAGCCTGCTGCCCACAGCTCCTGGGATCCCAGAGAACTTTATTCCTTTCCCCAGGATACAATAACTTGGAAAGATTTCTCTTGCTAACATTGCTTTCAAGGCTTGGAGAAACAATTTCCAGTATCATTGCTCCAGCCAGCAACTACTCTGCTCACCACTCAGCCCCAAAGGTGCCCATGGCTGAGCCGCTGTGGTACAGTTACCTCTTTCCTCTCCACATCAGCCTGGATCTTGGCCTGTGTGACAGCAGCCTCACGGAAGGAGGAGCTGGCCTGCTTGGCCTGCTCAATCAGAGTCTTCAGCTGCTGAGCTGTGCTGAGCAGGGAATTGACCATCTCCTCCAGGTAGAGCCAGCTGCGTTGCTCCGTCACCTCCAGCCCGTTCACCACTGACGGCGACATGGCTTTGGTGGGCGTCGGGGGGGGCACTGCCAGGGCAGGCAGAGACGTCAACACTGGACATGAGGAACAAAAGCAAATATACAGACAGTTAGGGTATTTCATTTCCATGAAGTGGTGGTGGTGGGGTGTTGGTTTTTGTGGTTTTTCTGTGGTGTTTGGTTTCTTTTTAAAATGTGGTTTGCAGAATTTCCAGCCCAGGAAAGTGTTTGTTAAACAGATCGTTCCTTCTGCAACATCAAGTGCAGGTCTGTGCAGAACAGGCCCATGGGCACTCCCAAACCCATGGGACAAGAACACTTCCTCTTGACCTGGATGACCCTGGGAAGAGTTTAACATCCCCCAGCACTGCTGTGGAGAAGCACCATGATGCAGTGAAAGCAGCATTCCCAGGAACTCCTCCACCACTGCCAAGAACATTTCCCTCAGCCACGGCTAGGTAAGGTCAGAATAAGTCACTCAGTGACCCAATACTTTACAGAAACATCCTGACAATCCTGCCCAGATGTCAATTCTCAGGGTACAAACCACAAAACTCAAGTACTGATCCATATCACACTCTCTGTGCTTCCTGAAATCTGACCTTTACATAACCCTGGCCAGACACCGCACTTAACCCCAGACAGTCACCATTACCTCCAAGCGAGTGTATTCCAAATATGGACTTCCCAAAACCATGGGTTGGGAAGTCCTTTAATAACCCAGCAGTTACTGTGTCACTGAACCAGCTACTTTTCACATTAGGTTTGTGTGAACACTGGGAGATCAGAGTATGACAAAATTAAATCCAGACCCAGGAAATCCACTATACACAGCGTAAACTCGGCTTAGGTAACATTCCAGGAAGAAATGTTATCTGGCTTTCCTTTTCCAAAATGTAATTCTAGCAATAAATACTCACCATCTGCCATAAAATTCAATCCAAGACATTCACATCTACCAACACTGACCTCGACATTCCTCACTGAATTCTTTACTGGTACAAAGAAGGTACCACCAGCCTCAGGCTTGTGCAGACTTTTTAACTCAAAACACCCTTAATTAAAACAGTAATTTTAATGAATTTGCACACGAGTGGCGTGGAACTATTTGCACTTAGATATGAGCACCAGATAAACCAGTCTTTTTTATCAATGTCTGTTTGCACAAGAGCCTTTCCCACTCTCCATTTCCAGCACAGTATTTATCCTTGCCTGGCATTTGATAACGTATCAAACAGGAATTACTTCCAATTCCTCATTTTGGCACAAGTACATCAGGCAAGAGAAAGTATTCACTGGTGAACAAACAATCAATGTTTAATTAGTAACATCAAGATCTGACTAAGTCTTAAACACAAGAAGATCTGACTTTGGAGACCAGGAACATCCTGTGCCACTCCAAAGAAATAAATAAGAGTCATACAGAGGGGATTGAAAACTGACACTAAACCTGGTCAAAAGTACCCTCAGCACGCATCACTGGAGTAAAGCCATGTGAGGATGTCTATAAAAGCTTCTGTGGCATGATTTTAATTGGGTTTGCTCTCCTCAGATTGAACACTAAATAAATGTTCAGCCACAGTGCCCAAAGAGGACAAAAGTCTGGAAGCAAAAATTTAGGAACGTCAGGGAATGCAAGACAACTCATGATGCAGAATCACAGCAGCTGCCTCTGGCAGAATCAATAAATCAAAGCTCTCAATAAAGAGTGAAAATTTTCCCACAAAGGGGAAACCTGCTTGTCCAAATCTTAGTATCTGTAAAACTCACAAGCAAAACAGAGCAAAGTTTAATTTTCTGCCCCAGTCTTTACCTTTGTTGGGAAAGATGGGAGGAAACTGAAGCGCAGGGAGAGCAAACGTACCGATTTTGGGATGAGACGTTGGCAGTGCAGCCTCAGGGAATGGCGAGATCTGGCAGTTGTCCTGGTAACTGGGATAGTGAGGCTCTGGATGAGACACCCGGCAAGGCTGCTGGACGTTGGTGTCCTGAACTGCAGGAGAACAAGGGCCTTGGAATCACTAACACACCTGGCAGGTGTTCCTTATGCTGCATTCGCCCCTATGTTTTTATGTTTTATACAAGTTCCTACACTCTGTGGTAATTCCCAAGGGTTGAAAATGTGAAAGAGCAGCAGGATCTCACACAGTCAGCAAGCAAAGAATCCTGGTCCTGGCTCCACCATGCTCTGCTTTCACCTTTAGAGCCACAGGTTCCTTGGCTCCATCTCACATATTGAAATATCCACGATCATCACAGGGCTCCAAACTCTCATTCTTGGAGCAAGATCATTCCCCCAGGAGAGTTCACAACCCAAAGCATGACTCAAACTGAGAAAACCGAAATGTCTACCATGCATTTATATTTTGTTTGATTATCCTGGCATTTTTCACTCCATTTCAACCCTCACCTAGTTTGGGTTTTTTTGATAGTATTTTAGGTTAAATGAGAATAAAAAAAAAAAAATTACAGAGATGAACAAAAATCCTAGGAATTCAGCAGAGGTGAACATTAGCAGCTGCCACACCTGGGCAAAGCTTCTCCTTTGGTGCAACTGCTAAGATTTCAAACTGCTGAAATGATCTCACAGGAAAGACAGTGCCTTAAGCAGAGTCTCCCTTGAGAAATAAATCCTTTGTGTAGCATTCAAAATGTTCCTTCCTACAGCAGTGGGCATCCAAAGCTCTTTTCCTCCTCCCCATGGCTGTCTAGGAGACAGCTGAGCTCTTACCAGTGGCTCCAGTGAAAACATCCCCCTGTGCTGGGCTCTCTGAGATGATGGCCGTGGCCTCCACGGTGGACGCGCGGTCGAAGGTCAGCGCCCCGGAGGTTGTGATCTGTCCAGAGGGAGTCACGGTGACTGGAAACATTAAAGCACTTTCATAATTAACACTCAGTGCAGAGGATGTGCCTGTCCAGCTGTTTGTTGATATCCCTGTGCTGTACCACCCAAGCTCAGGGGACTGACAGATCATCAGCCTAGGATAACCCAGTTTGGATCACACCTGTGACCAGTGCAGTTGGAAATGGGAATAAAAGCCCCAAGGGGTTTCTGAAGCTCTGCTGTCCTTCCAAGGCTCTAGGGGCACAAAACATTAATTTACAACCTAATACCTCCCAAATCATCACCTTTTCAGTTATTTTATGAACCATAAATTAACACTTCCCATAAAGATTTAGTGAGGCCACACACCCCATCAATTTCTGGCTGCTTTATGACAATTTTAGCAAGAGTGGTTGTTGTTACTTAAATCAACATAACAACTTGTGGATTACAGCTAACTCCTTGACAGCTGGGTAATTTTAGCTGTTTATCTACACAAAGTGATAGAACGTGTTCAGCCAACGCAAGGAACAAGGCACAAAATCCTTCTGGATAATTATACCTGAGTGGCTTCTGAATGTTTAAAACCCATTTTAAAGAGGATTATTTAACTGGTAGCATTAATTGCTGATGGTCTTATTCTGTGGCACACAATAATTAAATTATAAAATACTGTAGCTACTAAATTCCTGGCTGAAGTATTTGGCCACCAAAACAAGAAGTTCTCTTTTCCAGCGCCAGCATGAGAGAACGAGCAGCCTCACAGCACCTCACATAACAAACCAATACAGATTAAACTTATTTAGGGACTAAAAAAACCCAAGCCATAAAACAACTCTGAAGAATCCTTGTGTGTTTCTCCTCCTACTGTTGCTGATGATCTAATCTTACTTTTTTGTTCTTTTTTTAGATTTCCGTTGCTTCCTCCTTGACTCACTTTGTACTGTTACCTGCAGATGATGCCAGCGTGCTGAGAGCAGGAGGACATATGGATGTGACTGGGGATGTGTGAGCTGGATCAGCTTGCAAATTAATTCCTGTTCTCACACAGATAATTTGCCAATCAAACCAGTAACTGACAAAGCTGAATGTTGGAGAGGGATGTGCAGATCAAAGCATCACCTTCTGCCTCCTTCATTAACGACTTTCAGGCTGGGGGTTTCATTCCAGCTGCTTCCAGGCTATTTTGCAAGGAATAGCACAAGTCTTACTCCAGCTTCTAAGGGACACAAAGAAGCTCAGAAGATGGAATAGGGATTTCTAGCAGAGCAGAGAAGGACCACCCTCTCCCAAAACCTAATTCCAACAGGAAATTTCTCAGTTGCTATTTGTGAAAAATAAACCTGAAATCCACTAAGGATCCAGGCCACGATCCCATAATTCTCCCCCCACTGAGAGCAGGTATAGGGGGCAATATAATCTTAGACTATAACCATAGAATCCTGAAATGCTTAGGCTTGGAAGGGACCTTAAGGTCATTTCCTTCCACTGCCCTACCATGGGCAGGGGCACCTTCTACTAAACCAGGCTGCTCCAAGCCCCATCCAACCTAGCCTTGAACAATTCCAGGCACAGGACATAATCCATACCTCTCTCAGCACAAAATATGAAACCTACTGTTCAAGGCACAAGGATGTCATAATGCTTAAATCTGAGTCTCCTGGAAGTCTAGAGCTGAGCTTTTTCCTATTCAACTTGTGTTCAGATGTGGCAACACCGCGCTACTTCCTATAAAACAGGAAGTAACACAAGACAATAAAATCATCCAATGAAAAGAATGTGACCAAAAAAAAAGGACATTTTTCTCAGCTGGACAGTTCCAAGGAGCCACTAACAGACATAAAACACCTAGCAGGGCAACTCTCCAAAGAAAGCAAGCAATTTTTACCAGGAGAAAAGAACCTACATGTAGTTGCAGCAGCGGCTGGAAGCAGAGTGATGTTTTTGGAACAATTCTTCTTCACTGGAGTTGCCGGTATTTCATTTTCTTTTTTCCGCCTTTTATATGGCACAAAGAGTCGTATAGGGCCACTCTGGGTAGAAAAATACCAGAAAGAAAATGAAAAGAAAAAAGAAAAAAAACCAAAACATTAGCTGAGACACCTCTCTTTGGTTTTGCTCTCATCTTTCCAGAACAGCAGCACGGATCCCCATAGATAATGTGTAGTTTGCAACAACAGACCAAAGCACTTAAAGGTTTTCCAAACAAAAAGAACTTTGACAAAAGAAAGAAAAGTTAAACTCAGCTCCCTCCAGCTGAAGAGGCACAAATTCAACATCTTCTCACTATTATTTAAGGAGTAGAACTAGGCAGATAATCAGCTGCTGGCCAAGGTGGTGGAAGGAAAGAGACAAAGAGGGAGGAGAAGAGAGGAAGAAGTTCTAGGTTAGGAAACAAGCACATCAGTCAGTTCATAGCAGAAAAGAAAGACAAAGCACCAGGTCAAGCTAAAGTCTTCCGCTTCAGGACTTAAACCTCATTTTTGAAACAAACTAGCAAAAAATCAAACCCCAAATCAACTAGCCAAAAACCCCAAGCAGTTTTAAAATGAAAATACTGACCTATCATAAGATTATAATGTTAGTTCTTTACAAAAATATTTTTCCAACTCAAAACATTGTGAAATTCGAGTAAAAAATCATGAATAGCACTGACATGCCCAAAAGGTTTTTGCATAGATATATTAATTAGAAAATGATTTATAAAAAGAAGAAAAAAAGCACTAAGTATGATCTAGTTTTACTGAGGGTCTGCAATAATGCCAGCAGTTCCTTATCTCCTTTCCCCACAGGGCAGGGACAAAGCCCTTGTCCCTGAACACTCATGTGTCAGGGCACTCAATTTCCAGGACATTCATGACCTGCTCACCCAAGGGCTGTGGCAGCTTGACTGGGTAATTTGTCCAACAAAAATAATTAGTTCGTAAATTAATGGATGTAAATCTTCCCACTCACCAGGGTCATGTCGTCACAGCAAGCGGCACAAGTACATGAGGCAGCATGGGGATTTAAAATCCCATCCTGGAATCAGAGGTCACCAGTTCAGCATGAGAGTCACAAAAATCACCCAGAGCACACCTTGATCCTGCTAAAAAATGTGGATGGCTCCCAGAGTGGTACCCATTCCCTCCTGGATGCTGTACAGTAACAGAGAGGCCAGTTCCCCACACCAGTGCAATGGGATGAGAGGGTCAGAGGAGAGACAAGGAAAACCAAACCTTTTCCACACCAAAGGCCAGGATATATGAATCTGAGACTTGATTTCTGCTCAAACAGAAATCAGCTGTCAGCCTAGTGGCAATGCCAAGTTCTCCAGGAGACTCAAATAATGAATGGTGAAAATGAAGAACGTGTGGCAGGCAAATACATTGAAGCAGATCAGGCTACTGAATTACGGTATCATGGGTGAGAACTCAATTCCTGTGGCACAGCCCAAGGCTGGACTTCACCCTG
>NW_005054416.1:1654556-1658057 GCF_000277835.1 Geospiza fortis | reverse complement strand
TTCCCAGTGTGCTATTTGAGACATATCAAAACCAATTCCCCTACATCACTGCCCCTCAACCAAACCAAGCACTGCTCCTGGTGCCATCAGCACCTGGCTCCAGCTGCCCCTTCCTGCAGAAAGGAGGGAGCAAACTTAACCTTACGTGGATAAGGCACTGCAGGGGCCGCCCAGCGTAGCGGATGCTCCTCTTCCAGTCCTTGCTGCTGGCTCGCCCCGCCATGGCTTCGAACTCCGTGGGGCTGTACCAGTTGTCCCCTTGCTTAATGCACCTGCCCCGGCCTCCTGAAGTAACGCAACAAAATACATTGTTAGTCCAGGTTAACGATAATTCTGCCACTTCTCTAAAGAAGAAAATATGAAAATTGCTGGACAACAGAGCAGCTAATCTGTAAGAACTACTAGATATGCCCATTGCTCTTGGGTAACTACATCCATTTATTATCATGGCTGTGACAATGACTGGGCATGTTCAGAGCTCCAACTCTGGGTCTCAAAAGGCTGTAAAAATTACTCCTCCACAAGAAAGAAAAGTCTTTATTGGACAAACACCACATATTTAAGTATTTCCTCAACGTGCACTGAAATTTCTGATCTTTTTTGTGTTTGTGGTGAGTTTAAAAGAAAACTTTCTATCCACAAAGCAAGCACTGCACTGGGCAGCCAGGCTGGCTGGCAATTTCTGCTGCAGCTTCCCCATAGGGATAAAAGACAAGAGGAAGAGCTCAGGATCTCCACGAAGAGAAAATACTATTTGCATTCCAGCAGGGATTCTTCAGAGTTTTGCAAAAACACAAGTCTACTCATGAGACAAAAAAATCATTAAAGGAGTCAGCCTATTACTGAGGAGACTCACTGCATGGCAGCCTGGATATATGCAGGTTTAGGAAAAAGTTAAAAAGCCTCTGAAGAAAAAGCAAAACAAAAGGGAACAGTAAAATCAAAAGGCACTGGGCTGTCTTGGAAACTCTCTTGGTTTTTTTTCCTGTCATGATCAGCCTGATTAAAAGAAGAGTAGAGAAGGAAGAGAAGGAGCTGTGCCACCCCTCAGCCCGGTGGCAGTTACCTGAGCCCAGCCTGTTCTTGTACAGAATGCCACTGATATTCCGGCACCGCACCGGGAGCTCGTTCTCGTACACAGACGGGTCCCAGTTGTACTTGGTTCCGCTTTTCCCCTGGACAGCTGTCAAAGGAGTAGGAGGAGACTGCGGTCCTTGCAGGAAAGAGAAAAGAAAGGTGTCAGCAACCAAAAGGCAGAGTGGTGTTTCATCCCATGTTCTACAGCAGCTGGAACACCCCCACAATGAAGCAGCACAAAAAAGCTCAGCCTGAATGAACTGAGAAGGGCTGATAATTAAGCAAAGAGGACCCGAGGAAACAAGCTCTAACAGGGAATAAACACTGAGATTGTGACCTGATCCTTACACCACGTGTAAGCTATGGTGTAAGGAGCCGGCTGGAGATTCCCCTTCCCAGAGCCCATCCTGTGGGAAGCTCTAGAGCACTGAAGGTTTGCTGCGCCATCTCGTGGGCAGCAAGGAAACTGCCAGGCAGCCCTGAACAAAACATCGGAGACAGAGACACTAAAGTATCAGCCTGAATGGACATGAAAATGTGTTCCAGGAGCCTTGGAAAGAACACGTGCAGAACTGGAAGACTCAGATTTTTATTAACCATGTTAAAATTATGTGTGCCCTTGGGGGTGGGATGGGTGTAGAAAGCCCGGTTACAGGGTAAGATTTTTCAAGCAGCTTCTTTGCCAGGGTTAGGGCAAAGAATGAGGAAATTAAACACATTTCTGACAGGGAAAAAAAAAAGCATTCTTTCATTCCCAAGAAATACACAAAATACTGTGTGAAGATTTGATATCTTAAAAGTCTTTTCCAATCTGAACAACTTTATAATTTTTAAAAGAGGGAAAAGCATCCTTATAAAATTATGCACATATTTTTAGATTCCAGAAAGATGAGTGGAGTAGAAGCCATCCCTCTGGGAGAGTGACCCATACCTGGTGTGAGAGGTGTTGAAGGCCCCTTGATCCCAGTGGTTTCGACGATGCTGCCATCCGTGTGCACCACTATCAGAGTGGCTTTCTCAGGGTTCAAGCTGTCCCCAATTTGGAGGGCTGTTCTCCCAGACTGCAGAAGAAATAAAGAGTTTAAATTGATTAAAACACTTCAACACAAACATATTTCACAGGCACCCCAAAACTCCAATCAGTATGGCAGTTATTAGGTTAATTTTTGAGTCCCTGAAGCAAATTCAAAGATTTCTGTTCCAGGTCACCAGTTCTCTTACCAGACGAATATGTGGGGTTGGAAAAGGAAAAAAGTTAGGAATAAAACCCCGTATGTCCCCCAGCTCATGGGTTTGTAGTTTAATGCCTGGATATTACAATGAAAACAAGTCTTTCACCTTACTACAGCTCTTCATTTACACTGACAAACTTTGTCAAGGCCCTCAAATGAAAGCACAGACTTACCAACACATGTCCTGAAATTGAAGCTGCATTGGCCACAGATGTGGTGAAAACATTGTCTGCAGAGGCCCCCACGTTGGCTACTGTCACTGTGGTGACTTCTGGAATGTAAAACAGGGTTAATTTAATTTTCTACTTCATGCAGAGAGCCTGATGAACATCTGAAAAATTCCTTCTTCCTTCCTGTTCTAAATTAATTTCATTTTTCATGGCACCTGTAAGTTGTTATGAACACAATCTTTCTGATTTCTATTAATCTTTGGGTTCAACAGGCTTTAACCTTCATGAAACCAAGGCAGTCACTATCAGCGTGTGATGAACTAAGGGGAAAATAAGTACGGCACCTGTACCAGGGATACTCCGAGCTGTGGTGCTTTTATTTAAATAGGGGTGACCGGCAGACATCAGGATAAATTGAACAACAGACTCTGCCTCCGTCATGTATGAATTCCCATGGTGCCATGACCTGTGCACGTCGCCCAGCTAAGAGCTGACAAACGCACAGCCCAGCGTTTCTGTGGTGTTCAGCGCTTGGCCTGGCTCAAATCTCTGGGTTCCCACGTGGGATGAGGGTGAAAGAACAACAGCCGCTGGGGCAGGCGAAGAGCTCCGGCCTCTGTGGCACCGCAGCTCGGCTGCACGACCCTGCCGTGGGACTGGGGGCGCTTGACTGTGGAGACACGGGGCCGCGGCTCCGGCGCAGCGGGCGCCTCCCGCTCTTTACTGCGTGTGAAGGGGCGGAGTGTGGGATTCGGCGAGGGGGTGGGAGCGCTCCCTGAGTGAGCTCGCTGTCCCAGCTGAGCCCCGGGGGCTGTGCGGGGGCCGGAGCCCGGGTTGGGGGAGCCCCGGGCGGGCTGAGGGAGCGCTGCCCGCCCTGACCTGCGAAGGCAGCGGCGGCGGCGGCCTCGTCGGCGCTTGGCATTGGCGGTGCTCCCATCTCGATGTGCTCGGCGTCTGCCGCCATCACCGTTACCGCCTCCTCCTGCTCCTCGGGCTCCGCCTCCCCCACGGCTGCCCGCCGC
>NW_005054416.1:1648389-1653896 GCF_000277835.1 Geospiza fortis | reverse complement strand
GGGGGCGGGTGCCGGCGGGGGGGCTGCCGGGACGGCGGAGGACCGGCGGGCGGGGCGGGGGCATCAAGATGGCGGTGCCGAGCCGAGGTGAGCGGTGTCGCGATAGCAACACGACAGCGACACGACAGCCCTTTCCGGGGCACCGGGGGGGCTGTCTCCCACCGAGCTAGAGGCGATCTCTCGCGGGGGGACACGACTAGAGCGAGGCGGGGCCGAGGTCGAGCCCAGCCCCGTTGGCATATCGCGACAATCTCGACACGCTGGGGAGATCCCGGTGGCGCCGCGAGCCGGGGCTTGGCGCATGTGCGGGCTGAGGAGCACCTTGATCCCGGGAAAGACGCTTTCCTGAGGCCGAGAGACGCCTCGTAAAAATCCAGATCTTTGCTTCAGTTTAGGAACTGCTGGGATTCAAAGGGGAAAAATTTCATCCTTAGTGTGGGCAGAATCATTAATTTCCAAGTCTTTCACCGAGGTCAGAGTTTATTCCCAAAAATGTAAATTTTTGGCTGGAGTAGATAAAGGTGGCTGAGAAAATTTGTGCTGAATTAATAAAAAAAAATCCTAATCCCAAGACTGTGCAATGAGGTGCTCTGTGCGATGCTAACTACATCTGCTACCTTTAATAAAGTTTTATGTTAAAAATTAAACCTTTCTGTTAGAAAATGGGCCATGTTCCACCTCAAATCCCCATTCTCAGTGTCACTCCCTCTAAAATCAGCACCAGCCTGGATAGACAACCAAGACTTTGTTGGGTAAAGCACTGAAATGATCTGTTCAGGCAGTTCAGTGATCCCTCTTGGCTCTGGCGTGCTCCGGGGGTTCAGGGTTTATCCCTGTGAAATGTCCCGCTCGCTCTGAGGGAGGCAGCACATCCTCAGCAACTGTGGCTGCCATCCCGGCCTGGAACAGCTGCAGCAGGCTCACTGCCCTCTCCTGGGAAAGGATTAAGGAAAGAAGAGTTCACATATAAAGCTGGGGAACTGCCCTGAGGGAATTCACTCGCAGTTCCCTGTGGGAATTCCATGGCTTTGACTATCGTACAATTCAGCATCAGTGGTGTAGCTGCAGTTCTGGATATTGAATGAACATGGAATCATGGAATCCTGGAATGGTTTGGGTTGGAAGAGACCTTAAAACTCATCCACCCCCTGCCATGGGCAGGGACACCTTCCACTATCCCAGGTTGCTCCAAGCCCCATCCAGCCTGGCCCTGGACACTGCCAGGGATGGGGCAGCCACAGCTTCCCTGGGCACCCCGTGCTAGGGCTCAGCACCCTCACAGGGAAGGATTTCTTCCCAGTATTAAAGCAATTCCCACTTGTCCTGTCACTCCCAAGTGACAAGATGAGTGCTGGGAGCCTCCAGTTCCTGTACAGAGAGCTGAGAGGAGAGGATCACGTCCAGGAGACATTTCAGATCATGCACACATGAATCACCTAAAATCATGTGCCTGTTCCCACTGTGTTCCCAAACTGGACACCTTAATTAGCTGCCTGGAGTTAGGGGGAATTAATTTGGACCTAAATGCGTAAAACTCTGAGGTGAAGAGAACATTGAGCTCAGGAACCCAGGGATGAGGATGGTGGTGTGACAAGGACGAGCTCTCCCTGAGGAGACAGATGAAATGGCCTTTCACAGGTTTTACTCTCCCTGGAGTAGAAATCCCGACTGTGCAATTCCTCATGTGTCTGAGAGAGGCCAAGAATATTAATGAGGAACTCAAGAAGTGCTTTAGTAGGTTGGTGCAATCATGTTGCATGGGAATTTTACGTGGTTTTTGCAGATAATAATAAGGAAAAAAATGGAATGTGATGGTTGGATCATTGGGAATACTTGGTTTGATTTCTGTGGGCTCTCAGAACACACTGAGGTTGGATGTGGAATGACTTTGTGAAGGGAACTGGTTTGGAGGGATGACATTTGGAGGGTTGGTATTTAGAGGAACCCGGGAGCCCTGTGTTCTCCAAAAACTTTCTCACAATTTACAAGCAAATGGATCCCATATTCACCTCCTTCCTGCATAGTTAGAGGGGATGAAGTGTCATCTGCTAGGAAAGGACAGGATGAACAAGTTCTGGATAATGCCTGTGCACTCCTTCAGGCTTTGAAAGAGCCTAAAGTTCCTCACTGAAAGTGGCTTTTCCCAGTAGGGATTTTCCCCAAATTATTTGAGGCTTCATCTACTTGAAAAGGTTATTTTTAGAACCTGAAGTCCACTAAATAAATGTTCCTGGGACATGAAAAAAGATATTCCTCCCAGAATTTAGATACCATTGTTAGAATGTTTCTGGATTTAGACATATTTTCTTCTCTTTATTTTCTCCTTCTCCATGGAAAGGAAGAACGTCAGAGATTGTATCCTTTCTGTACCACTGCTCCCTCCATGCAAGACTCCTGGAGAAGACTGCCTCAAGTGGATTCCTGTCTTCTGTCCAGTAACTGCACAGTGCTGGGTCTGTGCTCCTGAATTTTCTGTCAGTGTCATCCACAGGAAGCACAACTGGGACCACGTTACTTCCAATGGAAGATGTTTGGTGCAGGTTTACCTGGGATTTGCTCCTGATGGGCTCCTGCTCCTGCAGAAACCCCTTTAGCCCCCCTGCAGTCATGATTTAACCCATTTTCTTCAGAAAGGAGGTTAAAAATGGCATTTATGGACTGGTGGACACACCCCCTGCATCACAGCTTACAGACAGCTGACAAGGGGTAGTAAAAGCAGCCCTCAGTAGTAACTTCCTCCTCTCTTACAGTAAGTTACCCCACCTTTACTCCTGCCAAGATCCAAGTAACCTCCAAGGAGGAGACACCCTTGGCTCTTGAGATTTCCATGCTTAGAACCTATCTAGTAATTTTTTGCTCCACCTTTCTTCAACTAGAAAAACCCCAAAACCTGGTTCTGTGTTAATAAAATGAGCTGCTCTGGGAACTGGAATCCATCCATGGCACGTGGGTGGGTTTAGAAGCGGGATGGGCAGTTCCTGTAAAAGATGCCTGGGATGAAATCCCTGCTTGGAGATATTTGTAGGATTTGAAAAAGGCTAGGGGAGAGAGGGGAGTGAATTAAGGCTGTTTCTTAGGAATTTGCATCTCAAAGCTGAGCTCAGACAGGTATGGAGCAGAGCGTTTCCATGCTGTGGGCAGCAGCAAGGCCTGGCTGCTGCACAGAGCCACCTCTTCTCCAAACACTAGTTTGATGGAGTTTGCCAACTCTGCCAACTTCCTTAAGGCTGACTAAGAAGTGTAGAAGTAGTCTGGGGCAATGTACACATGCATTCCCCCTGCTTCCTCAGGCTAACGGATGCCCCACTGCAGTACAAATAAAATTCCTTAAAAAGTGAACGAAAGCCAAGCCTGAAACAGCAGGCTTTTATCCCAGGCCATGGTGTCCACAGCCTCAAGTTCCTTCCTGAACCCTCCCCACAGCCAGGCATAGCTGGACCATTCAGTATAAAGAGGGAGTGTAGTGTATTTTGGGGTTACTGGGAAATGGTGTTTTTATGGAATAGATCCCACCTCATTGCTATGAGAAATCCTTAACAACAGTTCTCAGCTGTCATCACTTCCCTTACACATCCTGCTTTATGTAAATATGGTTTATTACATCTTCTACTTCTTGGCAACTCTTGCAATGATTATTTACAAAAGTAAGTTGCAGGTATTGTCCCCAGAGCAGGCTGTGCTGATGCACAGCTGGGCTTTGTCCTGCTGTGTCTTCCTGCTTTATTTACTCTGGTTTATTCTCCAGGTCAGGTTTTCAGTTATCCAGATGAATTTTTGGCTCCTGATCTTGCTGTGCTTTTCCTTATGGCCATTCTGGAAGTGCCTCGATTGTACTTGGGTAGGTTATGTTATCAGTGCAACTGGAATGTAATCTGCAAACACAAATCATTTGGAAATGGAGGCTGTCAGTTGAGCAGATATTTGGAGACCCCTACACCTTTCCTTTCTCTCCTGAGGACACCTGCAAGACCAACACCTTCCTTTCACTAAGACAGAAGGGCGGGAAGGGCCTTCTGACCTTGTCCAGAGCTTGCTAAAACTTCTTCAAGTCCAATTTTTAAAAAACCCAAATCACTATTAAAATCTGCTTAATATTCCAAAGGCATTTATGCAGGGTGGGGCCCTTGAATCAATCTGAGTGGCTTTATAGTTGGATTTATTCCGCTGCTTGAAATCTCTCTGTGTATTTGCTTGGAGCTTGATCCATGAATAAAGAGGTGGGTTTCAACTCTAATGTAGTTAAACACCAAAATCTACTGAGCTGAGCTTGGAAATAAGCTGCAAGGAAGAGAGGTGGTGCCAGTCATCTGGAAAAGGAATAGATTAGAAGGGAATAAGACTTGAAAACGGATTGGACTCCAGGAGTGCACCGAGGTCACCGTGTTGAGTGCGGGACTGGGGGGTTCAGGGGGAGTTTGATGATTGGAGCTGAGTGCTCAGAAGGATGCAGCTTCAGAAGTGATTCTCTGTGGTAAGAAAAGGTGCCCCGGCTGAACTTATTTTGATTAACTTTGGTTAGTTTTCCCGTTTTGAAATGGATTGTCCATTTTTGTTGGGCTTGTTGTTTGATTGCTGGCAGAGCTTTGATTCAGGTTTGATTTCAATGTATTGTGAGCTTTTTTAGGACTCAGTAAGAGCAAAGTCAGAACTGGGGCCTTTTTTGAGCACGAATGTTCTCGAGTTACAGCTTCAGCTGATTTCAGAACAAACTGGACTTTTGGTTTCTGTTTCCTTGCAGGTTTCAAGGGTAACCTGACTGAAGCAGAGGCGCCGCTGGGGCTGAGCCTGGGGCTCACGGTGGGCAGCGTGCTGCTGTGTGTGTACCTGCTGCTGTGGCAGAGCTATGTGCTGTGGGCAGATGTGCTCCTCAACGCAGTGCTGCTCGCAGCATACGGGCTTGAGTCGGGGCTCAAGGTCACGGCCATCGCTGCCTTTGTCAGCTGAGCCCGGCCCTTCCCACACACCTGCCACACATTCCTTCTCTGAAAGAGTGGGGCTTCATTTGCACTGCTGAATTCCTTGTATAGAAAAACCCTGTAAAGCTACTTGCTGGTTAAATGAGAAGTTTTGGAGACATAGATGTCCTGCCCAGGAGCTGTGTGATGCTGTCCACCATTGGCTTATTTATGGGCAAAAGCAAGGGGTGAATTGCAAAACATTTAACACTCTGGCATTGAGTCTGGGAACCATCCTGAAAATCACCACATTTCAGGAGCCAGCCGGCCACTCCCAGCCACAGGACCCCAGATACAAACATCGGCCCTATTCCCTCCAAAGAAAACTCACCATACTGGTTCTTTTATGGCAGATTGCAGGAGTCCCTTGGCACTCTCAAACCAGCCCGAGTTGCCAAAGGTGCCTGCTTGGGTCTGGGAACAATCTTGAAAATCACCGAATTTCAGGAGGCAGCCGGCCACTCCTGGCCTCAGGACCCCATACACCAACATTGGCCCTTTTCCCTCCAAAGAAAACTCACCAGCCCTGGTTCTTTATGGCAGATTGCAGGA
>NW_005054416.1:1648001-1648254 GCF_000277835.1 Geospiza fortis | reverse complement strand
TTTTGGGGGCCCACCCGAGCCTCTCCCAGCCACAGGACCCCAGACACAAACAAAGGTCCTTTTCCCTCCAAAGAAAACTCACCTGCCCTGGTTCTTTATGGCAGATTGCAGGACTGGGAAACAAAAGTCACCAGCCCCAGTTCCTGATGGCAGATTGTAGGACTCCGTTGGCACTAGCAAACCAGCCCGAGTTGGCACTGGTGCCAGCTTGGGTCTGGGAGGCATCCTGCGTATCGCGCATTTTCAGGAGCCA
>NW_005054416.1:1616005-1646411 GCF_000277835.1 Geospiza fortis | reverse complement strand
CTTGAAAATCACTGAATTTCAGGAGGCAGCCGGCCACTCCTGGCCACGGGACCCCATACACCAACATTGGCCCTTTTCCCTCCAAAGAAAACTCACCTGCCCTGGTTCTTTATGGCAGATTGCAGGAGTCCCTTGGAACTGTCAAACCAGCCCGAGTTACCACTGGTGCCAGCTTGGGTCTGGGAACCATCCTGAAAATCACCACATTTCAGGAGCCAGCCGGCCACTCCCGGCCACAGGACCCAGACACCAACATCGGCCCTTTTCCCTCCAAAGAAAACTCACCTGCCCTGGTTCTTTATGGCAGATTGCAGGAGTCCCTTGGCACTTTCAAAGCAGCCCGGGTTGCCACTGGTGCCAGCTTGGGTCTGGGAACCATCCTGAAAATCACCACATTTCAGGAGCCAGCCGGCCACTCCCGGCCACGGGACCCCTGACACAAACAAAGGCCCTTTTCCCCTCCAAAGAAAACTCACCTGCCCTGGTTCTTTATGGCAGATTGCAGGAGTCCCTTGGTACTGTGAAAGCAGCCCGAGTTGCCACTGGTGCCAGCTTGGGTCTGGGAACCATCCTGAAAATCACCGACTTTCAGGAGCCAGCTGGCCACTCCTGGCCACAGGACCCCAGACACAAACAAAGGCCCTTTTCCCCTCCAAAGAAAACTCACCTGCCCTGGTTCTTTATGGCAGATTGCAGGAGCGACTTGGCACTGTCAAACCAGCCCGAGTTGCCACTGGTGACCAGGGGTCAGTACTAAATATCCATTCCCAACACAGGACCGGAGGCAGTGCTGCTGGATGGTGGCAGTTTTCATGGCACAGGAGCAACATGCAGCCCAAGTGACACAGAAATGAATCAGGCCAGGGCTCACTTTTGCCTTGCCACGCACACATCCATGTTTGAGGGCACAGCTGCTCTGCTGCTCTCATTTGTGTTTCCAGACCTCAGTGGTAATTTCCCTGACTTTAGTAGGGCAGAACCTGATGTATCTCAGCGGGGGAGAGTGGAACTGGGTTTTGTGCATACCTGGAGAGCCAAGCCACAAGGTTTGGCAGCCAGTTCTTACTACGTGATGGGATGTTTGGTTAGGATGGATTTAAAATGAACAAAACCATTCACCATTCATTCTCCCTTCTGTCCTGTTTAAAAGTCCAACAGAATGTTGGCAGTTTTATTTCTATTCAGTGTTAAATGTGCTTATTTCTTCTATTTTGCAAAAATTACTATATTCAAGTCTGTCTTAACTTCTGACTGGTTCGAGTGCAGTTTTTTACTGTCTCAAAAATATGTGTTAATGGAAAGCTTTGGGAGTTCCTGGGCTTTTGAAGAAGCCTATTTTCTATTCAGAATTTCCTATTTTTGTATTTATTTATTCATTCAAATAAATAATGGTTTAGATCAAAGGAGTGTTTGAAATGCAGAGCATCTTGTTCAGGTCCTGGGCTCCAGCTAAGTCATCCAAAGGAAGACTTGGGCAAGCCTGGATGTGTGTGGAAGCCTCTTCTGATCCTGATCCTGCTGCTGTATGTAGCCCCTTCTCCTGCCCTGGGAAGGTCTGAGCTAATTTGCAATCACCAGGGGCTGAAAATTGTGGGGTGCAGGCCTGTGGAACTTCAGCCACGCTGCTCTTTGCTTTCTGGTAGGGGCGGAAAGGATGAAAGACACAGAAGTTCTGCGGAAGGGCCCAGTTTCATCCCTCACTCATTCAGTGGTTGGACTTGATCATCACAGAGGGCTTTTCCAACCTTAAGGATTCCGGTATCTAGAGGGGGCTTACAAGAAAGAGAGGGACCTTCACAAGGACATGTAGTGACAGAACAAGGGGGAGTGGTGTCAAGCCAAAAGAGGATTGGTTTTGATGAGATACTAGCAAGAAATTTGTGACTCAGAGGGTGCTGAGGCCCTGGCACAGGTTGCCCAGAGAAACTGTGGCTGCCCCTGGATCCCTGGAAGTGTCCAAGGCCAGGTTGAATGGGACTTGCAGCAATATGGTCTAGTGGAAGGTGTCCCTGCCCTTGGCAGGAGGATAGGAGGAGATGAGATTTAAAGTCCCATCCAACCCTAACCTTTCTACTCCCAGGCCAGGTAACAGCAAGTTCTGTCCACATTACACCACCTGACAGTCACAGTCAGAGTACTCACTGGCACAAATCCCCTTGGACAGGTCCTGCTAAGCCGGGGCACAGCCAGCCCTTTGCTGCTCCCACAGAAACATCACAGCAGCAAAACTGGGGCTAAGGAGCACCCAGGAAATGGAACAACCAAATGTTTCTGTGCTTAATCTGCCTGAATGGAGCCCCCACCTATTTGTCCTCCCAGATTTGCTTGGCATGATGGAATGTGCCATCACATGCTTGTTCCAAGGAGTGACCAACATACCGAGCTGTCCCTGCCCCATTAACGATCAAAGCACACAAGCAAAACTCTTCCTGGATGGGCACAAAAAAAAGCACAAACTTTTCCTGGTGTTTGCACCTGCCTTACACGAAGGTCTGCCCACAGAACAACTGACAGGTTCTAAAAGGAATATTGCAAAGCGGAATTTTTACCTGAATGCAGGTGATACAGCAAACAGGGTCATACAGGTTAATGTTGAGTCACAGCTCCTGTGCTTCACCTTCTTGAGTGATCACCACAAACAAAATAAACACAAAATATGAATTATAAAACATGGTGAACCCTTTGGTCCCTGCCCATCACCCAGGTGAAAAACAAGGATCAGCAGAGAGTGCCCGTACTTGGTGATAGTGAGGCATGGGGTAAATATGCACATAGGATAACAAACATTAATTTTTTTGCTCATTTCAGGGCAGGGCCTGATGGTTGCAACTGCTCAGAGCCCTGGCTGGCTGTCAGTGCCTGCTGGGCTCAACTGGCACCAACCTGGACTTGCATTCTCACAAGGGCAGGACAGCTCTGGTTTCAGTTTTCCAATTCCAGATAAAATTGTCCATGAACTCTTTTGAGGGGTACTGCTGCTGTTGACAGTCCTGTGTTCTATGATGAAGAATGAAGCATGGAAGCTTCAGACAACTCCTTCCTCCCAAGTAATTCCAAGTTTTCAATGGGAATTGTCATTGTGTTGGTCTCCCTGATTTCATGGTGGCATCTCTCAATGCTGAGGTGGTAGAAAGACCCAAAGTGAATCAGCCTCAGAGAGTTTCCCTAACCAGGAGCTCCTTTCCAAACTGTTCCCACTGCTTGGAGAAGCAGGGCACACATAGTGAAGCCATTGATGACATTTGCCAGACATACAATCACTGGAGCTTTTAATGACGAGGCCCAGCCCTTCTGAAACAGGACAAGCAAGTTGGATGCAAACAGCATTAAAAATTTAGAGGAACGCATATTTTGAGGAGCTGGGTTTGGGTGGTGTTTACTCGACAAGTCTTTGTTCTCGAGCCATCACAGGGGTGTCTGCCGCCAACCTGATTAAAAGGCTGATCCTGAGAGGCAAGTCAGCCTCCCGGGATTTCCAAATTGGAGATACTGGGAGATGGGGTGTTATGGGTCCATGACTTTATGATGTCCCTCTGGAGTGGCCTGGCACTCCAGTGAAGGAGGGAGACCAAGGACATGCACTCAGTCGATTCCACACCTGGGAACCATGCCAGGAACCACCACCATACCACAGGGTGATTCCCTCCTGCCAAACCATTCCATGATTCTGCAGTTGCCTCTGGCCCACCCTCACCGGCACCAGCTGTCAGGTGGGACAGCTGGGAAGGTGTAATAAGCTCTGCTGTGGTTTTCTTCCCTGCCCAGAGGAAAAGTTGCTGCCTCTGCAGAGCAGTTAAGAGATTTGCTGTGGGGCACAGCAGCTCACAGTAGCCCTGTCCTCATTGTGAATGTGAAGCTGGATAGGAAGCAGTGCCTTAAAACACCATCCTGTCTACTCCCTGTTGGCATCCCAGGAAAGTCAGCCCAGCCCAGCAGTCCTGCTGAAATACCCCAGTGATGCAGTTCAGGGAGCAAGGATCTCCTGCACAAAACCTTCTGGCTACTGAGGCTCACAAGGCTCCAGCACAGCTGACATTCCCACTGCATTTCTGTTGTGTTGGACTGATATCCCTTCTCCTGCCTGGTACGGCAGGCATTCCCTAAATCCTGCCTTTCCTAGGGCTGGCCGTGCTTTCCCAATCTACCCCCGGGGATCCTGATGAGGATGACGGGGCACTGGGTGGGAGTGTCACACCGAGTATCGGTTCGTGTTCTCCCCCAGCAGGAGAGGTCGTGGTCCTGTCAAAGCCGAGCTGCAGAAATGCCGACTGTCAGGGAGGGAGCTGCTCTCCCCTTGCCCGCCCGGCTCACCCGGCCGCATTCCTCCCACAGGAACTCACCCGGGGCGGCTCCTCCGTGCCTGCGGAGCCTGGACCCGGGCCAGGCCCTGCGCTGGGCAGAAGCCCCTCAAAGAAACCCACAGCAGCGGGGAACTCAGCAAATGTCAAGCTAAGGAGTTTGGGCTTCTCCCAGACCGCTGTCCTGAGGGGGAAGCTTTTCCTTGTTTCTTTCCATAGTGTCGCAGTTACAGCTATTTCCTCCCAGGTCCAGCAACACGGGGTCTTACTTCACACGGATATAGCAGGGGTTCAACACACAGCGTGGGCATGGTGGGGAAGCCTGCAGACACCTGCACTTCCATAAAAACACTCTCAAAAGCCTCAGTTTTGCAAGAGGAATGGCTAACCAGAATGATCCCACCCTGCCATGGATACATCGGTATGACCCAGCTGGTAACTTCCCCGATAAGCACACCTTCCTCTATCCCAGGTTGTTGCAAGCCCTGGCTTTGAACAATTCCAGGGATAGGGCAGCCACAGCTTCTCTGTGCCAGAGCCTTCAGCATCCCCACAGGGAAGAATTTGTTCCCAATATCCCATCTAAACCTACTGTCTTTCATGGAAGAGCTGGGGTAAAACGAGGGGTTTTTTGGCCACATAACCCCAAGGAGCGCACTGCCACAGAGGGGGTACCCCGAAGGGGACTCTGCTCCTCACCCCTGACTGCTTTGGGGAATGTGAAAGAACGCTTTGCCTTTTCCCTCCGTCTCCCAACACCTTTCCTTGCCGCAGACGTCGGGACAGAGAGCAGGCAGGGGCGATGCTGGAGGAAAACAAGCCGCGAGCCAGCGCTGAGGAGAGCCCCGGGCTGCACAAAAGGTGCCTTGTTCCCCCCATGAGGCGGTCGGGCAGCACGTCCCCTCCCTCACCGGCGATGGAAAACAGAGCTCCAAGCACTCCTTCACCTCCCCTCGCCACCTTCAACCTTCCCATTGGGTACAAAATGTTCTCGGGAGCAAGAAACCCGAAGTTTAACACGTCCCTTCTCTTGGGCTCTTGGTCGCCTTGCCTGGGGAGTGGCCGGCTCCTGGTTATACAGTAACCTGTTGCTCCGGGTCCCAGCTCCACCTCTCGCTGCCTCCACATCCCTCCCCTCCTCTCTCCTCTGCCAAGGAACCTCTGTCACCTGCTCTCAGACACCCGCGACGAGCGGCACCGGGAGGGAAGGGCAGCGGGGAGCCACGGCACGGGGACCCCCGGGCCGGGGTGCCGGGTGGGCTCTGCCTCCCACTCTCCTTCAGCCTTCGGGGCATCGGGCTCACAGCCTGTGCAGGCAGGACACGGAGCTTGACTGCTGGAGAATGGCAGCAGGATTTAACTAGGAAGGCACCGGAAACTGGGAGAGAACTCACGGGAGCTGAGCGAACTGCGGGAGACGAGAGCGGGTTCTCAGCACCGGTGAGTTTCTCTTTGCAAATCCTAAAACTTCATCCCCCTCCCCAGCTTTTATCCACTTCAAAAGTCTGTCTGATTCTGCTGTGGAGGGAGAATGGCTGGAGAGGGGTTGTGGCTGGGAGAACTATCAGTGTAGTTTTCTGTTGTTTTAGTTTAAAAATATGAAAAAACGTACTTTTCCCAGCGTTGTGTTTTCTGAGTTTTTTTACCCCGTCCTGGTGATTCCCCACCGGGTGAGATCCAGTAGGTGGCACTTTCTTGGCAGCGAAATGTCCATTTGGCACAGAACGAGGCATTTTTTTCTGTTCCTAATGAAGTCTGGAGACGTAGTTTTGAGCAGCTGTTTGTTTGCAAACCTCGGGGTTTCCTCTTTTGGGGAAGTGTGTAGAATTTCGGGCCGTTCCCCGCTGGGCCCTTCAAAGAGTTGCTGGTCTTGGTGGGTCAGTTCTCCCTATCTCTCATCCTGGCAGGATTTGCCACCCGATTTCAGCACTGAGGGAAGCTCGGAGTTGCCCTGTTCCCTCGCCTGACAGCTCTGCCTCCTGATGAGATTTCATCTACATTAACGAGTCACAGCACTCCCATCCCCTTTCTCTTATTTTCCTGGAAAATGCTGGTGCAAACTCCACTGAGGACAAGGCTCAGGGACAAATGATGTGACTGACATTATTTTCAAATACTGGAAATAACTGTGACACAGCACAGTAGTAAAATCCGGTGATTGCCCTGCTGTAATTAGGGCAACGGGGAGTTAACACTTGTGTTGCTGGGCTGCTCCAAAAGCAGGGATCAGATCCATTGGTAGTTGCTCATCCAGGAGTGCCAGAACTTGGCTGGCATGTGTCCCAAAAAAAGGCCTTTTGCTGAGTAAAGAAGTGACAGACAGAGGCTCAGCCCCCAGCTGATACAGCAGGGATCCACGCACGGTTTTGCTCACAGATGCCACAGGCAGCAACGCATTCCTGGCTCTGTTTTGCTCTGTGAGTTTTCAGTTGATTAAGAAGGAAAATTAGTCCTTCACAGACAGAAAGGGCAGGCAGCAGTGCTGAAACAAGGAACCCTTTAAAACAGGGCTGGGAAGAGGGACTTGGGATCCACTGTGGGAAGGTGTCTGTGAGACGCAAGGTCGTTGGTTGGCCATGTTTAAAACCAAGGCTTGAGCTGGTGTTTGGGACAACACTACAGGTCAGATCCACTGTGGTCAGGCCTGCATTGTTCCTGCTGCTGGTTTCCACAGCTGAAGCCTTGGGAAGGAGCTCGTGTTCTCCCAACTGTGCCTTAGCTCTCCACCTGGTCTAGTGCAGGATCTACTCTGCTGTACTCATCAGGGCAGGGTGGCTTTGTCATGTAATCATAGAGCTTAGAGGAACAGGGGATGTTTTTGGGCACCCAAGGAAAAGTCGGCACCAGCATTGTTGAACTGGCCGTTGGTGAAGTCCCGGGAAGGGAGCAGCTGCGAGTGACGCTGGAGAATGGCTGTGACGTGCGCACACTGCTTGCGCGGGGCCATGGAGCAGTTTGCCAAGACAAGCTTTGAGTCCTTGGCTTTCTGCCCCTCTGCCATCACCCCCCATGGCAGGGTGGGCACAGACACCATGAGAGAGGAGGGCAGCCAGGATCCTGCTCAGCACCAGCAGAAAATGTCTTCTGAGCCACAGGACAGGTACCGCAGGGGCAGACAGAATGTGCCTTCAATGCCCGCCTTTGCTGACTGCAAACCACTCCCCATCAGTCAGAGTGACAAAGCCCAGCCTCGAGCCTGAAATAGCCCTGCAGGTTGTTGCTCCTGGGTCTCCATCTGCCCAACTCCCATGGATGGTGTGATGGGTCAAGGGTAGGACTAGATGGTCTCAAAGATCTCTTCCAACCATGATGATTCTGTGAAGGACACTGCAGAGCAGGTGCTGTCTTTGGCGATGTCACAGCAGCCACCATTTTGTCATGCTGTGACAAATTGTCATGGCTGCCTGCCTGAATTCATCCAAGGGCATGAAGAGACAGGGAAGGGTTGCACAGGAGGAACCCTGTCCTGCTTGCTCTGCTCTGGTCACTCAGCCAGGCTGTGGATCCTGAGAGGAGACCCTGCTGGGGCATGGTTGCAGGGCCAAACCTGCCAGAGGTTTGTTGGCATCTGCCCTTGGATGAGATGGCTTGGAATGTGCTGGAAAACAAAATGCTCTTCATAGGGTCACAGGATCATTCTGGAAAAGAAAGATTCAGAAGAGACACTAATGCACTGTAGGACTCGGGAGGTTTCAGTCCTTGTGGCAAAAAAGAAAGGAGTGAAACAGGGAGAACAAATGCGTTGGCTTGTGTGGGCTTGAGAAACATCCATATGAAATAAGTCCTGAGTGCGTGGGGGACTCTTGGAGTATTATTCCCACAGGGCTGGATCCGGGACTGCTGCTTTGGAGCACTTTCTGTCATACTCTTGGCTTTCTCCCTTCCATGCCATGGTCTCTCTGAAGTGCTGGGCCAGGGCAGGTTTGTGGTTTTGAAGAAGACTCAGTGTTTTAGTCCTTGAACAGGGCTGATCAGGGCCCATGACTCCTTTCCACAAGTGCAGTCAGCAGCGCTGCCCTTCCCTCCAGGGTGGACAGGAATGCACGGCCTTTAGCCTGCGAGTTTGGTGTCATTGGCAATAAAACAATCACCCTTGGAAAATTCTCCAGCCTAGCCTAGTGACCCCCAAGCAGAAGTGCCAAGTAAAACTCCACTGCTATAACTTGCTGGAGTGACAGGGATGACCTCCTGCACTCTGCTAGAGCTTTACCAGCAGCTCGGTGTCTGCCTGGCATGGCAGCTCCCATGGAGTGGCAGCAGATCCAACAGCACTTGGCTCAGCCAGCAAGGATTCCTGAACCACGTGTTTAGCCAAGGCACCACAGGTGCCCAGAAACATACCCATCTGCCTGCCCAGGAAGTGTTCATGTTTCCCACTGCAAGGGAGGGGAAGGGTGGAAAGGAAGGAAACCCTCCCTGCTCATCTGACTGCATTGTAGGAGAGTCCTTGCACCATCAGAAATGGTGCCAGGCACTGTACCACACCTGAGAGATGCAGGAGATGAGATCCAGGGAGGTCCAGGAGGCCTGAGAGCACATTTTAGCTCTGGATCTCCATCTGCCCACAAGACCATAGTTAGGAATGCAGCAGAGCAGAAGGATTTTCATGGAGTGGGGAGGCTGTGAACAGCATATCTGTCTGCTTGCAGTGGGTTTAATATGTCAGGGTCAGTGAAAAATACACTGTTACCCATCCCTAAAATATTTAGGTGTTAAGAGAGAAAGGAAGGGGATCCAGGGAGAGCTGCTCCCACATGGACATGGCTGCTGCTGCACATAGGTGAGGGTTTGTCTTTTCCCAAGGCAGTGAGAGTTTTCCTTTCTCCTGGGCTGGCGACAGTACTGCCTCCAAAATTGAAATGCACAATGCCAGGGGGGTAACCAAAAAAGTCCTGGCATTTTACTTCCTGGTAATCCAGATAAATTAGGAAGAATTGCAATTAAGAAGGGAGGGAAGGGTGTGTAGCTGAGCTGGACCGGTTTGGAGATGTTTCCCATTCACCTGAACTGCAATTCCCCAGGAGAGCCCAGCCCTTGTTCCCATTCCCCAAGTGCTCCCAAGGGCGTTTCTGCAACGTGCTCAGTGCCACTGAGGATCTGCCGAGGAACAGAACAAAAGCTTCCAACCCCCGGGAAGAAGTGGGGAGTCACAGGCTCTGCCTGTTCAGCTGCCCTGGGACAGGGACTGAAGTGCCCAGACAAGCTGCTGGGGCCCTGATTTGGTTGGAAGCACCAAGTGAGGCCTGGAGGTGCCTGTTCCTGCAGGCACAGTGGCATGCATGGACCCTCACAAGGAAAGAGGCTGGTGGCAGAGGCTGGGCTGCTCCAGCCCGTCTGGCACAGAGCTCGACCCTTCCTGGGATGCTCTGTGCCCTTACATGCATCCCTGCCTTCAGAGGAGGGTCCAAATCAACTCCTCTCACCAGCATCTCCCACAAAGGTTCTCCTTGTCCTGCTGAGATGGGCAAACACATCTCACATGTGAGAAATCCTCATCTCCGGTGCCAGGGTCACATTCCCACATTCAGTCCACACTTGGGGTTTCACCTGTTGAGGCATTAGCCCACCTATTCACCTCTGTAATGGAGGAGCTGAGCACCCTCAGGGTGACGGGATGGGATTTTGCAACAGCCTTGGCTGTCATGATGGGCAGGTGTGGCACAAATGAGCCCTCATGGCTCATGGGCCTCCAACCTAGCCTTGCCCCAGGTGAAGGCAGAACTTTCCATGGCTGGTGGAACAGGAACACTCCACATTTGTGGTCTGAGGTCTTTCGGCACTGCCTTGGAGTGGGACAGAAAGAATTTTCTGGTTATTCTTTTTGGTTATTTATTTTTGGTTTCTGGTTTGGGCACTGAGCCCCAAAAGCTTTCATGATTTGAATTTAAGTTTAGTCCTTCCTGCTTCCTTTTTTCTTTTTTCCCTTCCTCTGTCTTATCAGTCTCAACTTGTCCAGATCTATATCCTACAAAGGTAAAGTGCAGCCCATCCAAATGGCAATAAACCAAAGTTCAGGCACAACAGCTGATTCAGAAAGTGAAGTAGTGCTGCTGGTGGGATGTGATTGGGATCAGGCTGAGTCAACACCACCCTCCCCCAGACTGTTTACACCTAACTTCCCTGTCGCTCAGGATGGACAGAAGTGGGAATCATCTGGGAGCTGAGAATCTCTTAATGCCTTACAAGTGTTGGCTGCTGGAACTAGAGCTGAGGGTTGCTCCAGATTCCCTCACCAGCAAATACAAGGTGAATCCCAAACCTGACCCACCTCACTGCTCTGGACATGCCAGTGGCTTGTCCTAGTCTGTCACTCATGCCTCATTGCCACCATCAGGACTCTCTTGGGTCAGTCCTTGTCCCACCACTGCTGCCAGCCAGAATTGTGACTTGTGGATACAAACTCTTCCAAGTACTCCAAACTCCTCTGTGCCCTTTTCACAAGGGCATGGAGTGACAGGACAAGGTGGAATGGCCTTAAGCTGAAGGAGGGTGGCTTTATATTAAATTTTGGGAAGAATTTTTTCCCTGTGAGAGTGCTTAGGCCCTGGCACAGGTTGCCCAGAGAAGCTGTGGTTGCCCTATCCTTCGAAGTGCTCAAGGCCAGGCTGGACAGGGCTTGGAGCAAGCTGGCCTAGTGGAAGGGAGGGACAGGGTATGGTCCATTTCTCATAAAGGGAAATGGAACTTTTTTCCAACCCAAACCATTCAATTTATGACATGATAAATCAGGTTTGAGGCTTTCAGTGGCGACTCTATGGAGGCAAAGCAGTGACTTCACTGTCTGTGCTGAGATAAACACAGAGGTGTCCATTTGCCTGAGCCTGAGACAATCCTTTTATCAGCAAATTCATTTCATAAAAACACCAGGGAGAGGAGAAGAGAGAAAGGTAATTTGCACCCACGATATCCCTTAATAAATCACAGGCTGGAGCCTACTCTCATTCCTGACACTGCTGCCTCTTAATTATAGCTGTGTTCAGCTGAGGAGACAGAGGAGGAGAGCTGGGCTCTTTGCAGAAGGGAGCGCTAATTAAAACCTCTTTTCTCTGGGAAGATATTAATGTCTTCCTCTGGGGCAGAAGCAAATGGCCTTGTCTATGGCCATTCCCGCAGGTTAAGCAGTAACTCTGACTTTCACACAACCAGGCAGTTTGTCCTGTTTTTGGTACCTGCTGCTCTCAGCATGGCTTCTGGGCTGAGATATGGGACTTTCAAAAGTCCTTGAAAAAGGAAGAGCAATAACATGTACCCAGGCAGCCTGTGCAGGCATGGAGGTAAGGTTAGGTAGTAGGGGTGGCTCCTCAGTCCAGGTACAGACCACAAAAGGGTTTTGCACACTATTCCCTGATATGTGACACAGGCAGGATTTCTGAGATGGAGAGGGTACCCCAGACTGCACCCAAAGAAATCCTCTGGTTGGAGTTACGTGGACTTTAACAGGCATGATCCACTTCCCCATGAGAGGAGAGTCCACGCCCTCAGGCTGGTGGGGGAAGGAGTCTTGCACCACCAGGTACCTGCACACCAGCATCTCTGCCTGATCTCCTGATGGTCATGCAGGCAGGTACATTCCTGATTCACTTCTTTTTCAGTTCAGGAGAACAGAAACCCTGCCAAACTGTGGGAGGGGAGTGGTACAGCTGAGCCATGGAAATGACACTGACCCACTGAAGTCAAAGGGCTGATTCTGTGATTCTATCTATTTATTCTATGTTTCCATGATTCCTAAAGAGAGTAACTTAGGAATCTCCAGCTGCCCTGCAGAGTTTCCACAGTAGGGAACCCAACTGGTGAAGGAAGGCTCTAGTCCAGCATCCAGGTACATGCACACTCCAACCTGGCATTCAAACCTGAGTCAAAACACAAGGAAAATATTGGGTTGGATTTTTCCCCCTTGTTTGTTTTGCAACAGAAGGTGCAGGGCAGGAGTGTAAAAGTAGCATGAAAGACTCTCAGGGATAACTTCAAGAACTGTCAGGTTTGCTGTGAGTTGCTACTGCTTGGAAAATAGGTTGATAAAGTTTCAGAAGCTTTAAAAAAGCCAGAAAAGCTGTGCCTCTGTCAGAGAAGCTGCTGCATGGAGCGAGGCAGGAGCAGGTTCAACAGGATAAATTGAGAGCAAATGTACCAGAGCTGTGCTCATTGCTGGTTTCTGCCAGAACGAGCAGGTAACACCCAAGGTGTGGTTGGGCCATCGGCTGCCCGAGCAATGTCTTGACAAGGAAGCACCTTTTGCTGCTGCTGTGTCTGCTCTGAGCTTAAAAACAAACCAGGAGCAGCCCTTGTATCTGTGACTTCAGCCCTGAAACTTCCAGTGCTCTTCAGCTTGGGAGAGGGACACTGAGATGCTGCTCTCCTTGAGATCTGTGATACAGCCTGTGGCATGGAGACAGGGAATGAGGCACCAGCTGCTTCCCGCTGACAGAGCTGGGGGGCATCCCATGAAACCAGCAGCTGGTGAGTGCAGCAGGAACAAAAGGAGGTGGCTGAGAACACTGTGCAGAGCCAAGCATGGAGCATCCTGCCACAGGCCATTCAGGATGTCCAGAGTTTACAGAGCTTGGGCAAATGCAGTTGGAGAAATTCAGGGATGGAAAAGAGTACCAGGAGCTCGTCGCTCACACTGCTGAGGGTGGGAAATGCAGAGAGGTTTCCTGTGTTTCCATCCTGTTCCTGGCTTCTCCTCCAGGTGCTGCAGTGTATGTGCCTCCAACCTGCCACCAAGCAGAACTGAGGGCAGGTGATGGGAGAGGCAATAGACCACCCCATGTTCAGGCAGCTGCTCCTGGCTCCTCTGAGCCAAGGGGAGGATAGAGTGGAGGAGAGGAGCTCTGGCCTCAGTGACTGCTCAGTGGAAGGAAATGTTGTACAGGTTTAGTCAGAGCCCAGGAAGGGAGCCCTGAAACCAGCCAAGCAGCCAAAGCCCTGCCACAGCCACGTGCAAACTAGAGCAGACAGGTCCCAGAACATCTGCTCCACACCTGGCACAAGCCTGGAGACACTCCTGCTCCCTGATCCCTTCTCCCTGCCTGCCAACAGCTGGTGAGAAAACAGTCAGAGGTGAGAAGGATGATGTGGAGCAGGAGAAGGTTATGGGGGAGATCTGGGCTGCCACCATCCTCAGCAGTCCCTGGTATTTTCCCAGAGCTGCTTCCAACATGATCTGCCCTTGCCAGATGCCTGTGGCTGCCAGGATGCTGCTCACAGAAGCCATGCTCTGCTCCAGTGCCACATGGGTGATGGACACATAGCTCCTTCTCTTGGAATCCTCCTGACAACTCAAGCTAAAGGAGCACTTGGGTAGCTCATGCCATCCCTGAGCATCCATGAGCTCAGCTGTAGGCCCCCAGGACAGGATTCAGGAGCCCCTGGCTGGGGAGCACCAGGAACAGCCCTTTGTCCTTCCCAAACCACAGGTATTCCTGTGCTCTCAGGGACACCTGCCCCTCCCTTCAGAACAACCTTCCCAGAATATACCAGGTTCTCCAGTGTGCATGTTTAGGCACAACTCTGCTTCTGCCAACCTTTCTCTGCTCCAGAGGAGATGCATAAACCTGTGGCTCATTTAAGGATCAGACCTCAGTGACAGGCCAGCAAGGAGAGTTCAGTGGTTTTAAACCCCAGGTCATGGTAAGCACCACGGTGCTCCTCTTTGGCTGCAGGAGCATCCACGTGGCCTGTGTTGGCCCCACTGCATGCCAGCTGCCCTGATCCTTCCACACACACCTTGCCCACCTGGCATAAAAGGGATTTCTTGCATCTTTCACCCCCTCCTCTGAGGATTACAGGGTTGTCCAGGCCAGAAGGCATCTCAGGAGACCTCCAGTCCAACCTCAACCAAGGTCAGCTCTGAAATCAGAACAGGCTGCACAGTTCACTCCTGCTGTTCTTGAAAATCTCCAAGAATGAGATGGCACAACCTCCCTGGGCAAACCTGCCAGTGTTGAGGTTCCCAGAGCAGAAACCCTGTCCTTCATGTGCCCTGCACAGCTTTAGCCTTTGGAACTGGAAATCTCCATGCCAAAGACCCTGTGGGCACATAGTAGTGGCCAGGGAAGCCTCTCCTCTCTAAGGCACTGCAGGAAACTCTTCTCTCCCCTTCCCAGCCCTGGAGTCAGTCTGGTTCCTTCTAGGCCAGCTCAAACTCCCATCCCAGCCTCTGCATGGACCAATTGTGCTTTTTCCTCCTTGCCCTTGCAAGAGATTAAATTTTTTTTTGTGGCAAGATTGTTAAAACAATTCTGCACCGCAAGATTAGAAACTGCCATTTGAATTATTTTGATAAACTCAGCCTCACACATCCTTCTATTCTATACAGAACAAAGGGCAAAGGGAATGGGGTTTATTTTGGTTTTGGAATGAGCTCTCCTGGGACTGTTTTGGTTACTGGGTAACTGGATGTTCAGGCTGAAAAACCCTTCTGTGGTCTCATCCACAGCTTCACTGAAAGCCCAAACACTGGAAATCAACCCAGTAATTTCCTGTGACTGTACGTCTTGTCTTCTGACCCCAGAAACAGAGCAGGGCATCCTTCAGGTGGGTCTGAGTATTTTGAAGCAGAACGTGTTTTGTACCATCAATGAATGTTATGGTTCCTATAGGGACTCTGTGAAAATCCAAAAATCTCAGCATTTTGCATGTAAAACAAATCAGTGATGGACAACAGAAGTCCCGTTGCATGAATTCCCATTTCTGCCTTTCACAGGTGAATGGGAAGGGATAAATCACCATTTCTCCATTTAAAATTTTGTCTACCATGATAATATATATGAAACTATCAACTACAGAAGGAAAAAACTGCATTAGACTACTACTAAAAAAGCTCAAGTGATGTTTTCAGACCAAAAGCTGACCTGAGCCCCACCACATCTCCAAGAGCCACGACTGAGCAGGTTAAACTGGATGTTATTCCTGCAGTGACACTCAGAGCCGATTTTCCATGTGCCAAGTTTAGCTCAAATGAATTGTTACAAATAGCCAAAAATACCCAGGCAGGATATGAGTAGGAAGCACAACATAGGATGGGAAGAGATAGCAGTGAATGTTGTCATCATTAGCTTAAAAAGGCTGGAAAAGCCTTAAATATCAAATGAGATTTTTAAGAGATGAATCTCCTCCCTTAATTCTTCTGCCCCACCCTCCCAACAAAAAGCCCAGGATGAGTTTTAGAGCAGGAAATGAAAATTACTGATGCTTCCCAAGCCTCAAGCCCCTATTGCTATGGACAAAGATTTGGAACGGGAGCAGAGTGGAATAGCTCCTCCCTAGTACAGGCAGAGGGAGATGGGCTGCAACCCTCTCCCTTTCTTTGGGGAAAGATGGGATGCTGTGACCTTCCTACATAGGCAGAAAAGGATTTTTAGTTCAGATTGACCAATTACTTCTGCAGATTTACCAATCTTCATCTAACCCCAGAGAGTTTGAGCTGACTTTGCTGGAGACAAACTGAAGCTAAACCTGGCCCCAACGTGGCTCTGAGCCTAATAACAGCTTTTCTCTAACAGAGAAAAAGCTCTTGGCACACCAACTGCCCTGCTACATGCCTGAATTTCTGCCAGGGAAGTGAATCAGCATTTCAGGGAGTGACCAAAAATGCCCTTCCTTAGGAGGAGGTGGTGGAAAGGTCCCTTGGATCTCAGCTGCTCTGTCTTGCTCATGAACCAGTCAGCATGGGGAGTGCACTGACAAACAAGACTCCCTCTTGCTCCTCCTGAGGGGATGAGGAACCAACCACACCCCCCAGCTTTGCTTGGTGCTTTCCAGCCCAGTTTGGGCTGCAGTAGCTAGGCAAGGATGGTCTGGTGTATCATGCTTCTGCCTGGGGCTAAAGGTTGGGAATTACTGTGGAAAATGAATCTGCCTGCCAAATGCATCTGTGAGGCTTTACAGCTGTCCTGTCAGGGATAAGGAGGCAGGAATACTGAGGCTGGCTCTAAGGATTGCACAGGATTGATGTGAGGAGGGCACCATGTTCTTACACATTACAGCAATCATATAATGGAAAATTAAGACACTTGAGTGATTAGCTCAAACAGCAAGGTCAACCTGATACACCCACACCTGGTGAGAAATTATTGATCCCCACCAGCCAAACCAGGACCAGCCAAGGGATATCAGCATGGTCCCTGTTGGACCAGGCATCTTTGAAGCTTCTGGAAGCAGTCTTGTTGTCTGTGCTTTGAATAAACAGAGCACCACCTTCCAGCATGGATGTCACAGTCCTGAGCTTTGTTCCTGGAGATCCCACCATGACAAACACCACTCCACTGTGCTTCTGTCCATCAGAGCTGTATCATTACTGTGGGAAGCAGTAGGGACACAACAGGAACCCTCACAACTCCATCCAAGCTTTAGCCCATCCTCACAGATTCTGGGATGGTTTGGGTTGGAAGGGACCTTAAAGCCCACCCAGCTTCACCCCTGCCATGGGCAGGGACACCTTCCTTTATACCAGTTTGCTCCAAGCCCCATCCAACCTGGCCTTGGACACTTCCAGGGCTGGGCAGTCTGCAACCCCCACTGGTGCCAGCCTTTCACTGAGTCTCCCAGCTGTTCCACAGATGCCTTCGAGCTTGGAAAAGCCATCAGAGAAATATTCCAGCTCTGCAGGAGGTGCACATGAGGAACAGCTCTGAGAGCTGGTGCCTGCAGCCAGGAACACGAGCCCACAGCCAGTTTCAGGATTTTGGTGTTTTGCCTGAACACAGATTAATACCCTCCTCCAGGCTGGGCTCGGCTGTTATCCGTCCTGCTCTGGAATATGACACACACAGGCAGAGTCACTCCCTATTTTTGCTGGCCTGATCTCTGAGTCCCAATTTTTAGACAGAGCAAAGAAAAAGCTTCCCTTTCATCAAAAGTATGAAATCCTTCCCATGTCTGAAAATCACAGCTTTAAACCCCTTGCTGCTGGTGAACCAGTGCCCAGAGTACAGCACCAGGCTGGGAAAAGGGGATAATTTTTGGGAGTTGTGAGTTGAATAAGGATGCAGAGCAGAGAAACCTTCAGCATGACAACAACCAGTGCTTTCTTCAGCAAACTTTTTGGATACCAGGCATGCTACACCCACAGGTCCTGGCGGCTCTGGAGCCATCCAGCCTTTCCCTTGCATCCTGCCTAGACAGTCCCACGGCCAGTTCCAGCCTCCCACAGCTCTTTGGCTCCCACCTCCCAGGAGCTGGGTGGTGCTAGGGACAGGATTAGCTCACAGAAGGTGTGGGCACAAAACAAAAACAGGATAGAGGGGAAAAAGCTACAAATTTCCTCACAAAACTCCTCTCTTCCCAGGAAGCCAAGGGAACGCGTCATGCTGGTTTTTCTTCCTGGGCAGTACAAGTGACTCACATGACACTTTCTCCCAGTTGGGTAGTTTTGAACTGGGGTCTTTTAATTTAAACCATTTAATGAGGTTTTATGTAAGGAATGCTCATTCATCTTCCTCCATCTTTCCAAAGGCATCCATTAATATTTAATGTGCTGTTTCTGGGCCTGGCTCTCTAGCTTTCTAAACTGCAGCCCAAGCATGGATAATGCTCACCTTGGAACCCCTGGCAAGACACACAGCAAGCCCAAACCTGCTCCCTGTTTTCCTTCCACCCAGCTCCTGCAGAATTCCTCCAAAAGAGAGGAAAGGTGTAAATCCAGGAGCTGTGACTCGGCACTGGGACTCTGCAAACAAGTCTTTCTGAGGGGTAGTGGAGCCAGCTTCCAGTTTTTTCCCAAGATCTTGAAAACTGTGGCCATTTGTGCATTTTCCCTGGGTATTTATAGAGCAGGGTGCTGTCCAGACTTGCTTTTGGTTGTAGCTCTGGGAGGAAGGTTTTACTTTCTGGCAGGAATATTTGCTTGGTTCAGATCTTTCCTTTCCCACTCCAGCTTGTGGGCACCAATGGCCTGCAGTGCCACTGGACTCTGAACTGGGACCTAAATTAAGGTCTGCTTGTGGATCACCATGGACACATTCTCTCTGTAGGCAGTTGCTGAATCTCCCATCAGGAATATGTAAATATTGGCACTTTTGCTCTGAGTGCCAGTTTGTGTTCCTGAGCTCCCAAGGCTCCATTGCAGCCCCTTGGAGACCAACAGGAAATCCAGATGGGATTCAAGGTGGGGGGGTCAGGGTCCACCAAAGCTGATATAGGGGTGGCTGTAGGTCTGAGCTGCCTCAGTCCAAATGAGCAGCTGCCACTTCTGCCGTGGAGGCTGAAGAACACTTGTTTCCTCTCTGCTCAGACCTGTTGGGCTGGATTATATTTATCCAGGTGCTTGTCTTCTGGAGAATCTCCACAATGTGAACAATGTGATGTGCAGAGCAGGGAGTGTATCCTTCAGACACCTGGCAGGTTGTACCTGGGGACTGCCTCTGTTGGAATGTGGCACGTGCCACACACACACCGGAGCTCCACCCCCCTCCTTCCATAGGCCTATGTCTTTCCAAAGGGATCCATGACCCTGAGTGGCTCCATCACAGTAAAGGTAACTTGAAAGGGTGGAAGAAGGAAAAAACCAGAAGACTTGCCACTTTCCCAAACTTGGGGTGCTGTAAAGGCATCTCAAACAACACAGATAACAGTAGGGACTCCTGCAGCCAGCAGGCTCTCCAGGCAGTGTCATCTGGATGTGTTCCCCTTTCCAAAGCAGGAATCACCACCATTAAAACAGAGTAGTGATCTTCTGACTTGGTCCTGCTAAACAACCAAGGCCTGATTTTGCAAAAACAGGGTTTGGAAATTTTGGATGGGACATGATCTTGGCTTGCTTCTCCAAGGAGAAACAACAGCCTGTTCCTCTGTTTGGCTGTCAGCCTCTCTGCTCTGGATTTGCATTTCCTGATGCTTTCTGACTAACCCAAAGATCATTTTTTTAAAGAGTGCATGTTCCTAGCAGATACCCTGAGTTTCTCCTGGTGATCCCTGAAGCCATCCTTACAGGCAGGTTCAAAAAAGCAACTAAAAGCAGGAGAAGGGTGGTTCCAAGAGGCTGGACCAGCAGACCAGAGACCCATGTGAAGTTCTCAAGTCAACCACAGCTCCTGGGGTCTCTCTCACAACCACTTTGAGAGATCTAAACCAGTTTGTGTGAATTTAGGACTCTTGGTGTCTCATGAGGAGCTCTGAGCACACATATCCCAGTGCCACACTAATGCCCAAAAGCTGTTTTGTTAGTGGATTGACGTGGGATTGTGGCCTTCCCTACCTGCCAGCTCCTGCTATACCATCAGAGAGGGTGGGAGAGATTGTGGCAACTGGTGGGATACTCCCAGGGGCTGGGGGAGCAGTCTGGAGCAGGAGCAGTGCAGGACGCACACACCACAGTTCCTGTGCTTCTTCCTTTGCTCTCCTGTGAATCCAAGCAGCCCAAGCTTTACTGCACAGCCCATCAAACAGCTTTCTCCAGCGTGACATTCCTGTAGGAAAACACCCAGCAGCCCTAACAGACAGCTTTTGTGGGCCTGAGAAGTCTGAGAGATAACATCCTGTGGTGGCCAGCTCATGTTTCTTCCTGAGCTTTATGTTACTGCCAAGACTGCTGCCAGTCCAGCAGTTCTGCCTGGCCCATCCCCCTGGCACAGGATACACACACAGACAGCAGGGACCCCTCACCCCAGGCAGGATCCCAGGGAGCATTTCCATCCCAGGGATCTCCCCAGTGGCCAAGCCCCATTACCTCTTGCTGCAGAGATTCCCCTCAGCATGGCTGATGGGGAATTCAGAAGTCCTGTTGCTGCCCCAGGCAGATTTCGGTGGGATGACTAATGGAAACACAGGCAAGGGTTAGAATATGCTTGGAAAAACTTGCTGTTACTCCTAGGTCACTTAGTTTAAGGTTTTTGAGGGTTTTGCCATGTTGTTCTACTGTTCCAGCAAAAACTGTTCTGTTCAGACCACCATAAATCCTTGCTACTACAATCACATCCTAATATTCTCTGATACCAACAAACCCAGTCTCAGTCTTAAAGGTCTTAGACCCATGAAGAGAAAAACCCACAAACACCAGATGCTGCTGTTATTAACAGTGATGATAATAATAATAATAGCCCTAAAAACCCCACCAGTATTTCACATTTGCACATTGTCCAATCTTTACCCAGAATCCAGAATTTTTCATGTCCTTTCCATGCCCTATAAGAAGTCTGACCACAGCAGATAAGGGAGAACTATACCTAATAAAAATAAAGTAAAACAATAGCAGAGATCAGCCCAGAGAGGAGAAAGAGATATTACTTTTTCCCTTCACAAAGTGCTTCTCCACCCTTGGAGAAGAGGGATCAATGTCACAGCTCCCTCTTCAAAGAGACTCAGAGAAAGCCAAAACAATGCATGGCCAGCTTCCATTTGCTATAAAAGTACAGAAATGTGGCGCAGACAATGCCAGGCTCCTGTCACGGCTCCATGTGTCTTTGGGAGGATATTTGACCTCTAAGGATAAGACTGGCCGGAAAGTCAGGGAGTGGGGTTTCCTGTGCTTTAAAGTACTACAGGTCTTCACCCACCTTGATGGCCTTCAGCACTGATTTGTGCTGGCCTCCCTAAGTCCTCTGGGACCTCCTGACCTGGGCTAGATCAAGGTACTAGGCTTTAGCCATGCAGTTTAGCTTCCTTGTAGTTGCTCCAGTGGCTGCAGACTGAATTTGAGCCTGGCTTAGCTCCTGGAGTCCGTACCTCATTCCATACCATGCTCATATGCGAGGCTCAGCTGCCTTGCTTGGTGACCCAAGCAGAGACTCTGCCCTGCACCAGCAAAAGGGTGGGAGATGGTCTTGAAATTGGCTTTGATTAGGCTGAGTCAAAGTTAATACCTGCACAGCCACACACTGCATGGTGACACTTGTGTCTCACCTCCCTTCCTACGCTGCTCCCGCTGGGGAAGGAGGAGGCAGCAGCCACACCTGCTGGGAGATAAGGGGGAGACCAGAACCCTCTAATCAGGCCAGGGAGAAGACAACATCTGGCTGAGGCTGCAGACTGTGGGAGCTCTTAAGGAAGCTCCCAAGGGGAGAGAGAACCTAGAGAAGGCCAGCCCACAGCTTCATCTCTTGCATCTTGGTTCTGTCCACATTTCAGGTGAAGTGCTCTTAGTCCTCCTTCACCTTTCACAAGCCCAGCTGCCTCTTGATTTAGCAGATTCATTAGAAAGTCTCCAACTCCTTAGGAATGTGCCCTTCCCCCTTGCAGTCTTCCAGTTCAGATTCAATTAATATCCGGCAATTAAGGCTGAATTAAAAGCTTTGGCATGAGGCTCCATCCTGGTTTCACTTGGCCAGCACCACACCACGCCTTCGCTGTGACCAGCACAAGGCTGAGCACAGCCACGGCCTGAATGCAGTGGGGAGAGCTGAGCAAAGGGCAAATAGGAAAATAGCAGGAATAAACAAAGAAAAGGGAGCCCAGCATGATAAGGACCTGCTGACTTGGCAGGTGTGTGCACTGCTTCCAGTTTCATGGCCTCTTTGGGACACAGGCACCCTGGAAGAGAGGAAGCCTTCCAGGTTAGCTTATCATTTGGGAACACCAGCTGATCCCATCAGGACTTTATTAATCACCATGAGATGAAGAATTCAGGGCTGGTCCTGCTTCACCCATGAAGCCAGACTCCTCTGCCACTGCCATGGAGTCTGCACCTCTGGCAGTCACCCTGGGTTGCCCCAGCTGGGCTCCTCAAAGAGCAGATCCCAGAGGTTTATTTTTTTGGACACAGCATAGGAAGGAGAAATAAAAACCAGGGTGACCTTAGCTGGATCCCTGGTTCCTCTGGGTGCTTCACAGCTGGGGCCAGGTCTGAGCTCCATGGGCCAAACCTGGTAACACATTCCTCCTGGAGTAACCTGGATAACAGTACATTAGGACATGGCCCTGGGCCAGTAAGAAAAAGGGAGCCAGAAATA
Organism: Geospiza fortis; assembly: GCF_000277835.1. Lineage (NCBI taxonomy): Eukaryota > Metazoa > Chordata > Aves > Passeriformes > Thraupidae > Geospiza > Geospiza fortis. Next base: position 1,624,228 of record NW_005054416.1, on the reverse strand, counting down.
TGACACTAATATGAAGAAACACCCCCAGCTATCATCACATGTGGGACTCAAGTGCATGGGTGGTGCAGAGTAAACAGAACAGAGCGGGGGTTTTTAAGAGCCCAAGTTCTCTTTTCCAGGTATCTTATGCTAATGCACAAAGAGATCCAGGAGATAGGAACAGTTTGAGGAATGTAAAAGGAAACCAGCAGACAGCTATTAACAGAGGAAAAATTCACAGGTATCCAAGCTTGGGCACAGGGATGGGTTTTATTACACTCAGAGGGGTTGGCAGACCACCAAGTTTCTATTCTAATGTGATTATGAATTTATATCTCTTATAGGTGTGCATAGAGATTTCAGCATCAACCACAAAAGAAGGGGGAATTTAACATACTAGCTACTAAAATGCACTTGAGGGTCCTTTCTAGCAGTGTCTCCGTGCTGAGTGTGTTACTGTGACAGAAAACAGGCTGAAAGTTGTAAGGCTGAGTCCAAAACATACTGGGGTTCTCCATGCAGTCTGTGTACAGCCAAGTACTTCACCAGCATCCTCATAAATGCATCTCTCTGACATCCCACTGACAGATCTGATAAGATCAGTGAGAAAACTCTCTCTGCCCTCACCTCAGGGTGAAACACACAGAGCAAAATACTCCAAGTGTTCCAACATGAGGAATACATGTGGATACGTAAGGAATCTAGGGCAGCTCTGCTGATGATACAACTAGCCCTACAGCAGATAGTCAGCCTCCAGAGGGGAAATCCCAGGTGTCAGGGATGGCTCCAAAGTATTCCCTGGGGATTACACACACACTTTAGCCTAGATTCAGTGAAGACAAACCCTTGGAGGAAGCTCCACTGCCTGCCCACGGCTGTCATGGCAGCCCTTGGCACATGCCAAGCACACTCAGCAGTTCCTTTCCAGGAAATCCCACTGAGGACACTGAGGAATTTTTTCCTTTAGGCCAGCAACAAGTATTTCAAAGCCAAACCTTTGAATTCTGACAACCTTATCATGAGGTAAGCAGGGTCTGACCCAGGCACAGACATGCCCCTGAACTTTCCAAAAGAAACTTAAAAATATTTTAGGACATTGCCTTGGCTTCCCTTCAGCTCACACATGCAGCAGAGTTGAAGAACTTGGATACCAAAACAAATAATTCCCTGAGATCTTATTATATCTTGTTTTCAAGATTTGTCTCTTCCCTTGCAGTTCTGCTGTCAGAACAGTGCCTGGATCTCTCTCACATCTTCTCCCACATTCTAATTCTCACTGGAAAGAAAAGGAAAATGATCTGTGCTGATCCTGTCTGCCTTTCACTAACCACTCACTGCAGTACATTTTCTTTCATCCCTGAGCTGCCAGTGGAGCAGCATTCAGTCATCCCATTTTTCTTTATGTGGTCAATCCCCTCGTAAAGATACTTTAACAGCTGGTGTAGAGCTGAAAATTACCACAGAACAAAAGCTAATGGCACTCATGAAAAATGACTTGGGACACACAGCCATGAGCACATGGGCACAGGCATCTGGGACAGACCATGGAGGCAAAGGGCACCTCAGTCCCTGTTTAACCTTAGGCAGGACAGTGCTGCTGGAAAAAGATGTGCTGGAATGTCACAAAGCTGGGGTGTGCCTGGAATGGAAGAGCAAGAGGGAGAGGTGGAAATAGGTTTTGAAAAAGCATCCTGGGATGTGTCACCTTCAGCCTAGGTCGGAGCAGTGAGAGGTGACTGAGAACAGGGAGGTAACAACCTTATATTCACCTGACTGCTTCATCTGCTTGGAGACCCCAGCTTGGAGGCAGGGAGGGCAGGATGCACACAGATAAATCACCTGAGAGCCTGTTCTATAACCACTGACCCTGTCTCTTGTGCTTCTGCTGCAGTTGCCTGGCCTGTGAAGCAACATGAGTCACAAGGGATCCCTCAACAGCAACCCCGGCTCAGCAAAGTAAGGATCTCCCTGCACCACTCCTTCCTACTGTTCGGGGGTACTCCAAGCAGTCCCACTCATCCACAAAGTCCCTGGTGTTTGTTTCACCCCTCCTGGCACTGCCTCACACATCACCTGCCCTGTGCACTGGGGTTTGATAATGGCACATTAGGTGCAGAGAGCAGATGGACACCAGGAGCCTCTCCACCAGCAGCCCATGGCAACCTCCCAGTGGAGCCAGAGCCACCAGCTCTCTCCCTCCTTCCTGCACCGGGTATGAGCACCTGATCCACTGCCTGCCCTCAGGGGGACATGGTGCACAAAGAGCACAAAGTAGCCCCTGGGCACCCATGGACTCACTGCTCTGTGCAGGACAGCCCAGCCACAGCACCTCAGATCCCACTTGGATCCTCCTCTGCCAGAGAAAACTCTGTTATCTCCTGGGTGCTCATTCCTACCCATGACCAGGCACGGGGGGTGGCCCTACCAGTGGTGCTTAGAGACTTGACACCCCAAAACTCAACTGTTTTCACACAATTCCACCCTCCCTTACATGGGATATGTTCTATATCCAAGCACCTGCCTTCAAGGGGTTCATCTCCAGCATGTCCATTGAGAAGGGATCATCACCTTGGCTCTTCCACTGCCTCAGGTTCAGGTGGACTCAGGGATAACATGCAGGGGGTCTCCCTGTAACTCCCACTTACGGCACACTGGGAGCCGCTGTCCTTAACCCAGCCCCTCCGGAGTGCTGTCCTTCCAGGGGACACTGTGAAGGTAACTCTAGTGGGGACAGGCCTGGCTGGGCTGCTCCGTGTCCTGTTTCCACCGCTGGGTTCAGTGACATGTGCCTGTGGTGTGGATAACGGGTAGGGTTGCACAGGAGCCGCCGGCACGGCCCACAAGGAAATGCTTTGCAAGGAAGGGAAGGGCTGGTCCCTCTGGGCACTGCAGAGCTGCTGTGTGAAAACTGATGTTAAAAATATTTGGGAGCTGATGGTTGATTTGCACCTTCTTCCTTTTTCAGTGGCAGCATGGGCAAAGCTGAGGGAGCCTCCAAGCTGAGTGCAAAGGACCTGTATGGTGAGTCGTGCCTGCAAACACATCCAAAGTTTCCCATGGCAAAGGCACCTCTGGAGAGCTGGATGTGGATGTTGGGGAGCTTTAGGCTGGAACTCAATCAAAGCCACATGAATCCAGAGTTCCATACACAACAGGCTGGCCTGACCTGGCAACAAAAACACACCTCACATCTGTGCTGACACCTCCCACGCTGGGGACAGTTGGGATTTTGTGGGAACAGAACGGTTCTTCCCTTAGTGGATCCTCCCCAGGTCTGTTAGCAAGATCACCTGATAAAGGGCCTCACAAAAGAAAGACTGTCCTCAGCAGGTTAATGATTATCCTCTTCTAACTACTTAGTGAACCATGAAAATTCCATGCCCTTTGGCTCTTTGGAAGTGCAGGGAATGGACAGGATGGGTGTTTGTGCACAGTCTGAGAGGCAGCTTGTTTGGGTTCACCACATTTAGGTATCAATAACAGTTATTCCTGATCTCAGCAGATCCAAGTACCCCAGGTGAAAATGTGGCCTCTGGGGTGGGCAGAGCAAGCATAAATCGTGTGAGAAATCACCTCCCCCAGTTATTTCCTGGGTAAGAAGCTGGGGGTTGTCTGGGGTAACACAAGCAGTTTTGGGGGCGTCCAAGCCTGCCAGCTCTCCCACCTGAGAGCTGTGGATTTACCTGGATGATGTTTAATTGTGAAGGAACAGACTGTGTGTGCTTGTCCTTGGATATTTTCTATTTGATCAGAGATTGTCTTCGGCGGCTATGAACTGCCAGTGTGGTTTATTTGTCCCTGAGAACTGACTCCCTTTGCCCAAGGCTGGAGGTTTATCCACGTGGAGTGGCCTGGAGCAGTGTCCAGAGAGACCAACCTCACCTGGGGAGAAGTGGGATGGCAGGGGCTGTATTTAGTGCTAAATAAAGCCATTGTTAATGTCAATTAGCTCTCAAGAAATGAAACATGAGGATAATGGCTGACCAGAAATTTGGCTGTTTGTGGCCTGGATGCTGCAGGGTGAGTGGGTGCCAAGCAGGGGTTTGAACTGTGTCTGTCACTTCTGGAGATGGAAGGACACATGATAAAGAAGTAAGAGGATGAGGTGTGAGAATTTTGGGTGCACACAGGGCTGCTAGTACAGACAAACTCCTCCTGCCTCCAAGGCAGTGGACATTCCTTTGGCTGAGCACTGACACTGGCACATCCTGTCAGGGGCAGGAGGGCTGCAGTTTCCAGGTAAACAGCCCTACAGAGAAATGTGTAAAAATGAACCTGGGAGTTCACAATGGGATTAAAGCCAAGCAGATTTGCAGGCTGGCACCCATGGGTGCAGGCAATCCAGGGCTCCAGCCACCAGAATTCCAGAGGGGGATCTAATGGTGCCATGGCACAGGGAGCACCCCTCAATCCTGTGCCACAAAAACCAGTGCAGGGAAAGGCTGACAGACTGCCCTGGAAACAAACACAGCTCTCAAATAAGCACTTTTCAACACAGCATTTCATCTTCCACATTTTTTTGTATGAACACACCTCAAAAACAAATTCACCAGGGTTGGGACCTCTCTGACCAAATTCCAGCAAACCTGAAATGAGGACTGTATGTCCCCGGGCCAAATCCTCAGGAGGAGTAAAGCAGCTGCCTGCTATTTCCCTGCCACTACTGAAATACAGATTGAGCTCTGATTCCCTGCACAAATTAGTACCTCTTGGCCAGCCCAGCCCCTGGCATGAGCACATCCAGAGGGATTTTGCTTGGCAGCACTTGAAACCCACCCTCTAATTCAGCAAAAGACACTCAGCACGTGTAAACCAATGTTTAAATGTCTTGGTCCCTTTCCCACTCGGATCCTCCCTCCCCCAGCATTAATTTCTGCTGTGAGCAGGCACATTTGGGGGTAGAGGGCAAACAAGAACTAAAATTCCAGGGAGAATTATGTTTCATAATGAAACAAATCACACCAAGCCGAGCTGGCCTTGATTATGTGATTACACCACTGCTGAGGGACACTTGGAGCTGACAAGACTTTTCATATTTCTATTTTCCTCCCATGCAATCATGCTGGACCCTCAGCCTGTGTACACTGCCAGACCTCCAAGAAGTGAGTGCAGTGACTCCCAAATTCCCAGCACACAGGCATCCACTCATTTAAAGCTCTCTGGGTTATGATGGCTCCAATGCACACAGGTGTCTAAATATTATTTCTAAGTGAACAAGGCCTTTGGTTTACCTTTCTAAAGATGCTTTTTCTACAGTAATACTGGCTTAACATGACAGGGGTGCCAACTGTGGGTACAAAAGTGCTACCTGAGGGCCAAGGTGTTCCCAGTATCAACAGGGATTTATTGGGAATATTAAACCCACCTCAGGAGAGACCCTGAAGAGGGATATTTAAAATTGTTGTGGTGAGGCTGGAACACAGCAGCAGCTTCAGGCTGTGCACAGGAAAGCACCTGGATGGTGAAGGTGGAGGTTCACTCTGAGGGGCCTTCAGGGCATAGTGTGAAGGTCCTCACAGGACACAGCCTCATCACACAGCTGTTGATGGGTGGGGAAGGCTCTGGCATCACACTTGGCCTGCTGAAATTGCTTTGATCACCAAATATGTTGCCTACCACCGTGTATTCTTCACTGTGGGGAGCACAGAGGGATGAGGAGAGATGACCAAAGGGAATTCTACAAAGAAACTGACTTAAAACCCCAAGATACTCTCCCCTGGCTCTGTTCCTAGCAGAGTTTGATATGCTTTCCAGCTGCTCTGCCATCCTCAGTGGAGTTTCCTGGCTCTTGTGGAGCAGGACACTCATCCTTTCCTCCTCCCCTAGTAAAACAGCACCACATTCGTTCAGCTCCACATTCTGGAGGAGTCTGTGGCTGCAGGGAGCAGTCCCACCTCAGCTGGCAGCAGGGAATGGCTGGCCCCTCTCAGGTTGCCACCTCTCTCCCCACACAGCTACCAGCTGAATAAATGTTAATGCACGCCATAAATAAATTAGGCTGCTTCTCTGCTTACGGGCGTCTGTTCTGAGCCCAGATGAAAGCCTGGGGGGGGGAAACCAAGCTCCAGCAGAACCCATGGGAAGGACTGGCAGGAAGTATTTCTTTCTGCACAGCATTTCCCACAGCAGGAAAGCTGCTGCCACCCCTTTCTGAGGTGATTCCCAGTGGGCTTCTGTAGGTGTTCCCCTCAGCTGCTTCCAGAGCTGTCAAACAGCACTGGCTGGCTCTCCTGATGGATTAGGCAGCGTAGCAGGAGAAGTTCAGGGCAGTTTGATGATTGCAGTGATTTCTCATAGGGCTGTGGGGAGGAGCAGCTCATTTCTGTTTGGTTGCTGTCTGTCCCTGCGGTGCTCAGCCTCCTTCCAGGGTCTGTGAGACCCTGCCAGCTGGTTCCAGCCTGTCCAGCCATCCTTGATGCACTCATTTCTGGGAAAGAACCAGACTTGTTAGGGCACAGGGCTGGAAAAGGGGTTTGGGAGCAATGAGTTAGGCTGGAGAAGCGCAGTGTTGATGCCAATCACTTGACACTGCACACCCGTAACCCAAGCCAGGCTGCGGTGCTGTAACAGGACACGAGGCACTATCACAAAGAGAGGAGCCACTTCCTGCCCAGTGTGGCCCTGCACAGGGATCATCTCCCTGGGGAGCCATGGGCAGAGAGGCTCCACTGGTGCCAGCATCACATCCCTGAGCCACAGGCAGCTGCTTGGCACTGGCCAGGCAAAACACACCAATGGAGAAGAAGTAACTTACCTTTAATGGTCATGAACCAATTCCTGGGGGTCTCACAGATCTGCTTGTATCCCAGCAGGGCCTCCAGCCCCAGCCACATGGAGAGGTCTCTGAGATGAGACCCTCCAGCCCTGAGCACAGTGCCCAGACTGTAATTCCCTGCTGCTGGCTGTCCCATACCCTGCCCAAACCATGAGCTTGTTCACAATTCCAGCTGGAGGCCACATGGCCGTCACATCATTATTGACAGGAACATGGAGGGATCATTCCTTCCCCACAACCTTTAGGAGAGGATTTGTGCAGGATTTAACACACACTGGTATTGTCTGCAAGAGACAGCTATGGCAGAAGCAGTGGCCTGCCAAGCCTGCTCAGCCACACTGCTGAATCAAGATGACCACGTCCATACCTAAATCCCTAGGGATTCAGAACAGTGCCACTCACTGTCATGTCTTTAAAGATTTCATCATACTGGAGAAAAAGCCTGAGGCTCAGCAGAGATCCAGCCTTCTTGCCCAGGTCATTAATTCCTCCTGTCCCCTCCTGCCAGCCCTGAATAACTCCCTTGTCCTTCCCCCTGCTCCCTTGGTGCCATTCCAGCTCCCTTCTTCACATCCCCTTTCCCACCTGAGATTCCAGCTTGAGATTACCCTGCTCCCCTTTGACACTGTGTGTGTAGGTGACCCTTCCATTCAATGCCTTGGACACTTAATACACCAACTGGAAACAGGGCTGGAAGAAAAACTGGAAGCCAACAATCCTGTTGGTTCCTGCAGATCAAGCCCCAGTGGTGGCTGAGACAGGGAACACATTGGCTTAGTTCAGCCATGGAGCTCTGGAGCTACTGGGAAGAGCAGACACTGCTCCAGGTGCTGCTGGCCAGGAGTTGGGGATGGCAGTTAGTGACAGGGATGCTGTGGAGAGGGATCTCCCACCTCTGATGCTGTTCAGCATCTCCAGTGACCCTTTTTCTTTGCCACCTTGAAACTGCTGAGCACAAGTTCTCACCTTTCACGGAGTAACTGCTTAGAGCTCACACAGAGGAACCTTTCCTAAATGGAAATGGGGTTTTGGATATGCCCAAGTAGCTTGGGAACTAAAGGTTTTGTAGTTCATAAAAATAACAACCAAAAAAATGAAGGAACTTTTCATTATGAATTTTTTTCAAGATTCAAAGAAAGCGAATTAATTAAATCAGGATTCCCCCAATCTTAGTATGTTCTGACATTCAAAAATTGTCAATACCAGCTACAGAAAACTGAGAAAACACCACTTTGGGCTTTTGGTGAAAAATAATTTATCTGGTTGTAAAGGCAAAAGGGAATATCTCTCTTGGTGAACTATAGCTCTCAATGCCCTGATTATCCTGCTCCAAGCAGCCCGCTGGACACACTGAACACAAACACACACTGTTCCTCCATGTACTCAGTCCTTGCACAACCCAGGAGCTGTGCCAGGTTTTTATTTGCTTTCCTAGAGTGGGTTGTGTCTTCAGCTAATAAAGCAGGAAT